>NC_044309.1:26650923-26950923 GCF_007474595.2 Lynx canadensis | reverse complement strand
GGACAGTATAGATGACTACAAAATCAATACTCAATTATTTCCCTTTATTCATAGTTAAATAAAAGTGAGTTAGTTCCCTAGAAGCCTCAAGAAATGACTACTGAGGTTTTATTCCTTTTTAAGTGATCTAGTGATCTCTTGTGCTTTACTCCATTTTTATTAGGACTTTTTTTTTTTTTTTTTTTAAGAGAGAGAGAGAGAGAGAGAGAGAGACAGAGACAGAGTGCGTGATCTGGGGAGAGGAGCAGGAGAGAGTGAGAGAATCTTAAGCAGGCTCCACGATTGGTGTAGAGCCTGATGCGGGGCTTGATCCCACAACCCCGGGGTCATGACGTGAGCCGAAGTCAACACTTGGATGCTCAACCGACCGAGCCGCTAAGACATTTTGATCTCGTGTTAAAGGAGATTCACCTGGAGTGGACCTTTCTCCCCCAAATTATCAGATAATGCAGCCTCCTGTTCCTGTTAACGGAGCATCCGAACGGGGAGACGGCAGTTCCGATTTCAGTGTGAGAACTCATTGTAACTTTCTGTGAAGAGGACAGTAGCAAAACCCACGCGGGAGTCTTTTTGTTTAGGAAGGAGACATCAGAGTGCCTTACCAACGCAAACGTGAGACCTAGAGTTCCCCTTGCTTGAGAGGAGGCTTGTGAACTGGATTTGAGCAGCCTACTGAAGGAGGTTTGGCACCGTGGCTTGTCACAATACCGCTCGGCCCGTGCGAGGGAGCACAGAACAGAAGAAGTCCAATGTTGCCACCAGCTGTGTAAAATCGGTGTCTCTGAAGTAGGAAATTATGTCAGCGTCTGTAGAATGCGTAATGGAAAATAGACACAAGCTAGCGAAACTCGATTTGAAGTAAGTGTGGGGAACGTGTAGCAGACCGCCAGGCCACAAGCGTGGGCCCCGAGTGTGACTCGGGAAGACTGAGCCCCAAACACAAGTCACACACGACATCTCGTGTGATCACCCACCAGCCAGAGCTCAGCATCCTTTCTGCTTCTGGTTGGCACGGACGTTTGATTTAGTAGGCTCTTTCCTTCACAGAAGTTTCCCCGGGGGGAACTGGCTTGCGAGCTTGTGCAGCTGGAAGGCTGTGAACCGATGTTTCTGGAGTCCCCATCGATCTGAAGATTTGAATCCTAGAGGTGGCCTTCACCTGCCTTCCCTGGAAGAAGGAGAGAGAACGCGATGAGGCCATGCTTGGTGAATAGAGATTTCACTCGAAAGAAAGCTATGATTGACTGAGCACGGACCCATGTGCTTTTATTTAACCTACTTATCTTAAAAACACCATGGTGATGGGAACTCTGATCCCTTTTTGAGGATAAAGAAAATGAAGCTTAGAGAGGCCCAGTACTTGTCGAGATTATGTGCTTGTCAGAACACGAGCGGGGCCTCTTGTCCCAGTCTGGGGGACTGCCGCCTTAAACTGGGTCCTGATTCCCCTGCTCACGGCTTTCTGGAGCTCCACGAGACATCCGGGGCTGCCTTGGAGGACCAGCTCCCCGACCCTCCAGGCCTCCTCCTGACCCGCTGCTGCACCCAGGCCCAAGCCGCCATGATGCCTTCTCTGTGTTACCAGAGTCGCCTCCCGCTTGCACTCTTAATTCCCTCCAGAGTTTATTTTCAGCGCACAGAGTGAATCTTTAGAAGGCAGGTCAGACCGTGCCCCTCTCTAGGAGACCCTCCAACTGAGTGAGGCCCAACTCACTCAGCCAGGTAAAAAATCCTTACTGTAATGCCAGGCGGATCTCACCTAGCCAAGTCTCCCCGGTGCCGCCCCTCCCCCCCATCCCCCCAAGCTCCTGGCTGTTCTCTGAGGACGCCACCCACGGGCCTTGCTCTTCTGCAGGGTCTTTTCTTCACAGCACCTCTGATGGGGACACCTTCCTGCAGGCTGCAGGGAGGCCTTTGACCTCTTGCTAAAATTGCAGCCCTCCTTGCTGCACCTCCAGCGTCCCCTGTTACCCCTTCTCGGGTTTTGTTTTGCCCTAAGCGCTAGTACCTTCTTCCCTATAAATAATTTGCATATATTTTGTTTGCTGTCCGTCTCCCCATTACACTTTAAGCTCCTTGGGGGCAGGAAACTTGGTCTGGTTGGTTCCCTGCTAAGTCTCGGGGTCTCGAATGGTGCCTCAGAGCACACAAAGGGTGGCTAGTAAGACTCCCCTCAGAGCTGCATGCCCAGGCTTCCCGGTTGGTTGCTGGCTGTGTGCACTGGAAAGAGGCCTAACCCACAGGCAGTCACCTGGGGCTCTGGCATTTCTTCCTGGCGACCTTGGTCAGGGCCAGATGGCTGCATTATCTCTTCCGACCAGGAGGTGGCGGTGTGCTCACTCAGCAGGAGCTTTGGACTTCCCTGATTTCACTCTGCGGACCTGTGATGGGGTACTGAGCCACCCAGGAGATCTATGGGACCAGTGACCTAGCCCAGGACTGCCCGCCGCTAGGAAGAGAGAGAATTCTGTCACTCTCGTGCCGAACGACTTGTCCAGAGACCAAACGAAAAGCTATGTTCCAGCTCTTTTTCCTTCCCCTGGGGAAATCAGAACCAATTGGTAATAATGCTTCACTACAGACTATGATACCTGGCTAAGTATACACTGAAATTACCTGCAAGAAATTCTTGGAGGGTATTTTCATTTATCTTAGGTTGTTTCTTCATCGTAATTATTCAAATATCTTCCCCTCCCCCTAATTCCCAAACACATGTCTTTGTCAATTGTTTTCCGAGCTAAAGAAAATAACTCTTTTTCATGTGCAGACAATTTTGAGAAATCAGAATTTCCTTTTGGCATTTTCATGTGTCAAGTTCTTTTTTTTTTTTTTTTTTTTTTTTTTAGAGAGAAAGAAAGAGAGAGATTGCTAGCGGGAGAGGGGGCCCAGGGGAAGAGAGAGAGAGAGGATCTGAAGCAGGCTCCATGCTGAGTGTGGAGCCCTACACGGGGCTTGATCCCATGGTCCTGGCATCATGACCCCAGCTGAAATCAAGAGTCAGATGCTCAACCGACTGAGCCACCCAGACACCCAGACACCCCTCAACTTTTTAAAAAAGTTGAAAACTAAGAGCACAGTTCATATAGCTTTTAACAGGCATAAATCTGCTGACACTAGGCATGTTTAATAATCATGCAAAAAGTATTAAGGATTAAACAGCAGGGCGATTCTACAAACATTTATTGGGCAGCTCCTGTGTGTCTGGCCCTATGCTAGGTTTTGGGAAATAAATGAATTAAATGAGGTAACTGCTCTCAAGGAACTCAATACCTAATGAGAGTCGATGGCATTTGCACAATGACCAATTATGATACCAAAAAGAATAAAATAAATGATAAAAATCAGATGAAGGTGTACATGGAATACTCACCAAGATAGACAATATTCTGGGTCATAGAAACTCCGCACTCAAATTGAGAAAATAAACTTGGATATGTCACAGCAAACTGATGACTAGATCTCAAAAGATTGTACATTGCTTAAGAAATTTGGTACGTGTACCGTGGTAAAATCAAAACCAGAAAAATTAGGACCTAAATATATGTGACTTAATAAAGTTTTGTGAACACATATTCATCAAAAAAATAAAATAAAATGATAGAGCAAATGATACCAGCAACGTGACTGAGGAATGTAAACACGGGAAGGTGTAATTTTGATCGGGGAAATCAGGGCAGACTTCATGGAAGAGGTGAGTTGTAAGCCATGCCTTGAAAGACTTTGGTAGACTGAGACAGGAAAAAAAGTGCATCTCAAGCGAAGACACTGGCATACCCAAAGCACACAAATGAGATCATGTTATGACTGTGCATAGTTGTAGCATTTGGCTGTGGGTTCATGTAGAGGGTGTGGGTCTGGGAATGTCCAACTCCACCGGGCCCGCCTAGTGGCAGAGGCTCAATAATTGGTTTTTGAAGGAGGGGAGGCAGGCAGGCAGAAAGAAAAGAACGGAGAAGGAGTGAAGGAAGAAGGAAGGCCCACTTGAGCAAGGTCTGGTATACAGATGTCCCAGGTGGGTTATGAGTACCGGAAAGGAGTAATCAGGAAGTGGGTCAGCAGGTGGCCCTTTTTCTGCCTCCCCGGTGCTCCCCATTTTTACTGGACCAATAAAAAGAAAGAAATATTATCCCATCTCCCCCCACCCCTTGACCATCTGAAGATAGCATTTATTAAAAAAAACTACAACACCTTGGGGTGCCTGGGTGGCCCAGTCTGTTGAGCTTCTGACCAGCTCAGGTCATGATCTCTTGGTTTGTGAGTTCGAGCCCCGCATCAGACTGACTACTTCAGTGTGGAGCCTGCTTCGGATCCTCTGTCCCCGCTCTCTCTCGGCTCCTCCCCCACTTGCGCTCTGTCTCTCTCTCAAAAATAAATAAACCTTAAAAAAACCCACAAAAAATCCTACAACATCTTGAAAGTAACTACACCCATAATCTTCCCCTTGAATAATATAAAATGGTCAGATTTGACCATGAGTTCCATTCTTTGTCTATCTTACATGCTTGGCTGAATTTGTACATAATTGTTGTATTGTTGGTATAATTTATATATTTTTTAAACTTGTGATACAGCTCATTTAACAACAGCTTTATTGGCGTACAATTCCATTTCACGTGGTTTTAAATGTACACTTTAAATGTTTCTTTGTACCATCAGAGTTGTGCAGCCATCACCACAATCGATTTTAGAGTATTTTCATCACTCCAAAAGAAACCCCGTACACATTACATTAGCATTCATTCCCACTTTCCCCTGTTCCTCCAGGTCTAGGTGACCATGAATCTACTTTCTGTCCTTATAGATTTGCCTCTTCTGGACACTTCATACAAATGGAGTCATGCACGCCATGGCCTTTTGTGCCTGGCTTCTCTCACCTGGCACCAGTTTGTAAGCCTCATCCATGTTGGAGCATGTATCAGTGCTTCATTTCTTGTTAGTGTTGAATACTATTCCACTGCATGGATATACCACAATGTATTATCCATTCATCAGTTGATGGACATTTGGGTTCGTCACGCTTTTTGGCTAATATGAATAACGTCTTTCTGAATACTGGCCCACACGTTTTTATATGAACATGTGTTTTCATTCCTGTTGGGTACGCACCTAGTGATGTAATTGCTGGGCCACGTAGTAACTCTTTTTAATCTGTTTTCCAAAGCCACTGCACCATTTTTATCCCTACCAGCAGTGTATGAGGGGCCCACTTTCTCCACATCTTTGCCAACACATGTTACTACTTATCTTTTTGAGTCTAGTCATCCCAGCTGTGTGCAATGGTACTTCACTGTAGTTTTGATTTGCATTTACCTGATGGCTACTGATGTTGAGTCTCTTTTTATGTTCTTATTGGCCATTTGTGTATCTACTTTGGAGAAATGTCTGTTTGGAGTCTTTGTTCATTTAAAAAATTTTATTTATGTTCATTTATTTTTGAGAGAGAGAGAGAGAGAGAGACAGAGCAAAAGTGGGGGGAGGGGCAGAGAGAGAGAGGGAGACACAGAATCCAAAGCAGGCTTCAGGCTCTAAGTTGTCAGCACAGAGCCGATGCGGGGCTCGAACCCAGGAACTGGGAGATCATGACCTGAGCCAAAATCGGACGCTTAACCAACTGAGCCACCCAGGCGCCCCAATATTCATTTTTTATTAGGTGTATCTTTTTTTTGTAATTGAGCTCTAAGAGTTCTTCCGGTGCTCTGGATACAAGTCCCTTAGCAGATGTAGGATTTGCAAATATTTTCTCCCATTCTCTGGGTTATCCTAGCACTTTCTGGATGGTATCCCTTGAAACACAAAAATTTTTAATTTTGATGAAGTCTAATCTATCTATTTTTTTCTTTGGTGCTGTATCTTTTTTTTTTTTTTTTTTTTTTTTGAGAAAGAGAGAGAGAGTGAGAGAGAACAAGAGAAAGCAAGTGCACATGCATGTATAAGCAAGCACAGGCAAGTGGAGGAGAGGCAAAGCGAGAGAGACGGAGAGGATCTTAAGCAGGCTTCATCATGGAGCCCAACACAAACCCATCCTGAGCCTATCTGAGCCCAACGTGAGTCCCACACGGGACTCATTCTCACAACTGTGAAAACATGACCTGAGCTAACATCAAGAGTTGGATGTTTAACCGTTGAGCCACTCAGGCTCCCCTCTTTGGTGTTGTTATTTTAGAAATCATTGTTTGATAGAAGGTCATGAAGATTTGCTGCTATGTTTTCTCTTAGAGTCTCAGAGTTCTAGCTCTCATATCCAGGCTTATGATTTGATTGGAGTTAAGTTTGGGTATGGTATAAGGAAGTAGTCTGATTTCATTCTTTTGTTTGAAGCGCTATTTGTTTAAAAGACTGTTTCTTCCCCCATTGAATTGTGTTGGAGCTTTTATCAAAAACCAGTTGACCACAGATGTTTGGGTTATTCCCGTACTTTCAATTCTATTCCAGTCATCTATATATCTGTCCTTATTCCAGTACTGTGCTTTTTTTTTTTTTTTAATGTTTAGTTATTTTTGAGACAGAGAGAGACAGAGCATGAACAGGGGAGGGTCAGAGAGAGAGGGAGACACAGAATCCGAAGCAGGCTCCAGGCTCTGAGCACAGGCTCTGAGCCTCAGCACAAAGCCCGACACGGGGCTCGAACCCACAGACCGTGAGATCATGACCTGAGCCGAAGTCAGACGCTCAACCGACTGAGCCACCCAGGCGCCCCTGTGCTGTCTTGATTACTGTAACTTTGTGGTAAATTTTGAAATTGGGCAGTATGAGTCTTCCAAGTTTGTTCTTTTTTTTCAAAATTGTTTTGGCTCTTTTGAGTTCCTTCCATTTCCATATCAATCATTTTGTCAGTTTCTGAAAAAAAAAGGGGGTGGGGGCATCTGGGAATTGCATTGATTGTATACGTGAATTTGGCCAGTATTGCTGTCTTAACAATATTGTCTCCCAATCCACGAACACGGAACATCTTTCTACTTATTTAGGTTGTCTTTAATTTCTTTCACTGGCATTTTGCAGTTTTCAGAGTGTAAGTTTTTAACTTCTTTTGTTAGATTTATGCCTAAATATTTTATTCTTTGTGGTGCTATTGTGCATAGAAATTGTTTTGAATAGATTTTGTATTTTAGAGTACTTTTAGGTTCACAACAAAATTGAGCAACAAATAGAGAGAGTTCTAATATACCCCCCACACTCTGCCATATGCACAACCTCCCCCACTAACAACATTTCACATCAGAGTGGTATATTTGTTACAATCTATGAACCTACACTGATGCATCACAATTATCCAAAGCCCAGTACATTAGGACTCACTCTTACACATTCTATGGGTTTGGACAGATACATACTGACCTGTATTCATCATTATAGTATCATGCAGAGCATTTTCACTGCCCCCCAGCCCTCTTTCTGCTTATGCATTCCACCCCCCCCACCCTCCAGCCTTCTTTCTTGGCAACCATAGATATTTCTACTGTCTTCTTAGTTTTTCCTTTTCCAGAATGTCAGAGAGTTAGGATCATACGGTATGTAGCTGTTACAGATTAGCTTCTTTCACTTAGTAATGTACATTTAGGGTTCCTCTGTGCTTTTTCGGGGCTTGATAGTTCACTTCTTTTTACTGCTAAATAATATTCTATTGTTTGGATATACCACAGTTTATTTATTCAGCAACTGAAGGACATCTTGATTTCTTGCAAATTTTGGAAATTATGAATAAAGGTGGTAGAAATATCCATGTGAAGGTTTTGGTGTAGACATACGTTTTCTGCTCCTTTAGATGAATACCAAGAAGTTCAACTGCTGTATTGTACGGTAAGAGTATGTTTAATTTTGTAAGAAATTGCCTAGCTGTCTCCCAAAGTGTCTGCACCATTTTGCATTTCTATCAGCGATGAATGAGAGCTGCTGTTGCTCCATATCCTTGTCAGCATCTTGTGTTAGTGTTCTCAATTTTGGCTGTTCTAAGAGGTGTGTTTCACCATTATTATAATTTCCAGTTTGTTGATGACTTATGGTGTTGGGCACCTTTTCATATACTTTGTCATATATGTCTTTTGCAGATATTTTCTCCCAGTCTGTGGATTGTCTTTTTATTCTCTCAACAGTGTCTTTCCCAGAGAAGAGGTTTTTAATTTTGATGAGGTCTATCTTATGAATTATTTCTTTCATGGACTGGGCCTTTGTTGTTGTATCTAAAAAGTCATCACCATATCCAAGATTTTTTTCCTAGTGTGACACGTTTGCATTTTACGTTTAGGTCTATGATCCATTTTGAGGTAGTTTTTGTGAAGGGTGTGAGGATGCGTCACAGATCTAGACTCTTTTTTTTTTGCATTGAATGTCCAGCGTCATTTGTTGAAAAGACTATCCTTGCCCCATTGCATTGCCTGTACTCCTTTGTCAAAGAACAGTCGACTATATTTATATGGGTCTATTTCTTGGTTCTCTCTTCTGTTCCCTTGATCTATTTTTCTATTCCTTCACCAATACTAGACTCTCTTGATTATTGTAGCTTTCTAGTAAGCCTTGAAATCAGGTAGTGACAATCTCCCAACTTTGTTCTCTTTCAGTATTGTGTTGGCTATTCTGAATCTTTTGCCTGTCCATAGAAAGGTCAGAATCAGCTCATCAATATCCACAACATAACTCACTGAGATTTTGACTGAGATGGCATTGACTCGATAGATCAAGTTGGAAAGAATAGACGTGTTGACAATATTGAGTCTTGTTCGTGAACTTGGAACATCTCTCCATTTATTTAGTTATTCTTTGACATCCTTAATCAGAGTTATCTAGTTTTTCTCATGTAGATCTTATATGTGTTGTTAGATTTATATCTCATTATTTCATTTTTAGGAAGCTAATGTAAATGGTATTGTTTTAAATTTCAAATTCCATTTGTTCATTGCTGGTATAAAGGAAAGCAACTGACTTTCATATCTTACGACCTTGCTATAATTATTTATGAGTTTCAGGAGTTTTGGCTATTGATTCTTCTGGATTTTCTATATACACTGTCATGTCATTTACAAACAAAGGACGTTTTATTTCTTCCTGCCTAACCTGTATACCTTGTATTTCTCTTTTTTATCTTACTGCTTTAGCTCAGACTTCCAATATGATGTTGAAAAGGAGTGGTGAGAAGGGACATTTTTTCTTTGTTGCTAATGGAGTTCCTTTTTTTAAGTTTCATTTTTGGATTGTTCATTGCAAGTGTACAGAAATACAATCGATTTTTGTATCTTGATCTTGCATCCTGACTATCCCATTTTATATGCAGTCTTTTTTTAAAGTTTATTTATTTTTAAAAAAATTTTTTTAACGTTTTATTTATTTTTGAGACAGGGAGAGACAGAGCATGAACGGGGGGGGGGGGTGTCAGAGAGAGGGAGACACAGAATATGAAACAGGCTCCAGGCTCTGAGCTGTTAGCACAGAGCCCAACGCGGGGCTTGAACTCAGGGACCAAGAGATCATGACCTTGGCTGAAGTTGGCCGCTCAACCGACTGAGCCACCCAGGTGCCCCTATTTATTTATTTATTTTGAGAGAGAGAGAGAGGGAGAGAGAGAGAGGGAATCCTAAACAGGCTCCATGCTGTCAGCACAGAGCCCAACATCAGGCTCAAACCCATGACCATAAGATCATGACTTGAACAGAAATCAAGAGTTGGATGCTTAACCAACTGAGCCACCCAGGTGACCCTTTATGCAGTCTTCATATTTATCATTTTCATGGTTGTATACAATTCCATTGGATAATATTCTGTAATTTCCTTAATCCTCTTCAATTATTGGGTTTATGTGTTGCTTACAAATTCTTCATGATTATAAATGCTCTGGCTGGAAATAGTTTTATGCATTCAACTATTTTCTTTGTAATGCTCTCGTTAGACTAAATTTATAGGTGTGCGTCAAGGAATGAATATTTTGTCTGGTTCAATATTTTTATTGAAAAATTGTCTTTTTCTTTTAACGTTTATTTATTTTGGAGACAGAGAGAGACAGAGCATGAACGGGAGAGGGGCAGAGAGAGAGGGAGACACAGAATCGGAAACAGGCTCCAGGCTCTGAGCTGTCAGCCCAGAGCCCGACGCGGGGCTCGAACTCACGGACCATGAGATCATGACCTGAGCCAAAGTCGGACGCTTAACTGACCAAGCCACCCAGGTGCCCCGAAAAATTGTCTTTTAACAGAGTACGTAAAACCGGGAGCTCATGCATACATGCGCTTATTACCTACAGCTTATCTAGCATCCATGACAGTGTTTCTGTTCATGGGGCCCGCACGTGTTTGGCACAAACCTACCTTTGAAGCTTTATCTTCCTGCACAGATGTGGAAATGCCTATTGAGGCTTCTAACCTTTTAATTTAAGATGTGGGTATAAGGAGACCCACATCGTACAAGTAGCACTAGAATTCAGTAAGTTTCTAAAAACCGAGCTCTGCAAGATTTAATATTATAACCGGCACTGCGATTGCCAGAAGAAAGACACAGGAATCATGGCGGCGGAGGCGTCTTCCATGAAATGTAAATACAAAGCGTGTAAGAGAACCACCAAGATTAGTTTCCAAAGAAAGACACTATCTCCACGTTGCTTCCCATGTGCTGAGGGAACAGAGACCTTTCAAAACGGCACACGCCGTTACGGAGAAGTTGGCCTAGACTTGACCTCGAGCCAACTTGAGAGTGACTTCACAGCGTTGCTTCCTCAGAAACAGGAAGAACTTACTGGTTTCCTTTTAACTGCCAGCCTTACCTAGGCACTGTGCGAGGATGCTAAAGTACATCAGACGTGCACGTGATGCCGTATCATAGTCCTAAGGAACTTGGATCCATCTGGGAAGACGCGTACGTGTACACGAAGAATAATTCGGTTACTCGGGACGGTGTAGTCGGTACCCTCAGATTTCAGTGGAGGGATGCTCCTGTGACGTGAAGGGAATAGAGCCTTCTTCACGGAGAAGGAGCAGCACTGCAAGCCTGGTGAGAAGCAAAGGCTGCCCTGGGTGCCATTGGACCTGACTCCAGGGCCGGCTGTGCTGGGCCCATCATCATTTCAACCTCTGGGCCTCAATTTCTTCATCTACAAAAGGAAGGTTGGTCTCCCTAAGGTTTGTTCTCACCCTCAACATTCTATAAAGTACGACTTGCTGAAAAGCCGCTGCCGTGGGGCTCCCGGGGGGGCTCAGCCAGTCAAGCGGCTGACTCTTGGTTTCCGCTCAGGTCCTGATCTCAGTTGGTGAGTTTGAGCCCCGCGTCGGGCTCTGCACTGACAGTGCAGAACCTGTGTGGGATTCTCTCTCTCTCCTTCTCTCTCTGCCCCTTTCCCACTCGCACGGTCTCTCTCTTTCTCTCAAAATAAGCGAAGAAACTTTAACAAAAAGCAGCTGCGGTTTATGGAGCACTTCCTGGATACAGTCCTTAACATGGCTCAACAGAAATAACCAAATGTAGCTCGACTTCTTTACCCTCTTTTACCAAAGAGGAAACTGAGGCTCCAGGAGATGACGGGATTCGCTCTCGTAGGTCTAACTAAACTCAGGGCCGGTAAAATCTAAAGCCTGAAGCCGCGGTGTTACAAACTCTCCCGGGGAGAGTGAAACACTCAGAGAAGAAGCAGAAGGAAATAGCAGAAACTTTGTTTCCTATACAAGGGTCAAAGCCTCCGGCAACATGAATTATTTAAAGGAAGATCATTCATTACCAAAGTCCCGCGTTATCTGTGGGGGATACATTCCCAAAACCCCCGCAGTGGATGCCTGAAACCGACGATACTACTAAGCCCCATAGAGAGTTTTTTACCTATACGTATATCCCGTGATCAAGTTTAATTTATGAATTTGTCACAGTCCGATATCGGCGGCCATAACTAATACTAAAATAGAGCAATTATAATATACCCTGAAATAAATGTCATGTGAACGTCATCTCCCTCTCTCTCAAAATATCTTAGTGTATGACACCCTCCCTTCTCACCACGGAGCGAGCGGATAAAATGCCCACGTGATGAGGTGCAGGGAGGGGAGTCACGTGGGCACGGAGAGGTAGCGTTAGGCTACCACTGACCTTCTGACCACACCCCAGAAGGAGGATCGTCTCTCCCAGACCGTGGTTGACCACCGGGAACTGAAACAGCGGAAAGTGAAACCATGAACAAGCAGGGGGTGGGATCTACCGTGTTAATGAACTCCTTCCATCTTCCGAACCGCAGCAAACGGTCTCCCCCAAAGGTTGGAAGCATTTTTCATGCAGAGATGGAATTAAAGTTAAGTATCACTTGGCCTCTGCCATTGGATGCTGCTCTTGTGCGAACCTTCCGATGTGTCAGAGAAACCCTGCCGGTTCAAGAGAAAGCCACTTTGCTGGGTCCAGGCTGCCGCGGGGAGCAGAGCTGCTGAGCCTTGAACCTTGTTGTGGAACTGAGCCCCGGGGTGGGGTGGGGGTGCTGCAGGGTGCTTTCCCGGCTCTGAACTTCCAGCACGAGCCCCACGGTTCATGGGATGCAAGCTCTTTGTCCTGTGGTGGGAGGTAACTGATGTGTTTATCTTAGCCCAACTATGAGATGATTATGTCTTTTCAGAAAGTCTATTTTTATCACAGCAATACCTGCACGTAGTTAAAAAGTGAATAGTATTAGGGACACCTGGGTGGCTCAGTTGGTTAAGCGTCTGACTCTTGGTTTCAGTTCAGGTCACAATCTCATGGCTTTGTGGTTTCAAGCCCCACATTGGGCTCTGTGCTGGCAGAATGAAGCCTGCTTGGGATTCTCTATCTTCCCCTCTCTCTGTCCTTCCCTAATTTGTGCTGTCTCTGTCTCTTTCAAAATAAGTAAATCAACTTTAAAAAAAAGTCAAATAGTATTTAAACGTTGAGTCCTCTGAATTTATTTTCTGCTCTTTCCTTCCTGATTCATACATTTTAGACATTATGCATTGCTTTGACTTCCTATCATGATAGTTGAAGATTTTAGTCCTTTTCTATTCCCTTCTATCCCCTTCACATTTATATCACAACTTTTGTTTAAATCAACATGTTGATTTCCCCCCCCAAGTTTTGAATAAGTAAATCCTGCTCACTGATTAGCTGAGTATTCTCCTCTGAGTAGGTCAGGTTAAGCCTTTCAATATCTGTTCATTCTGACCTATGAAAATGGCAATTTCGTCTGAGTCAAGCGAACCTTTCATGTAGTTTTTGTTTTTCTTGGAGTTAATAATTGAGTCGATTAAAAAAAACTGCGTGTGTTTCTTTGACTCTTTGGTTAAGTCTTACTGTATGCTTGAGCAGTTCAACAAAATGCTTCTCAAAAACAGTTTCTACATGGTCAGTCCTCTCACATAGTCCGACCCTGTGCACACGTCCCTCCTGGAGGATCCCAAAGCTCTTTGGGAATTCCTTGCCTCATTTCCTGGGGTGGATTCCTTGTTTCGCGAATGACACATCTTCCTCCTTCTTGGGAGTCTCTCATCATGGTAGAGCGCATACCAGGGTCGTGTTTTAGTTCAGGCTGCTGTAACAAAATACCACAGACCGAGCGACTTAAACAACAAACATTCGTTTCTCACAATTCTGGAGGTTGGAAGTCCAAGATCAAGGGGCTGGCAAATTTGGTTCTTGGTGAGGGTCCTCTCCTTGGTTTGCCTATGGCTGCCTTCTTGCCGTGTCTTCCATAGGAGGCAGAGAAAAAGGGAGAGGGCACTCTGGCCTTCTTTTTCTTCTTCTTCCACTGATCCCATTGTGGGGGGGTCCACCCTCATAATCTCATCTAAACCTAATCACCTCCCAAAGGTCTCTCCTGTAAGTACTGGTGCATCGGGGAGTTAGGGCTTCGCGTATAAATTTTGGGTGTGGAACACTAACACTCAATTCATTGTAGTAACTTCTTCAAAAGGGGCAAATTTTGGGATTTTCCATGTCTGAAACTGTCTTCACATTTAACTGGTGGTTTTGCTGAGTTTAGAATTCTATATTGAAAAACTAATTTTTTTTTTTTTTCCTCATAAGTTTAAAGGCATTGCTTGTAATCTAACTTTCAGAGTTTGGCTGTTGGAAAATCTGATGTCATTCAGATTCCTGTTCTGCACATAGCCTGTTTTTTCTGTCTGAAAACTTTTAAAAAAAAATGTGTTTAGGGGCACCTGGGTGGCGCAGTCGGTTGAGCGTCCGACTTCAGCCAGGTCACGATCTCGCGGTCCGTGAGTTTGAGCCCCGCATCAGGCTCTGGGCTGATGGCTTGGAGCCTGGAGCCTGTTTCCGATTGTGTGTCTCCCTCTCTCTCTGCCCCTCCCCCGTTCATGCTCTGTCTCTCTCTGTCCCAAAAATAAATAAAAAAACGTTGGAAAAAAAATTAAAAAAAAAATGTGTTTATTTATTTTTGAGAGAAAGAGAGGGAGGAGAGAGAGAGAGAGACAAAGGATCCAAAGCGGGTTCTGTGCTGACAACAGAGAGCCCAATGTTGGCTCGAACTCACAGCGAGACCATGACCTGAGCTGAAGTCGGACATTTAACCGATTGAGCCACCCAGGCACCCCTCTCTCTGAAACCTTTTAAAGATCTTTTCTATGTTCCTTGGGTCCAGTTCTAATATGACTGTTGGTAGCTTGCCAAAAGTGATTGCCCTCTTGAAATAAGCACACATATACGAAGGTCCCAAGGCAGACCCTGAAGCAACACCCAGAGAACCGAGTGCGTTAGATGGGTCTGCGATTCTGTCCCACCTCTCCCTCAGCAGGACGAGGAGACTGATTTATGAAGACTTCAACGGGAGCCCCAGCACTGCTGAGCTGCTCAGAGGGAGACGTGGGTCAGAGCTGCTGGTAGGAGATACGGTCACAGAATTAGAGTCTCCAAAAGCAAGAGGGAAAAAGGATACGTGACCAGCAGAGGCCAGATGCAGCGCTCAACTGTCAGGAGCAGTGGAGTCTAGTTGCTTTAATGGACGGAAAGTTCCAAAAGGTAGCCATGGAGTCCTGAAGTGCAAAGATCTATGGAGACAACAAGAGAAAATGGTGCTTCCAGGAGCAGGAAACATGAGTAGCCAATAAGGGTATTGAATTTATGTACATAATATACAATATATAATACAATGTATTATTATAATATGTAACATATAACATATTATATATGAATAAATATAAATGTATACACATTATACATACATATACAATTTCTATAAACACGCATGTGATTATCATCACTACTCACCTCATGAAGTTTTATTTGTGTTGGGAAGAAATAAGATGATTCGATTTTAGCCAGAAAGCCTTCAAAACTGCAAGGATGTAGTCATCTTTATCTTCTCTTGCGAAGAAAAAAATCTGTGCTAAAGTATTGGATAATAAACATAATAGTATAGGCTGTTTGAGCATATGTATGTACAATATTTTATAAATAAATTCCTGTAATGTTTGTGCTTTTTTTAAAAAGATTTTTTAAAAATGTTTATTTATTTTGAGAGAGAGACACAGAGCGTGAGCGGGTGAAGGGCAGAGCGAGAAGGAGACACAGAATCCAAAGCAGGTTTCAGGCTCTGAGCTGTCAGCCCAGAGCCCTATGCAGGGCTAGAACTCATGAACCGTGAGATCATGACCTGAGCTGAAGTCAGATGCTTAACCAACTGAGCCACACAAGCACCCTTAATATTTGCTTTTTGTAGAGGATGGGGAATACATTTAGGTGGAGAACAACAAAAAGAACTTCTGTTTTATCTATAGTATTGTTATTTTATGTTACTTTTTTTTTTTTAATAAAAAAGAAGATGGAAAGAAATATCAACAATTTAACAGTAG
The DNA here is from genome assembly GCF_007474595.2 of Lynx canadensis. Classification (NCBI taxonomy): domain Eukaryota; kingdom Metazoa; phylum Chordata; class Mammalia; order Carnivora; family Felidae; genus Lynx; species Lynx canadensis. The sequence goes on along the minus strand of NC_044309.1, from coordinate 26,935,150 downwards.
TCAGTTCTGGGTAAGTAGGCATAAGGATATTTGTTAAATATTATTTAACATTTGGATTATTTTGACTTTTTTGGTATTTTGTAAATTTCTCAAAATTACAAGTAGAAAGAAAGAAAGAGAAGAAGTCAAGGCGTTAATTCTGGAAAACAAGTGATTGCTCTGTGATTGGCATGAACCATGAGGACAACCAGGAAAAGTATCTGCTACGGACTGAACGGCCGTGTCCCACCCAAATTCACATGTCGAAACCTAATCCCCAAGGTGATAGTATCTGGAGGTGGGAGCCTCTGGGAGGTGATCGAGTTACGAGGGTGAAGCCCTCTCAAGTGGGATTAGTGCCTTTATGAAAAAGATCTTAGCGAGCTCCCTCACCCCTTCTGCCGCGTGAGGACACAAAGCAGATGGCCATTTATGAGCAAACGACTCTCCTTCCAAATCTGCTGGTGCCTTCGTCTTGGACTTTCCAGCCACCATAACTGTGAGAAATAAGCTTCTGTTGTTTGGAAAGCACCCAGTTTTATGGTATTCTGTGATAGCAATCTGGAAAGAGTAAGATAGCATTCTGGGGACTGATTTCCCACCAACTCTTTCCGCGTACAAGGTACCAGAAGATGCGGAAAACAACACTGATGGAGGTTTGTGTGCCCGTCAGGACAAAAGTGGTGCTGAGGGGTGGGGGATGGTGATATTTGTCTCCTTGGCTTTTCCAGATGGATGGAAATTCATCCCCGTGGGGTTTTTCACATTTCACTTGACCAACATTAACACACACATGCACAACTCTGTTAATGTAATTTACTGCTCTGATATTTGTTTTTTTTTCTGATGTGTTCAGGAATTTTACTAAAAGGAGCACAGTGATCCAGGTTAAGCGTACTTATGAAATGAGACTCAAGAGAAGTATTAAAATGCTTTTCTTACCCCATCAAGAACACCTTCCTTTGTAAGGTGGAGTCACCCAGAGCTTTTCAAAGGATACAGGGGGTGCTAGTGACCTCAGGTGACAGTGCAGCGTGGGAGGGACGCCGGCGCTGAGCCAACAGCACGGGGTCAGGTCAGGTCGTGGCTCCGTTGTGTGACCTTGGGCAAGTCTCTTCGCCTCTGGCTTTAGTTCACTCCTGCGTAAAACAGGAGGTAACAATATCTCGCGTCACGGAATTACTGTGAAAAATAGCGTCGAGTGAGATAATATTTGGCAAAGTACTTTGGAAGTGGCAGAATTACCCCCAATGACAGGGTATCTGAGTTCCTACCACGTGAGCAGCAATATTCAACCAGATAGAGTTTCAGGGGAAAAGATCCTCTGCTTAATTTGATTTTCTGATATTTTCAGAAGTGTGGTTAAAAGTCCTTCTTGATGCAACCTTTCTTACAGATTTTTCTAAGCTTCTCGTGGCCTCGTACTTCCTTTATCAGGGTCTACCATGATGAACAGCCTCCCTTCTGAGTGAGGGTTGTGTCTGTCAGTTTCTCTTCGGTAAAGTTACCGAGTTTTATTTTCTTTTTTTTTTTTTTTTTTTAATTTTTTTTTCAACGTTTATTTATTTTGGGGACAGAGAGAGACAGAGCATGAACGGGGGAGGGGCAGAGAGAGGGAGACACAGAATCGGAAACAGGCTCCAGGCTCTGAGCCATCAGCCCAGAGCCCGACGCGGGGCTCGAACTCATGGACCGCGAGATCGTGACCTGGCTGAAGTCGGACGCTTAACCGACTGCGCCACCCAGGCGCCCCCCGAGTTTTATTTTCAAATGAACAAGTAATTTCTGGAGAGATCCTTTCAGACCATGTCAATGCCCTGTTCCTAAGACCTTACCCACTGGCTTCAGCATTTAGTATTAACGTATTTCTGATTCCCTTGTCCCCTCCACATTCACTGGTTGGCACTCTACTGTAAGGAAGAGCTTTCCTCTTTCCCCATCAACTTCTTTGTTCCTTTATTCATTATTATCAATAGTAACGAGTGGAAGTCTATGCAATGGGTTTTAAGCCATTGCTGGCATTCCTTACTCTGATGTTCAAACTGTCCCCACTTTGGCCAGTGGGAGTGTTTTAAGGATACTCAGGATTGTTTTAATCGGGATATGGAAACATCACACACAAGAATGACTGTTTTGCAGGAAGATGTTTTTTATACGCACAGATCCCTTGAAACAGGAGACACAGCATGGGGCCACATGGGGAGGCACCAGTGTCAGTAAAGGAGGCAGAGGAAGTGAGGGGAAAATGGGGGAGGCCTTTCCTGTAGTTTCCATGGGAAAGAATGGGCCAGGCAAGGTAGGCAGGGGTAAGAGTGGCTAGTTCGAATAATTTCAGCAGGCTCTGGGTCAAAGGGGCTGTCCTTAGTTGCCTAGTACCGGGGCCTGGGGTGATTAGGGCAGGGGAACAGTGACCCTGAGCACGAAAGCCTGATAGAGGAAGAGGTTGGAGTGTGGGCTCTGCAATGGTTGGTCTGCGTATGAAAAGATGAGTCACTGACTATGTTTAGGAATTAGGTACCCCCAGAGGGACAGTTCCTCCAGGGTCAACAAGGCCCCAGATGTCAAAGCATTAAAACTAGAAACTAGAAAATGGGGTTATTACAGGGACCCCCAAACTGGATGATATTCCCATCATTCTTTGAGTTTTCTTTACTTCCTGGCACAGAGTGTGCCCAGGTTCCCATCTTGTCTGGGAAATGAACTTGGAATTATTTTAACTTTCAAAACCCATAATGTATCAAATAAACCCACACGTCTCAGGCTCCCGAGGGATTTCTGAATTCTGGCTACTGTGGGCTGGGGGTAAAAGAGCTTGTGTTTCTTGGGGACTGCGAGTCTCAGGAAAAATCAGGGGCTGGAGAGGGGATCAGGGACGAATTTTGGGAAAGTCAAGTGTGTCTCATCCTGTACTTCCTGATGGGGCCTCCGTCACCACTTCCAACCACAGAACGTCTGTGTGAACAAAGTGGCCCCAGCCAGCTGGAGCTGAACCTATTCTCCTCTTGGGATTTTGGACAAAGTCACACGACTAGAAAGATAGACCTCCATGACAGGACTCTATTAGCAATGTCTAGCTAATTGGCCAAGTAGACTATGTTAGTGGGGAGCCCTCAAAGCAAGAAAGCTGAGCGCTGAGATCTTAAGCGAAACTGCCAGGAGCTGGGCAGGGCCAATGGTAGAAAACAAAATTCAACTGAGTACATTTGAAGATCTGATTGGCTTTTATAAGTGATTCCAGAATGGGGCAGCAGCCTGTCTTGCAAGCCAAGAAGCTCTGAGGAACTGTACAAAATGAAAGGCTTTTATCGGAAGGAGGATGGGGCAAGGGAGTTAGTAGCAGAAGCAAGAAAAGATTGTTTCAAGTAAGGTCACTTCCTTGGGGGGACTCATCAGACAGATCAGCCCATGCTCCATCTTCCTGTGGGGACTGGGGGGACCACATGGCAGATTGTCTCACTGGTGCCTGATCAGAAAACTGAGACTACATCTCCGGGACAGGCTACAACTGCACTTTTGTTACGTATTAACCGCTTGGTGACTTGGCCTACGTGATTCCATTTTGGGCCTGTGGTTTCCTTTTCGCACCCAAAATCACATCAAATTGCACACGCACAACCTGACTCCTTGTTACTCTACAGGCAGTGCACAGACCAAGAGCATCAGCATCATCTGGGAGCTTGGTAGAAATGCAGGATCTCGGGCCATACCCCACGCCTGTGGAATCAGAATCCACATTTTAAGGGGCGCCTGGGCGGTTCGGCCGGTTAAGCTTCCGACTTCGGCTCAGGACACGATCTCACAGCCTGTGAGTTCCAGCCCCACGATGGGCTCTTTGCTAACAGCACAGAGTCTGCCTCAGATCCTCTCTACCTCTGCGCTCTCTACCCCTCCCCCACACTTTCTCTCTCTCTCAAAAATAAATACTAAAAAAAAAGAAAAGAATCCACATTTTAACATGATCACGGGTGATACCTAGTCATGTTAAAGTTGGAGAAACCCAGTTGTAATAGACCAACCTGGTGCTGCAGATGTAAACGGGGAATGGATGTGGCTTGGGTGTATACAAGGTGCCGGGCAGTTTGTTTTCCTGAAATAGATTCCTACAAAACCAAATAAAATCTTGTTCGCGAAGGCCTGTGGGATTAGGATTCATATAACTGCCACAGGAGAAAAATGTATCCTTTCCTGAAATTGCCTCAATGTTATGTGACTATAAGCAGTTCTGGAAAATGTAACTGAGTGTTTATGTTTCTTGTGTTATGTGAGTTTTAGTCAGAGTGTTGCTATGTTGGTACAGGAATGACTTTAGGTTTCCAAGCATTTTTAAGGTTGTCGGGGAGGAAGAATTTCCTCTACCCTGCAAGGTCCTTTCAGCTGGACTAAGAATCGAATTGCCATGAGACAGATTAACAGGAGGAAATCACGTTTAATGCGTATGTACGAGGAATCCACACGGACACGGAAATTGCAAAGACAATGAGGTAATGAGGTGATGTGATGCTTATATGAGCTAAGGAGAGGAATTGAGTCTAAGGATACAAAGGAGAAACAGACCGTTAGCCGGAAGGTGAGAAAAGATGTTTGGGAAACAAAGTTTGCCCTACGTATCGTGCCAGTAGGTTTCTTAGGTAAAGAAAAATCTGTGTTAATAGTTCTCTTCTTGGTATAAGCAGGCAGTTGGGGAGGTAAAGAGCTATTCCAGAATCTTCTGGGTCTTGATTGTTTTTCAATGTTTTTGTTTTGTTTTGAAAGAGAGAGAGAAAGAGAGAAAATGAGAGCGGGGGAAGGTAGAGGATCGGAAGCTGACTCTGCACTGACAGCTGCGAGCCCGACGCGGGGCTTGAACTCACAAACCTCGAGATCGTGACCTGAGCCGAAGTCGGAAGCTCAACCGACTGAGCCACCCAGGCGCCTGCATCTTGATTGCTTTTAGCTCCAAATAATGATCGTGCCAACGTGGCCCTGCTCGGGGCTGCCTGCCCTTGGCCTTGATTTGGGAATGAGCAAAACTGGAAATACAAGGGTGGTTCTCAGATGCGTTTCCATTGAGCCTTGGAGCGGAAGTCTCCTCTGGATGTCTCTGATCTGCCTCACCAGTTTGGCCCACACCAGGGTGATCTTTGCACCTTAGGCCATACGACACCTGCTTCTGTGATTAGAGTCCCCTTTGGGGTGCAGATCTTAGGCCATGTCTCCAAGGTGGCTTCCCCGGAAGCCTAGTCCGGCACCTTCTCCTAAAACATTGAGACCCACCCTCAAGGAGGCTCCAGCAGAGCCCCTGCCAAGGTGCCGGAAGCTGGTTGGGCTGGAGTCCTGCAGGTGTTGACTGGCCACTGTATACGCCACGCTCGCCTGGGCCCTCAGAGAGGGCAACCTGACGGCCCTCCTCCTGGGACAAGTTTCACTGCTCGCACCTCCGTACCTACCAAGGTGGGGACGGCTATTTGGATTGAGGCCAAATTGGGGCGCGAATGTTAGTGCGATATGAAGAAGGACTTAAACTATATAAACTGTAGTGACAAACTTACTCCGGTGAGGCAGAGCTGGACGCCTGGTGGTGTTCGTACCTGGGACGCCGATGTGCATTAAACACGTCAGAGCCAGCGATGTCCTCACATTCTGCAGGGTGACTCGGGATCCTGGGGGGGTGGGGGGGGCGGGATGAGGAGCGTTTGTTGCAAGATGCACGTGTGTGCGTGTGTGCGTGTGTGTGTGCGTGTGTGTGTTGAGGTGGGAGGAGGTTTTGCTAGTATCACTTATAGAGAGAAGTTCAGAATAAAAACTTGTAGGCACAAGAGCACCTTAGAGACCCAGTCCCCAGATTTTACAAACGAGGAAACTGAGGCCCACGGATTTGAAACGAAATGTCCACAGGGACACGGTCATTACTGGGTAGCAGATCTTTTTACTCGAGGACGCTGGGAAGCTAGTCAAGAGACCTCTGCCCTCTTAGCCGTCCCTCTGGCATGTTCCTTTTTGTTCCGGTAGAAAGAAGGTGGGTAGGTGGTTTTCATGACAAAAAGAAAAAAAAAATAACTATTCAATGTGACACAATAGTTATTTTTCAAAGATTCCCTTGTACTGACATGTGACGTTATAGAACTATCTCACTTTTAAGATTTCCTTGACCGGTTACATTTCGTGTTTCCTAGTAAGAAAGCTATGGTTTCAGAGATCATGTGATGAACATTTAACTGTGGATTTGTTTCAGTTTTAACTCAGGGTTCGGTCTTTACACACACTCTCTTCCTCCTACTGTGTTTGATATCAGATATTGAAGGAGGTAGATTTTACTCTTCTAACAAGCAATGGCTGAAACTCAGAATCAATCAGCCAGTAGATTGCTCATATACTTGGCATATCAGGAACCATATAAAGGCTGTGTTTGAGTTCTACGTGGATGTGAACAGTCAGGAGAGGAATTTTGGTCAAAGATAAAAGACCCTCTTTCTGAGTGAAATGATATCCTCAGGCACGGACTTTCTGGTTCTCCAATGAATTGATGAGGAAATATGAAAAACAGAAAAGGCTCCATAACCATGCAGAAAATTAGGGAAAATTCCCCCCCTGCATCTGAGAAACTCCATTTCCTTTCTTGAGAAACAGCAGTGTCCTTGGGAAGGTAGGTGGAGGAAATTTTATCAGAACCCTGTCATCTAAAGGAACAATGATTGAGTGAAAGCAGGACACTTATTCCTATGACAAATGTTTATTACACTTACTATGTACTAGGCATGATCCTACTTAGTGACTGTGAGAGACAAAAATCTCTTCCCTTCTAGAACTTGCGTTCCAGAAGGGGAGAGAGACTAATGAAAGAGTGTCCAGAGGTCTCAGTGAACAAAATGGGAGGGATTTATGAGCGTGAGCCTGGGGCTATCTGGGGGAAGCATGACCTACCCTGCTCCAAAGAATGTGCAGGAATAAAGGTAATATTCTGAATACCGTGGACTGAAAATGTATGATCCCCTCAAATTCAGTGTTAACATCCTAACCCCCAAGGTGGTGATGCTTAGATGTGGGACCTTTGGGAGGTGACTGGGTCAGGAGGGTTGGAGCCCTCATGGATGGGCCTGGTGTCTTTACGAAAGAGACCCCAGAGAGCTCCTTCCCTGGTCCACGAGGCGAGGACACAGTGAGAAGACAGCGTCTGTGAACCAGGGAGTCCGTTCTCCCTAGACGCGGGGTCTGCCGGTGCCCGGATCTCAGAATTCCTAGCCTCCACAGTCGTGAGAAATGAACGTGTGTCGTTTAAACCGCCCAGATCACAGTGCTTTTGTTACAGCCCAAACAGACCAAGACAGATTGCACCCCTCGGGCCACAGCCCAGCCACGTGTCTGAAGGCCTGAGATGGTGGCAGCTGACGTGGGAAGCTCCTTCCCTGTTCCCGGCTCGCGTCAGATTGTCGCGGCTCTTGCTCCAGAGCTTTATGACAAAGCATGCCACCGGGGCAAGACCGTGTGTGCTCTCATCGGGCCGCCTGGCACTTGGGGGGCCCTGGTGAGTGATTAACTCTTGGAACCTTATCATTCGTCTTAGCAGCGATCTCTTTCAGCAACCGGGTTACCCAACCCCGGCATCATTCGTGTGAGTCAGAAAGGCCCTTTGTCCCTCCCAGCCAATTAAGGCCACCAGCTTTGCAAAAAAACGGCTCCAGAATGTTTCAGGCCCGGAGATGAGATTCCATCTCGCCAAGTGCAAGGTTAGAATTTGCCCCGCCTTCCCAGCTGGGGGCCGCTGCCCTTCCCCTTCCCAACCCTCTGCTTCTGAGGCCTCAAAGGAGGCTGTTCTCCCTGCGGCAGGGACAAGGCTTGACTCTGCAAACACATACCTTCCCACCGCCACCCCAGAAAAAAGAACCAGGGCCTGGGACCCAGTTTGCCCCACATCCACGTAATCTATTCTCCCCACTGGACTTTCCGGGGAAACCTCTGCTTATTTTTCTCTTAGTGTCCCTGTCCTCGGGCAAGTACTGCTTTCATGACTAAGGCCTGTTAGCGTGGGTTACTGCTCACCCGAATGGGTCTTTCTGGAACACAACCCAAAACGGATTCCTTTTATTCTCCACCCCCCATTCTTCCTCTTCTAGCTGCTTTCCTGTTCCCTTGGCTCTGAGGGAGAACTGGCTGAGAGAGAGGCTCGGAGGGTTCTTCTGGTGATTCACCTGGGGATCGTGAGTGGAAACTTCTGGGTGAACCGGTGTACTTGTGATAGCTCCCGAAACTATCCCGGTTCCCATGGACCCCCGCCTCCCTGGGGAACTGTGAGGGGCTGGTTGGGACTGGAGCATGAGTCTGTCACCCGAGCTAAAGGGGGAACAGAAGCCATAGGAAGGCAAGGATCTAGAAGCTAAAAGGATTGTTCAGAGAGTTACCAGAACAGAGGGTTCCGGAGCAGTTGTGATGGGGGAGCATAAGGCAAGCTGACCCCCTGCCACCCACCCCCAGGTGGGACACGTGTGGCATTCCTCAGGCACTCCTGGCCGCCCAAGAACAAAGGAAAGGGAAACACAAATGGTTACACTGATAGAGATCAAAGTCATACAGGTCATGAGTCTCTTTCAGTTTGCAAATATCTTAGTGAATTACAAGAAAAAGGCAATCTTATCAATAGCCTGATCTCCAGAAACCTGGGGACTCAGTTTCCTGGAGCCCGGACATCAGCCTCCCCTCCATAATGATGTGGGGAACCAAGGCAAAAAGGAAATGGCGGACAAAATTAAGTTTGTTTATAACTTCAGCCCACTGGCAAATACTTGAGGCAAATACAGAAGGTAACACTTCTCCTGGAACCCCCTACCGACCTAATGTTAATGCCTTACTAGGGGGAAAACAACCTTAGCTTGACAATAGCAAGGCCCCTGGCATCTTATGAGTCCTCTTTACCCTATCAAAGTCCTTCTGGAGCCCCCTCCCCCCCCCACCTTTGCCTCTCCCTCCCCAACTCCATAGTATATATGCCCCTGGGTCCTGCCCCTCATTCTGAGCCAGGTGATCTGTTCTCTGCCGGAGCTCCCACCACCCCTCCATGGCCTCCCTGACTTTCTTCTCACCTCTCACCTGGGGTTGGGGGAGACTTCAGGAGTAGGGTGGCCAGATGAAACACAAGGTTCTAACTAAATTGCAATTTCAAATAAATAGCCCATCATTTTTTCAGTATAAGTATATCCCAAATACTGTGTGGTTTAGTATAAGTATGTCCCCAATGCTGTGTGATTTAGGGTAAGTATGTCCCAAATACTGTGGTTTCACCTAAGTATGTCTCAAATACTGTGTGGTTTGGCATAAGTATGTCCCAAATACTGTGCGGTTTGGTATAAGTATGTCCCAAATACTGTGTGGTTTAGTGTAAGCATGTCCCCAGCATTGCAGAGTTAATCTTCTAGCTCTGACAGCTCTTGTGGGGAGGGGAATGAAAGGGAGTGAATGGGGAAGTGAGCACCCCAGCTGGGGCTGTCCCGGACAGCATGGAACTACGCCCTGGGCTGCCCACTGATCTCTCTCTTTCTCTTTCTCTACTACAGGCAGGGGGAGACAGAGGACTGGCTTCCTTCAGGGCCTGCAGCTGGAGGGAAAGAAAATTCAGGTGAGTGGGGTACTTTAGGGGGTTCCCCTGGGGATCAGTGGGGAACACCACACGTCCAGACCTCACTCAAAGCAGGCTGCTGCTAAGAATCCAGGCCTGACACCATGGGTGTGTTGAAAGGGGTCCCCACAGCCCTGGGCCCCTCCTAGCGAGGGGCCGGTCCTGCACATCCGTGCACAGGGGAGGCAGCCAAGAGTAGCCCTTGAGGGGCTGGGAACACCCAGCTTTTACAGCTGCTGTGGTTTTCCAGGTTTGCAACTGCCTATTGGACCCAATGCCCATTTGGTAATAAACGTAGTACCTTGTTTTAACTCTCCTCGGTCTACCCCGGAATGAATGGATGCTATACCCCTCTTCACACGAAGTTTATTTTTAAATGCACGCAGTGCTGCCTTTGTGACATGACGGATGGGTGATTTCCACGGCCCTCTGCTTGGAATCACCGGAACGAGCCACTGCACTGTGGACTGAGACCGGAATGCTGTGTTGGTGACGCCCAGACCATTCATTACATTTCAATAGTGCTTCCCCAGTTATTATGATAACCCAGCCATTCCCCCACCGGGAGGAGGGAAGAGAAGGAACCAGATATTTATTGATTAGCTATAATGGCCAAGCAACACGCGTAGTTGTTTACGTATATTTTATTTAAGCTAATGGGTGTGTATCCTACTACTCATTTCTCAGATGCAGAAGGTACACCTCAGAGAGGCAAGGTTACAATCCCATCGCCAGTGAGGGGAGGAGCCTACCTTTGAATCCAGGTCTGTCTCAATTCACAGTTGAGCATTAATAAAAACGTGCTAGCAGTGAAGGGAAAGAGGCAGGCAATTCTGGTCAAATCTGCTCTGGAAACCCGGTGAAAAGGGCGGGGGGGCCGCGTGTCTTGGCATGGCCTAAGAGATGCTCCCCCTGGAGATGTGGAGTAGACAAGGTGATTTCTTGGGGTCCATGCCAACCCCGTGAGCCTAGATCCCTAATATTTTCAGAAAAGATGTTTCGATAATAAACACTTTGGACTGTGAAGCACACTTTTTTTTCCCTTCTTCCTGAACTGCGTCTCAGTAAGGTTTTACGTGGGCAAACCGCCAGGGAGAAATCCATCCATCTCAACCGGAAGTTTGTCACTTGGATACTTGGCCCCGTGTTTGCCAGATCCCATCGCCGCGGTTGGGTTGCTGGCTTGCCCTCGTGTTGGCTGTCCCCGGTCGTGAGGTGTGCCTTCTTGTCTTTGGATGTCGGTTGCAAGGGCCATGTGGCGTTAGCGCCTTGTCACCGGGTTCTGCATTCCAGGCCTCTGCGGGGTGGGGGGAGCGGATGCAGGTGGTGCAGGCTGCATGCTGCCGGGCCGCGGGGATGCTCTCACACCCTCTGCCCCCAGAGCCTCCAGGGGCCCATCCATGCACATCCGCGGCCTCATTTAAGGGCCCATGACACACAGGTCCCTCACCGCAGTGAACGCGGTTCACCGCAACACCGGCTGAACACTCAGTCTGTGTCAGGCCCCCGACAAGGCCCTGACAAGTGTTCATAGCAGCCACAGCCCGGGGACAGAGCCAGACTCAAACAGGTTTTCCTGCAAAGGAATGGATTGAGGAAATGTCACGGCTCTTGTGTCAGACATTAGTTCCTAAGTGTTAGGGACTGCTGGGCAGAGCAGAACAATCAACATGAAGACTGTGTTACAATCCATCAGAAAATGTGAATCAAGTTGCAAACACTGAATTGCTTACAGTTTTCAGGAGTATATTCAGGGAATTTGAGAAGTTAGAGGGACTTTTGGAGCCGCCTAGCACAATGGCATTTATTGCATAAAGTGAGGCGTAAATATGGGCATTGTAACTGTGAGGTTGACTGCCACCTAGAGGCTTACAGGGTAATTACACGCATGAGACTCTAAGCCGCTCGCAGGAGAAAAAGGGGCGATCAGGAGAGAGGTACTCTCTTCACCTTTCCTTGTCTACACTCTCCTTTAGCTTGCCTTACCTTCACGGTGGAGCATGGCTGGCAGTTAAAAAAAATTTCAACTAATTTATTTTGAGTGCACCAGAGAGACAGAGAGTGAAGAGAGGAGGGGGAGAGAGAGGGAGGGAGACAGTCCCACGCAGGGCTCACCTTGTCAGCGCAGAGCCTGATGCGGGGCTCGAACTCACCAAAGGTGAGATCACGACCTGAGCTGAAAGAGGAAGACACCTGACCCCCTGAGCTACCCAGGAGCCCCATGGCTGGCAGTTTTAAATACACCACGTGTCTGAAGCCCCTGCACAGATACCTTATTGAATTCATTAACTAAAATAAAACAAAGCCATTCAGCTTCTGGAAAAGCAGCCTGGCCCCAGGGGACGATGCTGTAGTATTTCAGGTGGCTTCAGTGTCTGGCCTCGCGCAGGTCTGTCTGTGCAGGACAAGGAAGCTGTCACTGTAGAACCTTAGACACTTAGAGCTGGAGGGGACCTTGGAGATCGTCTAGGATATGATTCTCAGCCTAGGAACCTGGTTTATTGTGGCCAAATTGCAATCAATTGGTGGCCGACCTTTCCAAGTCCCAGGGGAAAAAGTAAGCTAACGAATAAGATTTTCTCATTTCAAAATTTTCTTTCGTGCAATTTTCCTAATTCATTGTATCTACTACCCTCTACTGCTACTAACTAAGTTGGCAACAAGTGACTCTAAAGTAAGACTCTGGGGACAGAGGAGCCGGAGTCAACACCTGCTCCTTCTCCTCCTCCAATGCCCGTGTCTTATAAAACATATACAGTCAGATAAGTCTAACAAGAATTAAGGTGTCTGGTGGCTCAGTGGGTTGAGCATCTGACTCTTGATTTTGGCCCAGGTCATGATCCCAGAGTCGTGGGATCAAGCCCCATGTCAGGCTCTTCACTGACAGTGGGGAGCCTGCTTAAAATTCTCTCTCTCCCTCTGCCCCCACCCTGCTTGCATGCACATGTGTGTGTGCTGTCTCTCTCTCTTTCTCAAAAAAAAAAAATTATAGAACTGAGGCCTATATTTTCCTGTTTTTGCTGAAAATCCCCTTTTTGAATTTCTTATGTCAACACTAAATTCATAGGAAGCCATGATATTCTGAGGTCACACCGTTATGCATCGAGTGACACGTGGAGGTTCTGTCACCCCAACAGCATAAGAATCCGTCAGTTGCTTCAACCTGAAATTGTCAAGAGGCAATGATTAAGCAAGAGTGTTTATTTGGGATCCAAGAATTACAGTTCAGGGTACACCTATTTGGGGAAGCAACCTAAATAGTGTCCCACTAGGGAGCAAAAGTCAGTGTTTTTTTTGTGTGTGTTTTTTTTTTCAATATATGAAATTTATTGTCAAAATGGTTTCCATACAACACCCAGTGCTCGTCCCAAAAGGTGCCCTCCTCAATACTCATCGCCCACCCTCCCAACCCCCATCAACCCTCAGTTTGTTCTCAGTTTTTAAGAGTCTCTCATGCTTTGGCTCTCTCCCACTCTAACCTCTTTTTTTTTTTTTTTCCTTCCCCTCCCCCATGGGTTTCTGTCAAGTTTCTCAGGATCCACATAAGAGTGAACACATATGGTATCTGTCTTTCTCTGTATGGCTTATTTCACTTAGCATAACACTCTCCAGTTCCATCCACGTTGCTACAAAGGGCCTTCTTTCTCATTGCCCTGTAGTACTCCATTGTGTATATGAACCACAATTTCTTTATCCATTCATCAGTTGATGGACATTTAGGCTCTTTCCATAATTTGGCTATTGTCGAGAGTGCTGCTATAAACATTGGGGTGCAAGTGCCCCTATGCATCAGTACTCCTGTATCCCTTGGGTCAATTCCTAGCAGTGCTCTTGCTGGGTCATAGGGTAGGTCTATTTTTAATTTTCTGAGGAACCTCCACACTGTTTTCCAGAGTGGCTGCACCAATTTGCATTCCCACCAACAGTGCAAGAGGGTTCCCGTTTCTCCACATCCTCTCCAGCATCTATAGTCTCCTGATTTGTTCATTTTGGCCACTCTGACTGGTGTGAGGTGATACCTGAGTGTGGTTTTGATTTGTATTTCCCTGATAAAGAGTGACATTGAGCATCTTTTCATGTGCCTGTTGGCCATCCGGATGTCTTCTTTAGAGAAGTGTGTATTCATGTTTTCTGCCCATTTCTTCACTGGGTTATTTGTTTTTTGGGTGTGGAGTTTGGTGAGCTCTTTATAGATTTTGGATACTAGCCCTTTGTCCGATATGTCATTTGCAAATATCTTGTCCCATTCCGTTGGTTGCCTTTTAGTTTTGTTGGTTGTTTCCTTTGCTGTGCAGAAGTTTTTTATCTTCATAAGGTCCCAGTAATTCATTTTTGCTTTTAATTCCCTTGCCTTTGGGGATGTGTCGAGGAAGAGATTGCTACGGCTGAGGTCAGAGAGGTCTTTTCCTGCTTTCTCCTCTAGGGTTTTGATGGTTTCCTGTCTTACATTCAGGTCCTTTATCCATTTTGAGTTTATTTTTGTGAATGGTGTGAGAAAGTGGTCTAGTTTCAACCTTCTGCATGTTGCTGTCCAGTTCTCCCAGCACCATTTGTTAAAGAGACTGTCTTTTTTCCATTGGATGTTCTTTCCTGCTTTGTCAAAGATGAGTTGGCCATACGTTTGTGGGTCTAGTTCTGGGGTTTCTATTCTATTCCATTGGTCTATGTGTCTGTTTTTGTGCCAATACCATGCTGTCTTGATGATGACAGCTTTGTAGTAGAGGCTAAAGTCTGGGATTGTGATGCCTCCTGCTTTGGTCTTCTTCAAAATTACTTTGGCTATTCGGGGCCTTTTGTGGTTCCATACGAATTTTAGGATTGCTTGTTCTAGTTTCGAGAAGAATGCTGGTGCAATTTTGATTGGGATTGCATTGAATGTGTAGATAGCTTTGGGTAGTATTGACATTTTGACAATATTTATTCTTCCAATCCATGAGCAGGGAATGTCTTTCCATTTCTTTATATCTTCTTCAATTACCTTCATAAGCTTTCTATAGTTTTCAGCATACAGATCTTTTACATCTTTGGTTAGATTTATTCCTAGGTATTTTATGCTTCTTGGTGCAATTGTGAATGGGATCAGTTTCTTTATTTACCTTTCTGTTGCTTCATTGTTAGTGTATAAGAATGCAACTGATTTCTGTACATTGATTTTGTATCCTGCAACTTTGCTAAATTCATGTATCAGTTCTAGCAGACTTTTGGTGGAGTCTATCGGATTTTCCATGTATAGTATCATGTCATCTGCAAAAAGTGAAAGCTTGACTTCATCTTTGCCAATTTTGATGCCTTTGATTTCCTTTTGTTGTCTGATTGCTGATGCTAGAACTTCCAACACTATGTTAAACAACAGTGGTGAGAGTGGGCATCCCTGTCGTGTTCCTGATCTCAGGGAAAAAGCTCTCAGTTTTTCCCCATTGAGGATGATGTTAGCTGTGGGCTTTTCATAAATGGCTTTTATGATCTTTAAGTATGTTCCTTCTATCCCGACTTTCTCAAGGGCTTTTATTAAGAAAGCGTGCTGAATTTTGTCAAAGGCCTTTTCTGCATCGATTGACAGGATCATATGGTTCTTATCTTTTCTTTTATTAATGTGATGTATCACGTTGATTGATTTGTGAATGTTGAACCAGCCCTGCATCCCAGGAATGAATCCCACTTGATCATGGTGAATAATTCTTTTTATATGCTGTTGAATTCGATTTGCTAGTATCTTATTGAGAATTTTTGCATCCATATTCATCAGGGATATTGGACTGTAGTTCTCTTTTTTTACTGGGTCTCCGTCTGGTTTGGGAATCAAAGTAATACTGGCTTCATAGAATGAGTCTGGAAGTTTTCTTTCCCTTTCTATTTCTTGGAATAACTTGAGAAGGATAGGTATTATCTCTGCTTTAAATGTCTGGTAGAACTCCCCTGGGAAGCCATCTGGTCCTGGACTCTTATTTGTTGGGAGATTTTTGATAACCGATTCAATTTCTTCACTGGTTATGGGTCTGTTCAAGCTTTCTCTTTCCTCCTGATTGAGTTTTGGAAGAGTGTGGGTGTTTAGGAATTTGTCCATTTCTTCCAGGTTGTCCAATTTGTTGGCATATAAGTTTTCATAGTATTCCCTGATAATTGTTTGTATCTCTGAGGGACTGGTTATAATAATTCCATTTTCATTCATGATTTTATCTATTTGGGTCATCTCCCTTTTCTTTTTGAGAAGCCTGGCTAGAGGTTTGTCAATTTTGTTTATTTTTTCAAAAAACCAACTCTTGGTTTCATTGATCTGCTCTACAGTTTTTTTAGATTCTATATTGTTTATTTCTGCTCTGATCTTTATTATTTCTCTTCTTCTGCTGGGTTTAGGCTGCCTTTGTTGTTCTGCTTCTAGTTCCTTTAGGTGTGCTGTTAGATTTTGTATTTGGGATTTTTCTTGTTTCTTGAGATAGGCCTGGATTGCAATGTATTTTCCTCTCAGGACTGCCTTCACTGCGTCCCAAAGCATTTGGATTGTTGTATTTTCATTTTTGTTTGTTTCCATATATTTTTTAATTTCTTCTCTAATTGCCTGGTTGACCCACTCATTCTTTAGTAGGGTGTTCTTTAACCTCCATGCTTTTGGGGGTTTTCCAGACTTTTTCCTGTGGTTGATTTCAAGCTTCATAGCGTTGTGGTCTGAAAGTATGCATGGTATAATTTCAATTCTTGTATACTTATGAAGGGCTGTTTTGTGACCCAGTATATGATCTATCTTGGGGAATGTTCCATGTGCACTTGAGAAGAAAGTATATTCTGTTGCTTTGGGATGCAGAGTTCTAAATATATCTGTCAAGTCCATCTGACCCAATGTATCATTCAGGGCCCTTGTTTCTTTATTGACCGTGTGTCTAGATGATCTATCCATTTCTGTAAGTGGGGTGTTAAAGTCCCCTGCAATTACCACATTCTTATCAATAAGGTTGCTTATGTTTGTGAGTAATTGTTTTATATATTTGGGGGCTCCTGTATTTGGCACATGGACATTTATAACTGTTAGCTCTTCCTGATGGATAGACCCTGTAATTATTATATAATGCCCTTCTTCATCTCTTGTTACAGCCTTTAATTTAAAGTCTAGTTTGTCTGATATAAGTATGGCTACTCCAGCTTTCTTTTGGCTTCCAGTAGCATGATAAATAGTTCTCCATTCCCTCACTCTCAATCTAAAGGTGTCCTCAGGTCTAAAATGAGTCTCTTGTAGACAGCAAATAGATGGGTCTTGTTTTTTTATCCATTCTGATACCCTATGTCTTTTGGTTGGCGCATTTAGTCCATTTACATTCAGTGTTATTATAGAAAGATACGGGTTTAGAGTCATTGTGATGTTTAATTTAAAAAGTTTTTTAATGTTTATTCATTTTTGAGAGACAAAGAGAGACAGAATGCAAGTGGGGGTGGGGCATAGAGAGAGGGAGACACAGAATCGAAAGCAGGCTCCAGGCTCTGAGCGGTCAGCACAGAGCCTGTCGTGGGGCTCAAACCCATGAACTGTGAGGTCATGACCTAAGCCGAAGTCGGTCGCTTAACTGACTGAGCCACCCACGTGCCCCCCAAATCAGGGTTTTTTAAAGCAAAAAGGAAATGCTTGTAGCCATTGTTTATGAAGAAGTTTTGATTGGCATTAGCGGCAGGAAGCTAATATTGACTTAATATACAGTAAAACTTTGGATTGTGAGTAACTTGTTCTGTGAGTGTTCCCCAAGACAAGCAAACATTTGCGATAGATTGTAACGTGATAAATGAGCGAAATCTTGCAATACGAGTAGTACGTGATGCCGAATGTCACATGATCACAACTGACCCAATGGTTCTCTCTCCCTCTCTCTCTTGCTGCAGGATTGTGGGTGATCGTCTCCCATGCTCAGATGCTCGGTCTCAGGCCGTGGTGGTTGGCAGAAATCAGCGGTTTTTCAGAATGTTGGAAGGAGCCCACAACCACTAGTGTATTTTTTGTCATTTCAAAGCACCTATAGACAATTCTTTGCTTTTCATACAAGAGGAAGCTTAGGAATGGTTTGCTTATTCTAGCTCAGGCTGCCTGCAGATATAGACCCTTTCCTCTGCTGCCTTATCACCAGTTACATTAAATACATCATAGGACAAGAGTTTATTAATACTGTACCATAGTCAACATCCGTGCGAGCGTATACAATGGCTCCCATGCAGAAAAAGATTCCACTGAGTCAACAGAGAGCAGTGATTCTGTTAGTGATAGTCAAAGTCGTCCTATACAATAACCCTCCTCTCTCGTCTCCCTCACACTAGCCATGAAGGTTTTCAAAGGTAAGTGCAGGTTAATTTGTTTCTTTTTCTTTATATTCTGTATTTTCTTTATTATTTTGCCTCATATTACCGTACTGTAACCGTTTTCAGTAAATAGTTTTGGGTTCTGGAATGCATCATCTGAGTTTCCACTATTTCTTGCGGAGGAATTCACTTTGATATACGAGTGCTTTGGATTCCGAACATGTTTCTGGAACGAATTATGCTCGCAAACCAAGGTTTTTCTGTAACTGGTTCCTACCGTGTCACGAAGCAAAGTCTCTTACTGTAGCAGGTTGCAGGGGTTTGGGCTGAGTCCTTGGAATATTTGCTGTTTGGCCCAGTTCATGGCTCCACTGGTGAGGAGATGCCTCAGACTCAGCTCCCCGATGACCTCCTGGATCCACTTTAAAACCCTTGACACCAAGGGACCCCATTGCATTTCACCTTCCACCGCCTGGACCCCTTGTTTCACAGAGAGATGAAGCAGGTAAGACCCAGGAAGGCGAGGTGACAGGTGCATAGCCCCAGAGCAGTTATTTGAAGAGCTGGACCAGGGCCCCATTCAGTCAGTCTCCTTCCTTCGTAGCCTGTGCTACGTCTGACACTCAAGGCAAGCTCTCCCAGGTGACATTCCATCCACAGAAACACTTTCCTTTGGTTGAGAAGTGCTGCCTCTGGAAGCCACTTGTTAAACTGTGTGTGTGTGTGTGTGTGTGTGTGTGTGTGTGTGCGTGGCTGCCCCATTGTCGAGGCAGTGGGGAGAGGCTTATCAGATGGAGGCTGTCCCCTGAAGGGGGGTTTAGAGCACGTGAAACTGCTTCGGAAGGTGGCTGTGGGGGGCACGAAGGATTGGGGCGTCCAGGGCTTGGGTCCTGGGGAGGATGGCGGAGCGCCCACACATGACAGGGGTGGTTTCTGAGGGGGAAGGGCAGACCTATCTTTTTCCTTAAAAGTCACTAAGGACCTCTGAGCTCTGCATTGCTAAATCCAGTGCTCGGTTCTCAGTCTCCGTCTTGCCCAACCTCAGCCGCGTGTGGCTGTGTTGGTGCCTCCCTCCTCTGCTGTCTTCACTGCTTCCAGACATCACCTTCCCTTGGTGCCCTGCGGGGCGTCCCGTGCTGCTGTTCACTCTCATCCCGTCACCGTGACCTTGGCCTCTTGCCTTCCTTATCCTTACTCACGCTCACTCCCTTGAGGTCTCATCCTGTCCCTTGTCTTTAGAGCCCATCCGACACGACAGAGCTCAGATGTCTTTCTGCAGCCCAGACCTCGCTCCCGAACTGCATAGATGTCCAGTGACCCTGAACAACGTGGTTGAACAGCTCCACTTATAAGTGCATTTTTTTCCGATAAATGCAGTGCAGTGCTGTCAATGTGTTTTCTCTTCCTTATGGCTTTTTTTTTTAATTTAATATTTATTTTTTATTTTTTACATGTCTTTATTTTTTGAGAGACATAGAGAGACAGAGCACAAGTTGGGGAGGGGCAGAGAGAGAAGGAGACACAGAAGCTGAAGCAGGCTCCAGGCTCTGAGCTGTCAGCACAGAGCCCGACTCGGGGCTCGAACTCACGAACCGTGAGATCGTGACCTGAGCGGAAGTCGGATGCTTAACCGACTGAGCCACCCAGGCGCCCCTCCTTGTGGCTTTTTTAATAACATTCTCTTTCCTCTAGCTTACTTTGTTGTAGGAATACAGTATAGAATACACATCACGTACAAAATACATGTTAATCAGCTGTTTATGTTATTGGTGAGGTTGTTGGTCAATAGCAAGCTGTTAATTAAGTTTTGGGGGCATCGAAAGTTACACAGGGATTTTCCTAACCCTACATTGTTTAAGGGTCAACTGTATATCCAAATCCTACTTGAGATCTTCGCTTGAACGTCTAGGAGACCTCAGGGTGGACATGTCCAAATTCCCCTCGGTTCTGCTCTATCTACGGCTTCCCCCCACTGTAAGCATCGGCACCTCCCTCTGTCCAGAGAGAAAATTCTCAACTCCTCTTTTTCTTAGTTCTCATGTCTGATCCACCAGGACACCCTGTGGGCTCTGCCTTCAAACTATGCTCAGAATCAGGCACAACTCGCCGCCTTTCTGCTGCCCCCAGCAGCCCCATCCGTGGCTGGATCCGTGCAGTACCTTCTGGGGAGGCCGCTGTTGGGCAAACAGGCTTGAGTGAGGGACCACCCACGGTGACCCTCCGGCTGAACACAGAGCCGCCCATCAGGCGGCCCACCTCAAGACATCCACAGGCCCTAACTAGCCAATAGGCTGTTTGCAACTAGGCACAGCTACCAAAAAGGGAAGATGCCCTACGTCACCACACCTCCTCATCGCCCCGCTTTGAGCTGTCATGGCAGACAGCCTCTCCTCCGAACAAACCTCTTTCTCTTTTGTTCTGCCTCAGGTGAATTCTTTCGCCTCCTGAGCCACTGGCTTCCATCCAATCATCACCCACCTTTGGGGACCCCCATCCAACCGGAGAGACCCCCCCCCCATTTGGACACCCCACCTTCCATCTGGCCTGCTTAGACTCTGGTTTCTCCCAAGATTTCTCTTCTAAACTGCGTCCAGAATGACACTTTAAAAATGCCTCAGACTGTGTGGTCTCTGCTGAGAACACTGCAAATGGCTGCCCTGTTCGTCCCCTTACCCCAGGTGTGCCGGTCCGGGTCTCCGGGACACAGGTCCCGAGGTTGGAGTACAAGAGCAAAGTGTTTGTTAGAGGATCTAATGAGAGAAAATTGGGCAGGAGCTTAGGAGGTGGGGAGAGGTAGCAGACGACGAAGCCAGTCAGACCCCAGGCGAGGCCCTCCTGTCTCGGGGAGGAAAGTTAGACGGGCAGGCCCCACGCATCGATGCGGCCTCAGGAAGGCCGGGCATGCCTAGAGGAGTTTGTGTGTCCCCGGAAAGTGCCTGCCTCCTAGCCCACCTGCACCCCATCACTGGCTAGGAGAGGCCTTGGGAGGAATGGCCTGGATTTCACACCACGTTGGCTTCGCTGTGGTCACGTGCCCTTGGTACACGGAAGGTTGTGAGGTTGTCTCAGACAGCTTACAGGGCCCACGTGACCTTGTCCTGTCTCTCTGACTTTCACTCCTAAATCATATCCCCTCTCTGTCTAGGCCTCTTCCTCTCACATAACACGTGTGATGGGCCCACACTCCAGACATTTCCTCTGCTTAGATTGCTTTTCTCTGGGTACTGGTTGGGCCGGCCTCCCCCGCACCCTCCCTCAGTCTTCCCAATTCTGCCTTCTCAAGCGAGGCCTCCCCTGACCCCTTGCTTCATATTTCAATCTTGTCTCTCCCACCTGCCTTCCTAATGCCGCTCAACCCGTGCTTCCCTTTTCCTGTTTCCGTTATGTCACTTCTTGCCTTCTAATATGCTGTGTAATCTCCTTGTTGATTCTATTTAACGCTCCGTGTCCCTCCCCTGGAATATTAGCTGCAAGCTGCATGAGCACAGCAATCTTGTATTCATATGATCCAAGTAACTAGAACAATACCTGCCACATGGAAGACACTGGATACATACGTTGAATGAATGAATGAATGAATGAATGAGTGGATGAATGAATGTTGTTCTTAATCTACCCTTTTGGCATACATATATTCTCTGTCAGTCCCCTCTCATTTCTATTTATTGAGCCTCAGCCAGCTGCCACTTGTTGCGCATGGATATTCACGCATCGCCACCGCGTCCTTCAAGGGGGCGTGGTGGCAGCCTCCAAGGTGATCGCTGCCTCCTGGTGTGCGTGCATTTGTAGCCTTCTACATTCTCCCAGGGTTGGTCTGTGTGGCCGGTAGAATGCAGAAGCAATGGCGTCCCATCTCCCAGGTTCTGTGACAGAGGAATTGTGGCTTCTGCCTCGCTGTCTCCTGGATCACTGGAGGAAGCCTGCTGCCAGGTCATGGCCGCACGCAAGTAGCCTACGGAGAAGCCCGTGGGGGGGAAGAAGGAGGCCTTCCGCCCACGCCTGTGTGAGGGAGCCATCTTGGAGCAGGCCCTCCAGCTCCAAGTGGAGGCCTCAGACGACTGCAGCTGCCGCTGACCCCTGCCTTGGGAGAGGACCCAAATCCGCACTGACCGCCTGCGTCGCTCACAGATTCCTGACCCTCAGAAAATGGGTGATAGTATAAATGTCTGTGGTTTTAAGCCACTGAGCTTTGGGTAACTTGTCAGGCAGCAATAGGCAATGAATGCAGTAGGCGTTATTATTATTCGCTCAATTTTAGAGGTGATGAGCTTGAACTCGCAGAAACTAACTTGCCTAAGGTCATGCGGCTGTAGGAGTCAGGGCAGGATTTCGGGCTCCTCAACGTGCTGGAGTCGGCTGGGTGCCACAAACCACTTCAAGTTGAACTTTATATAGATCCTGGGTGATAGGTCATGGTGGGGGACGGGGGAGGAGCTCATGTTTGTGAATTTAATCAGGAAGATGAGGCTTCTCTACACAAACCAGCATTGGGTAACGGGATCTCCAGAAGAGTGGAAAAACAAAACCGCACACTTGGTTTGACCTGAATTCATATCCTTTGGGTCAGAATGCTCAGCTGCACATCTCTTTAAAATGACATCAGACAAAAAGAATTCCCAAGCTGTCTGCCCCAGTGAGCCCATACCTCTGTACCCATCTGTAATAAAGCCAATAATCGCATTGCTTTCAACTTGGACAGAATTTCCATCCAGGTTTGTTGCTGTGTTTGCTCGCAGTAACCAAGGATTTAAAGTCTCAGTGATGCAATCTTTCCTGTGGCCACTCTCATTTTTCAAAACGCCTGTATATGGCAAAACAATTAAGTCATTTTTGTTTCAGCTTCTGATTTTGCTTCTCTGCCCCCAACATCTTTGCAACATTTGTTCAACTGGGCTGAAAAGAAGGCTCGCCTGAATCGCCTCTTAATAAAATCGCCACCAACTTCCCTTTGTTGTTGCTTTATCTGTATGGTGGGAGTCAAGGTAACGTTGAATCTGACGGAGCGCGCGTGCAGTTTCCCTCCCGGCTCCCCAGTAGTCTGGGCTCAGCTGGAGGCCACTGTACCATGGCAATTTCCATTTCAGTGACATTATTTCTAATAAATGACAACCCGAGGGTTTATGGGGTGTTTCTGGCCCAGCGAAGTGTAACCAGCAGGAGCTGGGGGCAGGGCTGTTTCCTGTCTCCTCGACGACGCAGTGGTTTCTGCTTCACCATCAAAGATCAAAAGAGTGTTTGATGTCGGTTCTTGGAACAGCAATTGGTTAATTAAAGTCACTGAGTGTTTGAACAAATTGAAGGCGAGTGGCAGGCACATCGTTGGCAGCTGGCTGGTGTCAGAGAGGCAGAGAGCGGCTCCCAGAGGAGAGCAGACACAGGAGGGTTCCGGGAATGGAGGAAACAACAACCATTCATCTTTTCCTTGGAGCCAAACCTCCCGATGTTCCCACAAGCAAATCTCTCCACCTGAAGGACCCACCCTGGAAACAAACTCACCGGTTTGATTTCATCTCTCTGTTTCCCCACCACAAGGCAGCCAGGTAGAGAGCGGGGAAGAAGAAAGCTAGGGTTCTGAATGACCTTTGAACTACGCAATTGTTGTTACTACTCAAAGTTTAATATTGTTCCCAAGTGGATGCGTTAGTGACGTTTGAGATGGAGGAACGTGGTCATCAAAGTTCGTCTTTTGGGGTGACTCTCGTTTTAGAGCCCTGGCCATCTGTAACAGACTGACTCCTGCCTGCTGACAGGTCTGGAATGAGCCAGGAAGAAGGAGCACCCTGGCTACTTGCTAGGTCATGGGTGGGTCATGGAATTTGCTCTCTGTTTGTCCATGTCACTCACTTCAGGGGCCTTTATTAAATGTCTGAGGGACTTATAATAGTTCATCTTCTAGATGCAGGGTGTAGGGGACACTGGAAGTGTAGATAAAGATATTCAAGATATCTTTGAATCAAGGCAATGGAGTTACCACTTCTCTTCTCTTGCTGGAGCACTAAAACAAGCCTCTCAAGGGCTCCGTGGGCATGAGTTTTATGACATTCATAAATAAGAAAATTGTGGCTTTCTGTTGAGTGTTATAGTATCTTGCGAGGATCGTAGTCAAAACATTCCCAATTAGAACAGGCCTATAAACGTGGGCTGGGTCTTAATAGAAGTAATCTTAACATGTTTCTTGCAACTTGCAAGATGGATGTATAGAATATTTATTTAGTTTTCTGTAGGTCTGAATCTCTTCCCGTGCATACAAATTCTCTGTTACAATTGGCTAGGAAGGTCAACTATAAATGTTTTATAAGTCAAGTGTTAAACGCGCGTTTGGAACAGGACTGTGCCAGAACCGCATTACCCAGGGTTCAAGAATGAAAATAGGAACGAGTTCCATCTGAAGACTTCACCACCAGGTAACAGGGGATGGTGAGTCTGGGGCGCCATCGATTCGTATGAAGAAGAAAGACCCGTGCCATTTACGCAGTCAACTGCACTCGTGAATGACTATTTTATTTATTTTATTTTTTATTTTTTAAAATGTTTATTTATTTTGAGAGAGAGAGAGCGAGCATGTGCACACAGGCACAAATCCACAAGACAGAGGGGAGGGGCAGAGAGAGAGGAAAGAGTCCCAAGAAAGTTACACGCTACCGGCTCAGAACCTGAGGCGGGGCTCGATCCCGTGAATGGCGAAATCATGATCTGAGCTGAAATCAAGAGCCGAATGCTCAACTGACTGAACCACCTAGGTGCTCCGTGAATGACTGTTTTAAGCGGACTCCTTTGCATTTGATGACATGGATTCATAAGGTGATATAAGATTGCAACTTTGGCTTCCATTTCAAAGGAAGTTAAACACACTTACCCTGCATGGTTCTTCCCTGGAGTGCTCAGGGGATGGCATTTGTTGAGCGCTAAAAAAGACCTTACATGTAGTTCACTCTTCCACTCTGTATACTTTTACAGATGAGAAATGTGATGATGAGAGAGGGCAGGACATTATCCAGAGCACACGGCTTGTTTGAGACAAAGGGAGGCAGGGGTCGGGGGAGAGCCCACATTGATCCTTTTCACTCCTGCCTCTCCCTACTGGCTCCTTCCCCTCCATCTGTAAACACCATCTAATCTCCTCTCAGTGTAAAATAAACAAACACCAAAGGGAAAAACCAGAGCCCTCCTGCCCCCACACCTGCGATGGCCCCCCAGGTGCTGTCTGAGCTCTCCTCATTCCATACTCTTTAAATTTTTTTTTAGTGTTTGTTTATTTTTGAGAGAGAGATGGCGTGTGAGCAGGGGAGGGGCAGAGAGAGAGGGAGACACGGAATCGAAGCAGGCTCCAGGCTCTGAGCTGTCGGCACAGAGCCCGACGTGGAGCTCGAACCCACTAACCGTGAGATCGTGACCTGAGTCGAAGTCGGACACTTAACCAACTGAGCCATCCAGGCACCCCATCCTCATTCCATACTTTTTAAGGAGCACCCTCTGTTGGGCCATCTCAACTACCACATCTCCCTTCCTGTCCCTAAACACCTGTTGGGGGGCTTCTTCCTGTTCCAAATCCAGTGAACGTTTGTCTGCCTTCTTGGTGGCACTCTTGCTTTGTCTCTTCATGCTTCTGGCTTCTCTGCCATTACCCTGTCCTGCTTCTGATCACGGTCTCTGAACTTTCCTTCAGGACTCCGACACCTCTCTTCCTGAGGGCATGCCCGCATTCTACAGCTGCCTGTTTCCACTCACAGCCATTCTCGTGCTTGGTCCTGGGCCATGTGTCATGCTTGGGATCAACTAAGAAACAGGCGTTGGGTCTCCCCAATAAAACCTACATTCTGGGTGTCACTCCTGAACTTCAGTCTGAATATCCGACTGCTTGTTGGACAACTCCACCTGGGAGCACTAGAGAAACCTCCACTCCGCCTGTTCCAAGTGGGATTCATGGTCAGAACAAGCACTGGGCCTCATGTATCATTGATTCTCCAGCACATACCCTATAGCAGGCACTCCATAACTGTCTGTTGGCTGAGTGAGAATCTTACTCGGAAGACAGGGTGGGGTGGAAACCTTTGAAAACTCCAAGAGAAGGTAAAAGTTCCAAAGTGATGCGAGGAATATAGCTTGGAGTGTTTATCAGACACGGTGCTTCCGATGGACTCAAGAAGCCAGGTCTCTGAAGATGAATGCTTGGCGGTAGACATTGTTCTCTAGCACCACCTAGTGGATATTCTGAGTTGGCCAGTGTACCTCCATCTTTTAATCAAAAATGACAACTAAAGAGTTGCAGTGTAATAGTACCTGCCAAACATCTTACATAAATTACCTCGTTTAATATCCACAACAAGATAAGTATTATCCCCTCCCCCCCCCCCCATTTTACAGGTTAGCAAATGAAACCTTGGAGATTTTAAGGAACTTGCCTGAGTTCACACCACTACGTCTCCGGCACTAAGACTTTGCCACTCCGCTATAGAGTTTTGCATGTCTTTTTCTATTTGTTGTATTCAGCTGTTGTTATTTCAGCTCATCTGTCACAGAACATGAGGAGTCGATTGATGGGGCTCCGAGACTGTGTAAGAGACATTCCAGCAAAAATTAGCTATACCAGCAGTGCTAATAACAACAAACACAAAGCACGAGCTATGTACAGGCAGTGTTCCAGGTCTTCCATACATCATCTAGTTTCATTCTTACAACTAGTCCATAAAGAAATACTCTGATCATCTCTGTTTTAGTTTCCCAAGGACAGCAGCTGGTAGTGCTGAAGCCTGAATTCAACCAGGTAGCCTGGCTCCAGAGACAGGCTCTTATCTCCTATCAGAACAAACAACACTGGGGAGATGTTCAAAGGATCGAAGGTGCCTTGACAAAGTTTCTCTCATTTGATTTTCGTGATCATTTATTTACATGTTTGGTCCACATCTGACTACCGTCATCAGCGCCTGGTGTGGGACCTTTCCCATAGCAGAATTTCAAGCACCACTCATCGAATGAATGATCTGTATTATATGATATTGGATGATGATGGCTTCATGTGTCCATCACCCCAAATGGCTTATTTTCCCTTTGCTTTTTAAAAAAACTTTAAAAAAATTCCAGTATAGTTAACATACAGTGTTAGATGAGTTTCAGGTGTACAATATAGTGATTCAACGCTTCCATACATCACCTAGTACTTATCACAAGTGCACTCCTTAACCCTCATCTCCCATTCCCCCCATCCTTCTTCCCGTCTCCCCTCTGGTAACCATCGTTAGTTCCCTAGAGTTAAGGGTTGTCTCTCTTTTTTCTGTTTGCTCGTTTGTTTCTTAAATTCCACATATGAGTGAAATCATATGGTATTTGTCTTTCTCTGATATATTTTACTTCGCGTTATACTCTGTAGCTCCATCCATGTCGGTCCAAATGGCAAGATCTCAATTATGTTTTATATGACACATCTTCTTTACCCATTCATTAGTCGATGAACACTTGGGTTGCTTCCATATCTTGGCTACTGTAAATAATGCTGCTATAAACATAGGGGTGCATGTATCCCTTTGAATTAGTGTTTTTGTGCTCTTTGGGTAAATACCCAGTAGTGAGATTGCTGGATTGTAGGGTTGTTCTATTTTTCATGTTTTGAGGAAACTCCACACTGTCCTCCACAATGGCTTGCACCAACAGTGCAAGAAGTTTCCTTTTTCTCCACATCCTCGTCAATGCCTGTTGTTTTTTGTGTTGTTGATTTTAACCGTTCTGACAGGTGTGAGGGGATATCTCTTTGTGATTTTGATTTGCATTTCCCTGATGGTAGGTGATGTTGAGCATCTTTTCATGTGTCTTCTGGCCATCTGTATGTCTTCTTTGGAAAAGTGTCTGTTCATGTCTTCTGCCCATTTATAAGTTATATGATTTGTTTTCCATGGTGTTGAGTTTTATAAGTTCTTTATGTATTTTGGATACTAACTCCTTATCAGATACATCATTTGCAAACATCTTCTCCCATTACATAGGTTGCCTTCGAGTTTTGTTGATTGTTTCCTTTGCTGTGCAGAAGCTTCTCATTTTAATATAGTCCCAATAGTTTATTTTTTGCTTTTATTTCCCTTGCCTCAGAAGACATACCTAGAAAAACGTTGTTCCAGCCAATGTCACAGAAGTCACCTCCTGGTTCTCTTCTAGGATTTTGATGGTTTCAGATCTCACATTTAGGTCTTTAATTAATCCATTTTGAATTTATACTTGCGTATGGTGTAAGAAAGTGGCCCAGTTTCTTTCTTTTGCATATAGCTCTCCAGTTTTCCCAATACCGCTGTTGAAGAGACTTTTTCCCACTGGATATTTTTTCCTGCTTTGTAAAAGATTAACTGACCATATGGTTGTGAAATCATTTCTGGGTTTTTTTTTTTATTCTGTTATATTGATCTATGTGTCCATATAACTATGTCACCAGGACAATACTGTTTTGACCACTACAGCTTTGTAATGTAAGTTGACGTCCAAAATTATGATGCCTCCAGCTTTGCTTTGTTTTTTCAAGATAGCGTTGGCTATTTGGGGTCTTTTGTGGTTCCATACAAATTTTAGGATTATTTGTTCCATTTCTGTGAAAAATACTGTTGGTGTTTCATAGGGAATGCATGAAATGTGTAGATTGCTTTGGGTAGTATTGACATTTTAACAATATTTATTCTTCCAATCCATGAGCATGGAATTTCTTTCCACTTCTTTGCCTCGTCTTGAATTTCTTGCATCAGTTATAGTTTTCTGAGTATAGGTCTTTCACCTCTTTAGTTAGGTTTATTCTTAAGTATCTTATTAATTTTGGTGCAATTGTAAATGGGATTGCTTTCTTAATTTCTCTTACTGCTGCTTCATCATTGGTGTATAGAAACGCAACAGATTTCTGTACATTGATTTTGTATACCACAACCTTACTGAATTCATTTATCAGTTCTAGTAGTTTTGGGGTGGAGTCTTTCAGGTTTTCTCTATATAGTATTATGTCATTTCACAAAGAGTGAAAGTTTTACTTCTTTACTTATTTGGATGCCTTGTGTTTCTTTTTGTTGTCTAATTGCTATGTCTAGGATTTCCACTTCTATGTTGAACAGAAGTGGTGAGAGTGGACATCCCTGTCTTGGAAAAGCTCTCAGTTTTTCCCCATTAAGGATGATTTTAGCTGTGGGTTTTCCACACATGGCCTTTATTATGTTGAGAAATGTTCCCTCTAAGCCTACTTTGTTGAGAATTTTTATCATGAATGGATGTTGTACTTTGTCAAATGCCCTTTCCGTATCTATTGAAATGATCCTATGGTTCTCATCCTGTCTCTTATTGATGTGATGTATCATGTTGACTGATTTGTGGATACTGAACCTTCCCTGCAACCCAGGAATAAATTCCATTTGGTCATGGCAAATGATTTTTATAATGTGTAAAACATAATATAAAATGGATTTGGTTTGCTAGTAATTTCTTGAGAATTTTTGCATCTATGTTCATCAGAGATATTGACCTGTAGTTCTCTTTTTTTGTGTGTGGTGTCTTTATCTCATTTTGGTATCAGGATAATGCTGTCTCCATAGAATGAATTTGGAAGTTTTCCTTTCTCTTCTATTTTCTGAAGTAGTTTGAGAAGAACAGGTATTAACTCTTCTTTAAATGTTTGGTAAAATTTGCCTATGAAGCTATCTGGTCCAGGACTTCTGTTTGTTGGCAGTTTTTTGATTACTGATTCAATTTTTTGCTGGTAATCAGTCTGTTCAAATTTCGTATTTCTTCTTGTTTCAATTTTAGTAGGTTATATGTTTCTGGGAATGGATCCATTTCTTGTAGGTTGTCCAATTTGTTGGCATATAGCTTTTCATAATATTCTGTTATAATTGTTTATATTTCTGTGGTGTTGGTTGTTATTTCTCCTCTTTCATTGGTGACTTTATTTATCTGAGTCCTTTTTCTTTTTTTCTTGATAAGTCTGGTTAGGGGTTTATCAATTTCATTGATTTTGTTTTTCAAAGAACCAGCTCCTGGTTTCATTGATCTGTTCTATTGTTTTTTAAGTTACTGTATCATTTATTTCTGCGCTAATCTTTATTATTTCCTTCCTTCTGCTGGTTTTAGGTTTTGTTTGTCCTTTTTCTAGCTCCTTTAGGTGTAAGGCTAGGTTGTTTATTTGGGATTTTTCTTGCTTCTTGGGGTAGGCCTCTATTGCTATGAACTTCCCTCTTAGAACTGCTTTTGCTGCGTTCCAAAGATTTTGAACTGTTGTTTCATTTTCATTTGTTTTCATGTACTTTTTTATTTATTTGTTTATTTCCTGGTTGACCCATTCATTGTTTAGTAACATGTTATTTAACCTCCACATATTTGTG
The DNA here is from genome assembly GCF_007474595.2 of Lynx canadensis. Lineage (NCBI taxonomy): Eukaryota > Metazoa > Chordata > Mammalia > Carnivora > Felidae > Lynx > Lynx canadensis. Next base: position 26,904,973 of record NC_044309.1, on the reverse strand, counting down.
TTATAGACTCTAAGTCTAAAGTTCTTTCTTGGTCAGCAAGAAAGTGGGGCAGAGGATTAAAATGCAAGATATGGCTAATGTCCGGGAAAAAGCAAGAGCCCCAAATAAGGGTCCTTGCCCCATTTTTATTAGGACCAGAAGGCTTACAGACATGGTGATGGACGTGCACAAAGAGACAATGAAATTGTGAATATTAACTCATGGACGTCAGGGAAAGGGGGTCATGAAGATATTCAGGGTTGGGGGTTTGGGTTAATGCAAAACAAAATCCTGGCACTGGGCAGCTGGGCAGAAAGTTGTTCACGGTGTACATAAGGTAAGACCTCTGTTTATCTTAGCTAGCCTAGGGAATTAGACAGATAGGACACGTGACCTCAGGGTTAACAAGGCACCTTTCTTTTGTTAATCATCTCCACTCTGGGCTGCTTCACTCACAGCACAGTGCAGCGGTCTATAGCCCTATTTACCTGTTTACCTAACTTGGTCCTTCCCTCCTGTGAAAGCAGCTTTCTGTTGTAGTACTAAATTGGGGGGTGCTTCTGCCCTGAATCTTGCTTACCTCATATACCCTTGTATTGGGGCCTTTGCCCCCCTCTCTATTCTGGAGGCTTTGCCCCTCCTTCTCTATTCTGGGGGCCCTGATGCCTCCCTACTTTATTCTGGGGGTCTTACCTAGTTTACCCAAGCTTGGGTGAGAGCACCCTATGGCTTTGTAACTCTCTATGCCTTGTTAACCCATTGGTTCAAGCCCAGGGAATTTCTAAGCTTATTCCCCACATATTTGTGGTCTTTCCAAATTTTTTCTTGTGGTTGACTTCTAGTTTCACAGCATTGTGGTCAGAAAAGATGTGTGGTATGATTTTGGTCCTTTTTAATTTGTTAAGGCTTATTTTGTGGCCTAATAAGCAATCTATTCTGGAGAATATTCCATGTGCACTTGACAAGAAGGTGCACTCTGCTGTTTTAGGAAGGAATGTTTTGAATATATCTGTTAAATCCATCTGGTCTAATGTGTCATTCAAAGCCATTGTTTCCTTGTTTATTTTCTCTCCAGATGATCTGTCTGTTGATGTGATTAGGGTGTTAAAGTCCCCTACTATTATTGTATGATTGTCAGTTGGTTCTTTTATGTTTGTTATTAATTGCTTTATGTATTTGGGTGCTTCCATGTCAAGTGCATAAATATTTACAACAGGTGTACCTTCTGCGTGGAGTTTCCCCTTTATTAATACATAGAGCTTTTCTTTGTCTCATTCCAGTCTTTGTTTTAAAGTCCATTTGTCTGATCTAAGTATTGCTACTCTGGTTTCCTTTGACAGCCATTTGTATGATAAATGTTTCTTCATCCATTCACTTTCAATCTGTAGGTGTTTTTAGGTCTAAAATGAGTGTCTTGTAGACAACATGTAGATAGTTCTTGTTGCTGTTGTTTTTATCCATTCTGTCACCCTATGTCTTTTGATTAGAGAATTTATTCCATTTGCATTCAAAGTAATTATAGATAGATATGTATTTATTGCCATTTTATTACTTGTTTTGTGGTTGTTTCTGAAGATTTTCTCTGATTCTTTCTTGTCTTTAATGGTTTAGTGGTTTTCTTTAGTGATATACTTGGATTTATTTCTTTTTCTTATTTGCATATTTATTAGTGATTTTGATATGTGGTTACCATTAGGTTTGTATATAAACTCTCCCACACAAAGGATTCTTTATTAAGTTGATAGTCATTTAAATTTGAACCCATCTTTTCTCCTCTCATCCCAATGTTTCAGGGATATGGTGTCATATTTTCCAACCTTTTATTTTGTGAGTTCCTTGACTGATATTTTACAAAAATGTTTATTTTTACTGCTTTTGTGTTTCCTACCTTCATACTGTCACTTTCTGTCTTTCCTTTCCATTCAAAGAGTCCCTTTTAATATTTCTTTCAGGACTTTTTTAAGTGGTCACGAACTCCTTTAGTTTTTGTTTGTCTGGGAAACTCATTATCTCTCCTTCTATTCTGAATGATAGCTCTGCTGGATAGAGTATTCTTGGTTGCAGATTTTTCCCATTCAACACTTTGAATGTATCATGCCATACCCTCCTGGCTTGGAAAGTTTCTGCTGAAAAATCCCCTGATAGCCTTATGGGGTTTCCCTTGTATATAAGTGACTTATTTTGTCTTGCTGCTTTAAAAATGTTTTCTTTATCACTATATTAACCATTGTAATGATAATATGTCTTGGTGTGGATCTGCTTTTTTGATTTTGTTGGGGGCTCTCTGTGCCTCCGGGATCCTGATACCTGTTTCCTTCCCTAGATTAGGGAAGTTTTCAGCTATTATTTCTTCAAATAAATTTTCTGCCCCCTTTTTTCTCTCTTCTTCTGGGACTCCTACAATGCGCATGTTATTACATTTGATGGAATCACTGAGTTCCCTAAGTCCATTTCCATTTTGCATAACTCTTTTGTCTCTCTTTTGTTCAGCTTGAGTACTTTCCATTACTCTGTTTTCCAAGTCATTAATTCTTTCCTCTGCTTCTTCCAGCCTGCTGTTCATTTCATCCAGCATGTTTCTCATTTTGTTTATTGAGTCCTTTATCTCTGCTATGTTATTTCTTATCCCTGTGTTAAGAGTCTCACTCATGTCTTCCACTCTTTTCTCAAGTCCAATGAGTATCTTTGTGAATATCTTAATGAATAATTTGTTTGGATTAAGGAATTCTGAATCCAGAAAGTTCTTATTAAAGGGAAAATAAGTGAGATTGAGGGAAGATAGCAACAAGTAGGAGGGCCCAGGCTTACCCCATCCCATGAATACAACTGGATAACTATCCAATCATCCTAAATACCCCAGAAATTTACCTGAATATGGGCAGAACAAACTCCATGACTAAAGGTAGAGAAGAGACCACATCAAAGAAGGTACGAAGTGCAGAGAGACAGTTTGGGAGAGAAATAGATCAAGACTACCATGGTGGGGAGAGAACCACAGTCACAAAGAAAGGTGAGAGAGAGAGAGACTAGCACCAGGGGAACCCACATTGGGAAGAAAAAATCCCCATATCAATTGCCTTGGAAAGCAAGAGGGCCAAATTTCATGAGTTCTTGCAACCACTGGGTCTTAAAGCCTGGAATTTATAGGTGAGCAGGTTTGGCTTAGGGAAAGCTAGAGGCATTGGAGCTGTTCTTGGAAAGAAGGCAGGGCAAACCGCCTGTGGACATATAGCATGGAAACAGCAATCTGGAAACAGTACCTGGAGCACATGGGGGGAAGTTATTTTTTCTTCTCAGAGTGTGTCCCAGAGGGGCAGTGTTCATAGAGAGACCCCCTCCAGGAACAAAGGAACTGTCAAACACCATTTCCTTTCCTTGTCCCTCAGCATAAACACAGGGCCACCTATGGGAACCAGTGCAACACAGACACTCACTACCTAACTTGCTTATGTGAAACCCCTCCCTCATGCTCCAGTGGAACCACCATTCCCAGTCTCTCTTGCCTCAGTCCCAGCATGGCAGGCCCCTTCCCCCAGAAGACTGGCTGGAATTCCTGCCACCATCATGTCTCCCAACCTGGAAATTCTTCATCATAAGGCTATTACCCTCAAGAACAGGAGAAGTAACTGACTTTCCTAGCATACAGAAATAGACACAGGGACTTAGATAAAATGAGAAGACAGAGGAATTTTTTCTAAATGAAAGAACAAGACAAGACCACAGTCAGAGATCAAGGTGAAATTGTTATTGATAACATGCCTGACAGAGAATTTAAAGTAATGATCATAAATATACTTATTGGACTTGAGAAAAGAGTGGAAGACATGAGTGAGACTCTTAACACAGGGATAAGAAATAACATAGCAGAGATAAAGGACTCAATAAACAAAATGAGAAACATGCTGGATGAAATGAACAGCAGGCTGGAAGAAGCAGAGGAAAGAATTAATGACTTGGAAAACAGAGTAATGGAAAGTACTCAAGCTGAACAAAAGAGAGACAAAAGAGTTATGCAAAATGGAAATGGACTTAGGGAACTCAGTGATTCCATCAAATGTAATAACATGCGCATTGTAGGAGTCCCAGAAGAAGAGAGAAAAAAGGGGGCAGAAAATTTATTTGAAGAAATAATAGCTGAAAACTTCCCTAATCTAGGGAAGGAAACAGGTATCAGGATCCCGGAGGCACAGAGAGCCCCCAACAAAATCAAAAAAGCAGATCCACACCAAGACATATTATCATTACAATGGTTAATATAGTGATAAAGAAAACATTTTTAAAGCAGCAAGACAAAATAAGTCACTTATATACAAGGGAAACCCCATAAGGCTATCAGGGGATTTTTCAGCAGAAACTTGGGGAAGGTGCTTTTCAGTACCTGGGGGTATTCTCAATCCTACCCATGGTAACCTACTTTTAAAATTTATGTTGAACACGGGTACAATGTAACATCACTGCTTAGCTTCTGTCTCAGCCACTGAACTTTGTCTGGGGAGGCCTATGGGCCCAGTTCTTCTGTTAAATTATTTGGTGCAGGCTACTTGGTTCTGATTTGACATCCATGCCATATACACCACAGGGTTAGGATTTTATGCAAATAGCTTGGTCCCCTCCTGAGTGCCCATAGCTACAAGCTATGGGCAATGCTTCATTTGTGACCTCTGGATAATTCTTTTCTGTCATACTTACATTTGCTTTTATATTATAGGTATCCACGAAGCAAGGCAAGTATCTACTTTTTCAAGACTTGATGTGGAAGAAAAACCTAGAAGAGAAAAAGAGTATCTTTGGTGGAAATTTTCCTTTATAATAAAGTTAATGTACAAGATCTTAAATGAAAAAACCTCCCCTAGATATTTGGTCAACCTGTGATGTGGTGAAACACAACTTTGGGTGTAAATTTTAACTTTTTGCTCTGAAAAATTTTCAAAAGCATGTGCTTAAAAAGATCAATGCTTTCATTCTCATATTGGCTAATTTAGCATTGTGTTGAGATCTTTTAATGAGCTTAAAATTCAAAGGGGATTTTGGCTTTTCAATAGTAAATATTCTTCACCCATAAGTATGAGATAAGAGAAGAATGTTGCTCTGGACTGAATTGTCTCCCTCCCTATCCCTCAATTTTGTCAGTTGAAACCCTAACCCTCAATGTGACTGTATTCAGAGTTGGGGCCTTTGGGAATTAGAGTTGCATGAGGTAATGAAGGTAGAGCCCTTGGTGATGGGGTTAGTATCCTTATAGGAAGAAGAAGAAGGTGGGAGGGGGCATCTGGGTGGCTCTTTCAGTTAAGCATCCAACTTTGGCTCAGGTCACGATCTCACAGTTTGTGGGTTCGAGTCCCACATCAGGCTCTGTGCTGGCAGTGTGGAACCTGCTTGGGATTCTCAATCTCTCCCTCTTTCTCTGCTCCTCCCCTGCTCTCTGTCTCTTTCCAAAATAAACTTTAATAAAAGAAAAAAAAAAAAGAAGAGGAAGAAGGAGAGATTGCTTTCTTTCTGCCATTTGAGGGCACACTGAGAAGGTGACCCTCTGCAGGCTCAAGAAGAATGCTCTCACCAGGCACTGAATCAACCAGGGCCTCGATCTTGAACTTCCCAAGCACCAGAACTCTGAGAAACAAATGTCTGTTGTTTAAGCCACTTAATCTATGGCATTTTGTTACAGCAGCCTAAGCAGACTAATACAAATATGATTAAGAAGAACCCTGTTGGTTGGTTTTCTTTTCCTTTTTTCCTTTTTTATTTTTTAGAGTGAGAGAGCAGGGTGGGAAGGGAAGAGAGATAGAAAGAGAGAGAATCTTAAGCAGGCTCCACAGTCAGCGCAGAGTTCGATCCCACGATCTTGGGATCATGACCTGAGCACAACTCAAGAGTCAGAAGATTGACCGACCGAGCCACCCAGGCGCCCCTACCAAGTGGTTTTAAACACATGGGAGAAACATCACATTTTGGATTTTTGAAAGACAGTATGATTTTTTTCCCCTTGTGTTCTTATGGTAAGGCAAGACGTTTGCATTTCTACTGAGCCTTAGTTTAGTGCAACAGGAACCCCTCATCGTCCCTGTGCAAATGGCAAATTGTATTCTGTCAGTAAGGCTGGACATATTACAAGGCAACAAAAAAGTAAGCAGCACAAGGTCAGAACTGCTTTTGCTCATCCCTGAACCTCCAGTGCCCAGAACAGAATTGTAGTACTCAGAACAATTTGCTGAATGAATTGGGGGGGGGGGTGAAGGAATGAAAGCCAGTGGGATGTCCTTAGGTCAGGCTCTTGCTCTTCCATAGAGTAACCAAGGGCAAGGTAATGAATTTCATTCAGCTTCAACTTCCTCCTCAAAACGGGCATCATAACACCAACATGGCAAGGTTGTTGCAAAGATTCAAGACAGTCAATACAAAGTGCTTAGCATAAGTCCTGATGCTCATGAGACCCTCAGTTCTATTGCAGCTCTTGTTTCAGGGAAAGAATAGTTGGAGCTGCCCTTTGATGGAAGGGGCAGGGTTTGACTATGACTCTGAAGAAATAAAGATACACAGAGAGGTGGAAAGATAAGGTGCTATGTATATATGATACAATATAATTTGTAGATAGTATGGTCCCAGTAATAGTGTTGAAAACAACCCTATTGGGGCACCTGGGTGGCTCAGTTGGCGAAGCATCTGACTCTTGGTTTCGGCTCAGGTCATGATCTCAGGGTGCAGGGGATTGAACCCCACATCAGGCTCTGTGCTGACAGTGTGGAGCCTGCTTGGGATTCTTTCTCTCTGCCCCTCCCCCACTTGTGCTCTCTCTCTTTCTCTCTCAAAATAAATAAACATTAAAAAAAACAAACCAACACCCAACCACTGTGGGCCTGCCACGCCCAGAAGCACACCATTTCTGAGTGCACCAGCACGATGTTAGTGGTCGCTCCCCTCCGGCTAAAGGATGGATAAAATAGGAGTGTGACTGGAGATCTTCAGTCCTATCCGCTATCATATTACTTATATATGCAAAAATGAGCACGGCCTACTTTTGTACAACAATGTTAAAAGAACAGCTTGCAGAAGGATGAGGTGGCATTCAACTAGATAGGAATGGAGAGGGGATTCCAAGGGAGAGACCTAAGTTAGAGGTCCGCCGCATACTTTGTTAATTTACATTAGCAAGAGTGATCTCTCTCGAGCATGCAAATCGGCAATGCTTCCCAGATTCCCACTCCTTTCCTCCCAACATCAGTTCAAGAGAGTTTCCCAAACTCCCCTTTTCTGGACTTGAAATTTAAGTAGGTATAAATCTTATATCCTGAGAGATCTCACTGGATTTTGACCCTCACCTCAAATACTTGTTTATAAAACAGAGACAAGTCAATGGCTTGAATATATGGTTCCCTTCTCTCCTTGCTCACCTGCCCCCCCCACCCCGCCTCTCCCCTTGGCCGTTTAATCCAAGGGGTGGAAGAAAAGAACACAGCGTCCTTTATCATGGGTGTCATGGGCAGGACACAAAAAGCACGATATCCTCGGTCCAGTCAAGAGACGCTGCAATTTGCCAAAATAGTTCTTTCAGACGTGCAGAGATCGTCGTGTGTGACTCTACCGACACTTATCTCCAAACCTCGGCAATGCTAACTCATTCACCCTTAAAGCTTGCAAGAAACTTCGGTAGAGCCACACAGCAATGAACTCCAGGTCTGATAGGCATTCAAGAGGGATAGAACCCAGATCGCGTAACGGTTGGTAAAAAATCTCTTCTTTTCCCCTTCTTGCCCACTGCTCTAATGCTGAAGAGGGACAATGTCACATTCTGCTGCCCAAGCCTAATGCTTTTACCATCATTTAATGTTTTTTTTTTTTTTCCCCTTTGTGTTTTCAAGGCTGTGTATTCCGTGAAAATATTCCCCTGGTAATGATCCGTCATCGTTAGTAATAATAACATGTAACATTAGTCAGAGCTGCTCTCTGGCAGGGATAGGATTGCAGAGTCCTGGTCTGGTAGTGTTGCATCAAGAATATGATGTGAATGTAATGCTATTTCTGGAATATATACATCTCCAGGGACCCAGGAGGTGCACAGAGGGTACAAGAACTTATTTTATTGGAATGTCAATCTGTTTCATTTTTTATCACACTTGGCGTTTCTCTGAGCTAATTTCCGCCACAAAATGTGGAGCTGTGATTTATGTGGATGGAGGGCTCCTGAACTTCGGGTCGCACAGCTCACATGACTGGGCCGGAGCCTGACTCGCCTGCTGGGGCTTGGCGTGTTAGGTTTGGCCTCGAAGCCGCAAACATTCGCATGACGTGGAAAGCAAATGTTTTTGGTCTTTCAGAAGAGGTGTAAATCCTCGGTCAGATCTGGTTTCCCTGGGAAGTGTTCATTTGGGTAAGTTTTCTGGTAGCTCCCTCTCCCTAACTGAGCCAGTTACTTTCACAGAGTGCAGTTGCCTGTGCACTTGTCACCATTCACTGTTTTATTTTTGTGAATGTTTCTTCATTTATTTTGAGAGAGAGAGAGAGCATGCAAGTGGGGTGGGGAGGGGCAGAGGGAGAGAGAGAGGATCCCAAGCAGGCTACCTGTTCGGCGCAGAGCCCCACGTGAGGCTCAATCCCATGGTTGTGAGCTCATGACCTGAGCCGAAATCAAGAATCAGATGCTTACCCGACTGAACCACCCAGGTCTCCTACCTGTCACCATTTAAAACGCAATTTCTGAAAAATAAAATGATGGTTTTCGGAGATGACTCATCAGTGAGAGAACGGACACATGGCAGGTGTCTGGGACAGTGGCTCTCACCTTCCCTGTGTCCTCTCCATGCCCCCAGCAGCCAGACCTTTCCCACTTCCAAAGGACCTCCTCCAGAGCAGACTCGATGTCACATATCTGCCCCCTACTTAAAAAATTTTTTTAAATGTTTATTTATTTTTCAGAGAGAGACAGAGACAGAGACAGAGCGTGAGCAGGGGAGGGCAGAGAGAGAGAGGGGGAGACACAGACCTGAAGCAGGCTCCAGGCTCTAAGCTGTCAGCACAGAGCCCGACGCGGGGCTCGAACTCACAAACCGCGAGATCATGACCTGAGCTGAAGTTGGACACGTAACCAACTGAGCCACCCAGGCACCCCTGCCCGCTACCTTTTTTTAAAGAACAGCAATACTTGTCCCTCCAGCCTCCCTCTCTGCATTACTCTTCTCTGAGAAGATGTCTGTGCTAGGAGTCACCATGGATGAAATGTATCGCAAACATTTGTTCTGTGAAAGCTCTTTGCAACTTGCAATCTTGGTTGATGCTCACTGGTGACGGTTGCCTTCATTCCCTGCATTAAAGATGGGGAAATTGAGGCTTACACCTTGCTCACGCTCAAATGGCTGACAAGAGGCCACGATGTTCTGCTTGCTGAGCTCTGTCTGCTTCCAAAGGGTGTGCTCTTAACCTGGAGCTCAGATGTCCCACAAAACTGGTGTGGACACCCTTCATTTGTCAAGACACTCATGAGAGGAAAAGCAGATCCGTTCATTAAACGTAGGACCAGGAACAAGGACACTTAGCATCCAGTCCTGGCTCGCCACCAGGAGAATGAGTATAATAATGATATTTTTATTACAGCTAGTAGTAATCGGGTGCTTACTGTGCTCCCAGGCGCTGTTTAAGTGCTTTGCAGGGATTACCACACGCATTTACACAGCAGCCCGTGAGGTATGTGTTGGTGCCAGCCTCCTTCCCCAGATCAGGAAACTGAAGCGCAGCTTTGGCAAGGTACTTTCCCAAGGTCAAGGGCAACACCCAGCAGCAAGTCACTGCCAACGTCTCTTTTCCCTCATTTTTTCCATAGAAGAGGTTTCGCTAGATAATTTCTCAAAGGCCGTTCAGCTCTTTTGAATATACTGACTTGTCCTTTGCTTCGTTTTATATATATATATATATATATATATATATATATATATCAAACAGTTGTTTCCTCTCCTAAATTAATATGTCTTTTCATATTGTTTGCGTTGAGAGACACTTTATAAGATCACCGAGGCCAGGGCATCTCACTGCCCTGGCACACTGAAGACGGGTAGATGTAGGTAATAGGAAGTTGTTATGAGAAATGGGTAGGCATAGATATGAATAGCAAGGGAAGTAAAGACGGCCCGAATTTCAAGTTCATCCCTGGTATCTACTTGTTTATTTTAATTAAGGCTGCTAATACATATTGTAATTTGAAGGATCACTTTTGATTTTTCTTTTTTCTTTTCTTTTTTTACTCTTGCCATCGGAGGAAGAAGATACGCAGAAAGTAAAATGGAAAAAAAAAAAAAAAAAAAAAAAAAGACCAGGAGAGAAGAGAAGAGGAAACAGGAACAAGGGTGTGACTTTTTTGTGTTTTAATTTCTTTTCATTTTCTTCTTTTAGTTCTTGCTTTTGGGGGGTGGGTATGAAGAAAGGTGTTGAGAAAAAGATGCCAAGTGAAAGAGAAGGATGCAATTGATCTGAGATTGTCAATGGGGTGATGCCACCAGGCACCGGCTGCAGAGGGAAGCGTGGTGCACGTGGGGGGTCGGGTGCTGGTGGCCTGGCCCAGGTGGTGCCGGCCTCTGTGGCCAGCCTTGGCTTTGTGCAGCTTTGGTTTTGGTGTCACTGCCACTTCCTGTGCCGTCCTGTTTGGTGAAAACTGAGTGCATGCCGTTCCTCCACTTGTCTTCTTATTTGTTTGTTGGGTTTCTGTCTTCTCTACTCTTTGTCTGTAAACACTGGTGGAAGAGAAAAAGAAAACGGAAACAAGACCTAGAGGGTTTTTTCTCTGGACACCTGCAAAATCGCCCTCTTGGTCAATCTTCAACCACAATCAACAAAGTATTTATTTCATGTTCATCAAGATTTTTAATTATGTACCCTGATGTATAATGTGCTTTATTGTTACCATTATTGGTCTTATGTGTGCATCCCTTAGACTTTCTGGAATTTTTTGAAGTCCGGGATTTCACTGTGTTGAGAACTCTTTCAACTTAGGGTGTTTTGATTGATTTTCACAATCCCCAAATTTTCTCTCTAGAATCATTATTTGAGGAGTTCTTTGGAATATTTTACCAAATTTCTGATTTCCCAGTGACTGTTTTTAACGGGGGGTGGGGAGGAGAAAGGCAGATAATAGTGAATATACCTACTAACTCTAATGGTTTGCATAGGTTAATATTCTGGTCATTGATAAAACTGAAAAGAGTTTAAATAGAAATTAAATGATGGGTGGTTGGTTAGACAGTCATTGAGTTGATCTGACAAACTTCACTGGTGTTGGAATCTATGTTTACCCCCATTTACCTATTAAAAATGGCAGACTTTAGTCATAGGAGGGCCACCATACCAGCTTGACCAATTTTTTCCCCCTTAAGTCCCAGCTCTTATATTTGCCATCTGGTTGACCCAGGGCTAGTATTAAATGCCAGTCACGCCAGAGAGTTGTCAATGCAGTGAAAACAGCCCTAGCATGGCTTCCCCATGGAACTAATGGCCCCACAGGTGCTGTTGCAATTGGTGTGTCTAGGGCATAGGAGCTCATTAATGAAAATTATCCTGTAAGTGGCTCAACTACAATGGACTGTGAGCCCTTGCCTGAAGGCTTAAAGAGCTTTCAATTCCTTTCAAAGTTTTTCAGGATGCTCTTTTGTGCATGCTCCTCCTATTAAACTGACACAATGCTGTTTTTGCAGCCACAGGCCCTCAGGAGATGGCTGAGCCACCCACACAGCAGGCACTCGCTTGCACTCATCCTTGCAACCCATTTGGGTGCCGGTGGTGGTGGCGGGGAGGCTATTCTTTCCTTAACAGGAAGAGAGTAGACTAGGTACTCTCTAATAGATAGATAAGATGCAATTTTTAACAGCATTTAGTGAAGATTTGGGGATAATGTAAGAGAAATAAATGGAGAGGGTAGGTAAGAATTCCTACTACAACCTTTGCTCTCAGGATCCAGGGCTGTCTTTGTGGGGATTCCCCCCCCCCCCACCCGCCTGGCTCCTTGTCTGCTTCTGTGGGGCAGCAGCCGACCATGACCACCCTTGAGAGGGCTCTGAACATGTGTAATGGATGTCATGGGCACCACCCACATCACTGTCTAGGCATGAAGCATCCATTCTCTCTGCTGCTGGAAGGTTGGCTGCCAATTGAGTGCTTCTCCAGTCCTTGCCCCAGAGCATACTTTTTGCACTCTCCTCTGCATCAGAATTACCTGGAGTCTTGTTAAACCACAGGTTGCTGGGCTGCATTCCCAGAGTTGCAGAGTCAGAAAGTCTGGGGTGGGACCCAAGAATTTATATTTCCAGAAAGTTCCCAGATGATGTTGATGCTGCTAGTGTAGGGACCACAGACCAGCTGGCACTGAAAAGAGCTAGCTTGCCCAAGGTTCTGCCCTTCCCTGGGGCACCCCACATCCAATGAGTGGGTCAGGCAGGGGTAATACAATCTGGTCCCCTCTCCACAATTCGGAACAACTTTGAAGGACATCCCTTCTGGCTCCAGCATGGGTTGTAAGATCAGCTGAGGTCTTCATTGTGATGGTTTCAAGTCCACTTCTCCCTCTACTCATCCTGCTCCCTTTATACTGTCATGGGTGCTGATGTGAGAGCCCTTCTTGATAAACTGCCTGCGTGCCAATCTGCATGTCAGAGTTGGCCTGCAGAGTGGGGTGGAGGACCAGCTTGCCACAGTATATCTGCACCTTGAGAACCAGGCCCTTGGAGACAGACAGGTTTTCTTCCCCACCATCAATGTAAGGCCCTTCACCCAAACCATAACTTCTGTGCCAGGATTGGCTTCTCAGAGTGACTGACAGTGGGATGGGTTGTCTTCTCTTTGGCCTTCAAAAGGCAATTTCTAGAGAACATGGAACTTCAACATGATTTCATCCTAGGATGTTAAGTCTTAAGTAACACAGAGAAGAGGGCATCAGTAGGCCAATCCAAGACATATTTATAATCTTCCTTCTAAAGAAGAAGAAGTAGCAGACACTGTTCCTATCGGTGTTTCTGCATTCAGCTACTTTGCACATCTCCTGAGAACAATTAACCAGAACTACAAGAATAAGCAGCACTCCAAGTTTATACAAAAACCAATAAAATTTCTTCCTTCACCCCCAAATCAAGAAATTCTTGAAGGTTCATAAAACTAAGGCAATCCCAGGACATCAGAGCAAAGATATTTTGGTCTGTGAGTTAGTCTGAGATACATATGTGTAGTTTGTCTGTTAATCTTGTTAGTCTGAAAATACATATGTGGAGACTTTGAGTTATTAATATTTTGGGTTTGATTGAACTAGATTAAACAACAACACCAACAAAGAGCTTGGGTTCAATCTCCAAAAGGGCACCCCATTACATTGCGTTTGCTGTGAAGATGTTGACTATAATCTCATTACGGAGGGTTCTTGGGTAAGGAGCTCACTGGAAAATTTCCTCTGACAGCTTATTATTATGAATAGTGTCCTTGGAGCAGCTGCTCTGTTCTCATTTCATGAACTTTCCAGATTGAAGAGCTCTGAGGGATAGCATAAAAAACACACTTCTAGGGATGAAATTGGTTGGGAAAAAAAAGATAAGACCATGGACCCCTAAGGCTAATTTGGGTTCAGGCAGGTTGGATATGGTTGGACAGGGGCAGCCTGTAGGAGTGAGTGAAGAAGTCTTGGCAGTTGGAGAATTCCAATCCTTCTAATCCTCTTGGGTGTAAATGAAGGGTCTATGAGGTGGCAGGGACAATGTCCTCCCAGAGGAAGATGCGCCCTGGGAGCAGGGTGGGGTTCCCAATCGCGAGGGTACTTTAGAACAGGTCAGTGTGGATCAAGGTGAAGGTCATACATAGAACCCAGTAGCCCTGGAGGAAATTGTTTAGGACAGCATGTCTTCCAAGCCTCATGCTCTCTTTAAAGAAGAATGAGATTCTCAACTTCTTAATATCTGCCTTGCTGTATCACTGATGATCCAGACAGCCTCATTTATAACCTCCCATCCTGGCACACTAGCCTCTCTGGGCACTCAGGGTTAGGCGATGATGGGGGACACATGTCTCTTACTGACCCTGTGACTTTTTCAGATAACTCCCACTCACCCTAATCAGGGAGGATAGTGGGCTTTCAGAGTATCCCCCACCCACACTCACTACATTTTCAAGGCTTACAGACCTCAGACACTGGGGAGGGCTCCTAAGAGGAAAGTGGGTTCCAATAGACACCTCTCATTCTCTAGAAGTCTCCTGAGAAGACCTGATAAAAAGGGAAATTGATTAGAATTGAACCTGGGCCATTCATCTCCAGGGCAAGGATTGGGGAGCATGGGAGACCCTGGATGTTTTCAGATCAAACTCAACCTGATGCACAGATGGTTATCTATGTGTACTATTTGAAGGCCCCTGGAAAAATCAATGCTTCACATTTTCTTACCCCAACAAACTGGTGTGTAATCTCTTTCCATTGTGAAGGCCCAGAAACAGTATGGCATAATGATTAAGGATGAAGTTTCTAACTCAGGAAGCCTGTGTTTGATTTTTACTTTACCACTAAGCCTGTGTGACCTTGGACAAATTACTTAACTTCTCTATGCCCCAATGTATTCATCTGAATATGGGATTCATAGTTATACCTGTGTTTGGTAGAGATAATGCTATGTGTGCACCAAAACCCACCAAAACTTCCTATTCTTTCCTCTAGAGCACACAGGAAACTTTATCTCCTAGTCTACTTAGAAATGGGCAGGGCCAGGAGGTGGAGTACAGGTCACTTTGAGTTGACCAAGTGAACAGCTCCTTTCTAATTCTCTGCCCCTCTAATTCTCTGCTCTAGCCACTAAAGAGATAGTGAGATTATAAGAACACACTGGATCACTGAGTCTCCACATGAAGGGCAGTTGATCCAATGTGTTGCCTGGACATGAAGAGGATCTTGTGCGAAAAAGAAATGAGTTCTTTTTATATTAAACCACTGAAGTTGGGGGTTACTTGTCACTGCAGCAGGGACTACTCTATACTGACTAATACATTACCTCGCAGTGTTATTGTTCAGTCTCCTCTCTGCTTTCATGGCATGCTGCCTCTCCTTCTATTTTGGAATTTGCTTTACTGCCGTAACACCTTGAGATGTCCAGCTCCCCCACCAGGCTGTGAGTTGCTGGAGGATAGAAACTATACACGACTACTCAGGTAGCTCCCTTCAGTCTGGCAGGAAGCCTGGTGTAAATGTAAGCTCAAAAAAACGTTTGCTGGTTGGATAAAGAAAAGTCTTGCTCCCATAAAAGGGACATTAAAGCTTTTGTCCTGAATATCTGAATAGGAAATGAGTCAATCTGTCCTTCCTTCTCCCTTATTCCCCTCTCGTTCTCTTTACACACTCATAAGTGTCTCTTATGTGTCAGGCACTGTATTAGATTTGGGAGACAGGTAGTCAAAGACCTGGTGTCTACTTTTCAGAAGCTGATAGTCTAGTGGGGAAGACAAAAAAGCAAACAGACAAGGAAATAAGACGTGGCCTGAAGCAGGCAGGGCACTGTAGGAGCAGGTGGGGGAGGACACACAATATCCAGGTTGAAGGAGCTGAGGTGTCCAAGCAGGGTTGATGATGAAGCAAAACCAAGCAGGGGCTCAAGGGGTGAAGTACAGGTAGCCCCATGAGAAAAGCACGATCCGCTATTCCAGCCAAGGGAAACAGCATGTAAAAAGGCACAAGGGAAAAGTAAAGGGTGTTTTGGAGACTGCAAATGTTTGGAAATCGTTGTAACACTGATGTAAGAGAGCGGCAAAGAGTAAAGCTGGAAAGTTGCTCTCGAGTAGCTTCTGTTGTCATGGTAGGGAGTTGGGCTTTTATCCCATAGATGAAGATTCTCAGCAGGTAAGGTGCCTTAGCTTATCTGTGTGTCAGAAAGTTTCTTTATCAACAGAGTGGAGGAGACTAGTCATGAGGCAGTCACAAGAGAGCAGTGGGGGGGAACCGAAGCAGAGGTGTGGGAATGAGAAGAGAAGCATTGATTTGAGGGATGTCAGGGGAGGGGGCTCACCTATCGTGGAGAAGATAGAGGGAAAGGTGGAATCTTAGATGACTGCCAGGATTCTCACTGCTATAGTTGGGTAGTTACTGGCACCATGACTGATGTAGGAAACACAAAGGCCCAGTGGATGTAGATGTGTGGTCTCTGTGTATTTGGGGGCTGTGATATTAAGAGTTAAGTTTCAGGGTTTTAACAAGAAATCCAGAGAAATATGAAGACATGAGGGAACTGGAGATGTGGGCTATGCACTACAGGGAGGGGTGGGGGGACAGTGGGGAGAAGCCTCAAAGGTGAGCAGCACCCACTGCTTAGAGTTGGCCATGTTCTCACGGGTATCCCTTGCAACCGGAAGTTCTGTTCTTTTTAAAAACTGTGCCCTTCCTGGGAGTGCCTTCCCTAAATCTCCATAAAGAAGTCCCATTTTATAAATACATTATTTTGGAGAGCTTGTCTGCCAAATGCATTTTAGAGTGAATACCAGTTGCTTTTTTCTTCTTAATCCAACAGCAGAGAAGAAGAAATGAAGTTGTGTTCATTATTTTTTCCAGTCAGTGGCTTTTCACACACTTGTGAAAACCTCACATTGTGGAAAAACTTCTCCAGACAGGGACAATTAACTAAAATCAAACACTCTGAATACACTGGCCAACCTGAGATTTTTATTTCAGCTCTTAAGAGGAAGATTATAAATATTAAAGTTAATATTTAGCTTCCAGAATTGAAAGAACTCCACCATAAATTTTTATGTGTGTGAATAACCACCCCATTTATTTGTTTCTAGCCCTGGGTTTTACTAGGAGGGTTTTAAGCCACCATATGCCTTTTGCTCTGGGTGAAAGGGAATATGTCAAATTCAGAACACACATGACATGTGGATTGCTTTTACTGTGAGTGATTATTGTCTGGTTACACATATTTATTATACCTCATATATAGCTTCACTGCTAGCACTTAACTCTGACTTAAGAGACCTTGGTAACTTTTGTTCCTCCTGTTATTGATTTGAGCCTCAAGTTAATGCTCAGCTCAACATTTGACATGGTTTGCTTTTCTTCTCTTTCCTTTTTTCCCTCTTGCCCCAGCCACTAATAAGCTCATGTCTTTGACCTGTTCAATCCCCCTGAAATGATTTTGAAAAAGTACGTATCTGCTGACCCACTTTTAAGTTGGCATCTAAACTATTTCATCAAAAAATGTAAGTACTTATAAGAGATGTAAATCTCCAGCCTATTATAAACATGGGCATTGAAAAATAAGTCCATTATAGTTCTCTTAAAAATAAATCTGGTAGAATCTGAATATACAGCTGTTTGATATTTAATAGCATTCATTAAAAAATATGTGATTAAGTTCTTTAGGAGTTGGAAATTTTATTATTAAAATTATTTTTAATAATTAAAAATAATTATTTAAATTATTATTTTAAAAATATTTCATATTTTATCTCATTTTCTTCCCCAAATATTACCCTAGTGTGTTTTTTGCTGGGAATTTTCTTACTGATAACTCTCTCATATATGAGAGATATATATGAAATATATATATCATATAAATATATGAACATAAAATTAAAGTCTAAAAATACTTTTCTTCCCTTCTTCAATTTCTACAATTTCCTTTCTTCATTAGCTATCAAATAGCTATTATTCGTTAGCAGTTTATGAAAACAATGTATATTTTAGAATTATTAAGCTAATTACAAATAATTATATAATTATAATAATATATTATAAATACATTATGATTATAAATGAACATTTAAAAACTTGGAAGGTAAACATACATTGGAGCCACATCTCCTTTTTTTTAATTTTTGGAGAGATAAAGAGAGAGCACAAGCAAGGGAGAGGGGCAGAGGGAGAGAGAGAGAGAATCTCAAGCAGACTGTATGCTCAGCTTGGAGCCCGATGCGGGGTTTGATCCCAAGACCCTGGGATCATGACCTGAGCCAAAATCAAGAATTGGATGCTCAACTGACTGAGCCACCCAGGTGCCCCGGAACCACACCTCTTAATGAGATAGGTGGGAAGGGAATGGGTTTGCTCCCAGGCTGCACAGATCCAGTTCTGAGATTCTTGCCCTGAAGAACTGTCATCCCACAGCCAGTAGGTAGCGTCTCTTTTGCCATTATTTTTCCAGGAAAAGCTCTCTTGAAGGCATAGTTTCAAACAGTTTGGGATGTGCGGAACATTCAGGTTTGGTGAACCTGGGAAGCTCTTTCCTAGAAAAGAATTTACAAAGGCATTTTCTATTGAACGATCATACGTACACAGTGACTCTCTGTGATTACTTGTTGAATGAATACCTATTTTGCATCAGTTACCCCAACAGAGCCCTGGATTCAGCCCTGGGGCAGGGGCAGGGGCAGGGATGAAGATAGGTCCTGAGGATTCTAGCCTCACTCTTGTCTCAGTGCAGCAAAGGTATTTGCTGGATGAGTTGACCGGGGAAATTATACCAGTTTAACCTGGCGTATTCTAAATTGTGTTAGTTTATGCCAATCTGCCACCATTTCATTTCAAAAGAAAAGACAGGCAAAATAATAAATGTGAAATTATTATTGTTTTTCATTTCTTTTTTTAATTGACATAATTAACATGCAGTGTTCTATTAGTTTTAGGTGTACAATACAGTGATCCAACATTTCTATACGTTATTCATTGCTCATCAAGATAAGTGTATCCTTAATCCTCTTTATATATTTTGCCTATTCCCCCCCCCTCCCTTCTGGCAACCACGAGTTTATTCTCTGTATTCAAGAGTGTGGCTTTTGTTTATCTCTTTCTTTCTGTTTGCTCATTTGGTTTCTTAAGTTGCACATGAGTGAAATCATATGGTATTTGTCTTTCTCTGACTGACTTACTTCATTTAGCATAATACCCTCTAATTCCATCCATGTTGTTGTAAATGGTAGGATCTTCTTTTTCATGGCTTTGTAATATTCCATTGTGTGTATATATATATATATATATATGCCACATCTTCTTTATCCATTCATCTTTCAATGGACATTTGGGTTCCTTCCATACCTTGGCTATTGTGAATAATACCGAAATAAACATAGGGGTGCATGTATCTTTTTGAATTAGTGTTTTGGTTTTCTTTGGGTAAATACCCAGTAGTGGAATTAGTGGGTCACATGGTAATTCTATTTTTCATTTTTTGAGGAACCTCCATGCTATTTTACAGAGTGGCTGCACCAGCTTGCATTCCCACCAATAGTGCATGAGGGTTCCTTTTTCTCCACGTGTTCACCAACACTTGTTATTTCTTGTGTTTTTTATCTTAGCCCTTCTGACAGAGGTAACGCGGTATCTCATTGTGCCTTTGATTTGCCAAATGTGAAATTATTAACATATTATTTACTTAGGCTATTATCTAAGGCCACTGGCTCATAGTCAAATAAAAAATCATTTTGGGGGCGCCTGGGTGGCTCGGTCGTTTAAGTGTCCGTCTTTGGCTCAGGTCACGATCTCGCGGTCCGTGAGTTTGAGCCCCGCGTCGGGCTCTGTGCTGACAGCTCAGAGCCTGGAGCCTGTTTCAGATTCTGTGTCTCCCTCTCTCTGACCCTCCCCGTTCATGCTCTGTCTCTCTCTGTCTCAAAAATAAATAAAAACGTTAAAAAAAAAAATTAAAAAAAAAAAAAGAAAAAAACAAAAAAAAAATCCTGCCTTTCTCTCCCTTTGTAATTAGGACAGTTTTTGTTTTTTATCCTGAGAATCTCATTGGCCTTGAGAGGGTTAACATTAACTACGTGCCTGCCAAATATGAACCATTTGCATTTGCTGTGGGAGCACTAAAAAGTTGGGATGTATTAGCCAAGTTGCAATTTTCTAGTCAAAACAAGGTTGTAAGGTCTGAAAGGCAAACCTTGCTATCACTGTTGCTTTTCTACCCTTCAGAGTGAAAAAGCATTTTTCCAACAGCTCTCTCTCTATTACTCAAGTTCACTCACCATAATCATGAATTAACAGAACGCGGTTTCAAGGTCAATTGATCCATCATCTAGGTTTTGGCATGAAAGCCTCTTTTCTTTCATTTCCTGGCAGAATCAAAGAGCTGGAAAGGATTCAGAGAGAGTGGAGGAGGGTGAGAGAGCGAGAGAGAGATTGAAAGAGAGAGAGAGAAAGACAGCGAGAGACAGAGAGAGAGAGGGTGGTGGCGTAAGACTTAAGTTGGGAATGTCAGTGTTTTCAACTAATGTACACATTTGGCTGCTGCTGTATTATATTTTCTCCCACTGGGAAAAATTATCTTGAGGTAGAATTGTGTGGTTTGGCACATCTGATTTGTTACAAGTCTGAAATTAAATGTACCCAATGTGTTCAGTTCCAAATTGGAATCCCCCAAAACGTTGAAGTATAGGAATGCCAAGTAGCTTGTAGGATTAAGCAAAGATTCAGAGGCATAATTAGATTTTGGCCTCTTCTATTCTTCTTTGGACTATCCTGGACTGGGAATATGAAAGTATTTTGCTACTTTTGTTTTTTAGTCTTGACAGCGTGAGTAATGGTTTCTCCAGGGTCTTGGTGGGATTCCTGCCACTTTGCTCATAGCCACAACCCAAAGGAAGAATACATTTTCTCTTGTCTGTCTGTGTGAGCTTTTCACAGGCCAGAGTGCAGTGTAGGGGAAAAAATCTCTAACTTGGGAGTTGGAAGCCAGGATTCTCAGTTCTGTCTCCAACAAGCTAGCTTACCTTGGACGAGTCACTTCATACCTCTGGGCCTCAACATCTTCATCTTTTTAAAATTTTTTTTTTCAACGTTTATTTATTTTTGGGACAGAGAGAGACAGAGCATGAACGGGGGAGGGGCAGAGAGAGAGGGAGACACAGAATCGGAAACAGGCTCCAGGCTCTGAGCCATCAGCCCAGAGCCCGACGCGGGGCTCGAACTCACGGACCGCGAGATCGTGACCTGGCTGAAGTCGGACGCTTAACCGACTGCGCCACCCAGGCGCCCCTAAACATCTTCATCTTTAAAATGAAGCGTTTGGATCTCACAGGATCACTGAGGTCCCGTTAACTCTGGAGACTCTTTGGGGAAGAAGCTAGCAAAGTATTTGGTTTGTTTTCAAAGGTGAAATAACTCTCTCTGAAATTTCAGTGTAGATACACATGGCCTTGATATCATTATAAATGCTGTCAGCACACTCTTGTGCACCATTGGAAGAAGAGAAAGTCCATGACTTGGAATAGACAATCGAGACCTCAACATCTGGGTATTAGTTTGCTGGGGCTGCTATAACCAAGTGCCACCAACTGGATGACTTAAACAACAGAAATTAATTCCTTCACAGTTCTAGAATTTAGAAGTCTGAGAGCAAGGTCTCAGTAGGATTATTTCCTTCTCAGTAGGATTGTGAGAGAGACTCTGTTCCATGCCTCTCTCCTAGCTTCCAGTAGTGTGCTGGCAATCTTTAGTGTTCATTGGCTTGTAGAAGCATCACCCCCAATGGTGTTCTCTCTCTCTCTCTCTCTCTCTCTCTCTCTCTCTCTCCCTCACTCTGTGTGTGTATGTGTGTTCAAACTTTCTCTTTTTATAAACACACCAGTCATATTGGATCGGGGCCCATTCTACTCAGGTACAATAAAATCTTCTTAACTAATACATCTGCAATAACCCTACTTTCAAATAAAGCCACATTCAGAAGTATTGGAAGCTAGGACTTTAACATATGAATTTGGTGGTGGTAGGGGGGGGGCACAACTTAACTCATAATAATTGAAAACCTGAGGTCCCAGATATGACAAAAGGTTTGAGTCACTGGGACCACACTTTGTGAGCAGTTTTGCAATGGGCTTCCAAGGTTGGCTCAGGAGTGTTCTTTTGATCCCTCAATCCCCCTTTGATTCCTACCGGAAATACAAGTCAGAGTCTGGGGTCTCCCCTGCCCCCTCTCCAACCAGCCATCCTGCCAAAAAGGACAAGAAGTTCAAGGAATCAACTTATTAGCTTGGCCACCTTCATGCCATCCAACCCACTATCTCTGCCACCAGCAACCTCCACCTCAGCCTGAAATGCAGGATCTCCAACTTCAGAATTGAAGATGCCTCTCTGAACATGTTTCACTATCAAAAAAGAAAAATGACACCTGTGGGCCTAGAATTTGAGAAGGACACAGAACGCGCCCCTGTTCTTAACGCTAAGCTCACAGTCTAGTTGGGGAGACCCTCGGGGCTACCTGTTCGAGCAAAGTAACAATGCAATGCAGTTTATGGACTCTTCACTAAAAACCTTGGCATTTTCCCCAAATCAAGAATAAAATGATAGCAGGTGCTTTCTGCCGTGAGATTTCCAGGCAACACTTCTGGGCTTCTTTTTTTCTCGGTTGCGGTGCAGTTCCTTAGTAAAGAGGCAGTGACTTCCTCTTGGGCATTGCGTTTTTCCTATTATGTGTATTTAGTTCGTGACTCATACAAACCTCACGCCCTTCTCCTACGCATGCACACATAACCAAAGTCTCCAGACCTGATATGTGGCATATTCCTTCAATTCCTACATTGTTGTAGGAAATGCATTCAAGGCAGACTTTAAGCACACTTTACGTCTTGACATGGATGTCGTGACTCTGCAGAGTTGATATACATGATTTTACTGTGGGAATATCAACACGAACTGTTGTTGACCTACACCTTTGTATTGAAGGCCTAATATGCATACAGAAAAGCGCACGTTTCATACACTTAATGAATAGTCACAAACTGAACACATTCATGAAAGTGGAACCCAGAATAAGAAGAGAATTTGCCTTTGGGTCTTCTTCAGCCACTGTTCCCAAAAGAGTCACCATCATCCTACCTGTTTGTACATGTTCTATCAGTGGAATCATGATGCATACATTCACTTTTATGTCTGCCTTCATTTGTTCAGTAGCGTGGCTGCGAACTTCACCCACATTGTTGTGAATAGTTGTACACGATTCTTTCTCATGGGTGTATAGGGTTCCATTGTGTGCATATAAAACAAACGTTCACCCATTCTGCAGCTGTTGGGCACGAACAATGCTGCTCTAAAAGTCTTTGGGTGTTCACCTCACACATTCCTGGTGCCCATCCAAAGGTATATGTGCGCTAGCTTTACGAGATGGTGCAGAATGGTTTTCCTGAATGGCTGTACCAATTCACGCTCTCAACAGCAGTGGGAGGGTGTTCGATTTGCTCCACGTTCTGGCCAATATTTAGCAATGTTTACCGAGCTTTTAGTTGTCTTGGTGGTGCATAGTAGAATCTAAATTGTGGTTTGGATTTGAATTTCCTTGATGACTAATTAAGTGGAGCATATTTTTTTATATGTCCACTAGCCATTTGGATATTCTTGTTTCAGAAGTGTCTTTGCAAGTTTTTGTCCATTTTTCTCCTGGGCTAACTTTTAAAAAAATTGATTTGTAGGAGAGCTTCATATGTTTTTGATATGAGCCCTTTGTCAGGTATATATATATATATATATATATATATATATAGTTAGTATCTTCTCTGATCTGTGGGTTGCCCTTTTCAGTCTCTTGATGGCGTCCTTTGAAAAACAGAAGTTCTTAGTTTTAATAGAATCCAATTTACCACATTCTTCTTTTATGAATGGTGTCTCTTACATCTTATTTAAGAGGTCTTTGTCAATCCCAAATTCATAAAGATGCTTTCTCCTGTTTTTCTCTTTTATTGTTTTACCTTTCACCTTTAACTCTATCACCCATCTGGGATTCATTTTTGTGTGTGTCTGATGTATTGTCAGGGTACGTTCTTTCCCCAAAGAATATCCAACTGACCCAGCATCATTTGCTTATTTATTATCGGGTCTTTTTAAATGAAACAGCAGCTTCACCTTTGTCAGAATCAGGTAACCATACTACGACATGGTGCGTCTCTGAACTCCAACTTGTCAGTTGGTCCGTGCCTTTAGCCTTGTGCTAAAACCTCACTGTTGTCATTACTATTGCTTTAAAAACAGTGTTTGTTAACTGGTGCTTAAATTGCTCCAGACTGGTTTTCTCCTTTAAGATGTGGAATTTTTTTTTTTTTTTTAAACAAAGAAGCAATGTTTGGACTTCATGGGGCCTACTAAGTACATAGTGTTACTGTGTAACAGTTAAAATGATGAAGTCGGATTGAACGTGGACCCTGGCTGGACAGCTAGGTTCATACTGGGGGTGAACTAATGCTTTCCCTCGTGGAGCTCTTACATTATGGTCACTGGATTTATGCTTCATCAGGATCATCTAGCACATGAGCCATAGCCCTTAGGGGTTGCTTGCGAAGAGTGCCCGTACGCATTAAAGCCGTAGGTACTGAGATTTGTACATGTCAGAGAGTCAGACGAGTGGAATCACCACCAGCAGGCTCTACCATGGTGTAGACCACTTCTTTTTTTTTTTTTTTTTTAACGTTTATTTATTTTTGAGACAGAGAGAGCCAGAGCATGACCGGGGGAGGGGTAGAGAGAGAGGGAGACACAGAATCGGAAGCAGGCTCCAGGCTCTGAGCCATCAGCCCAGAGCCCGACGCAGGGCTCGAACTCACGGACCGCGAGATCATGACCTGAGCTGAAGTCAGACGCTTAACCGGCTGAGCCACCCAGGCGCCCCTAGACCACTTCTTAAAGCGGACCACCATACGTCAAGCCCTGATTCCAAGTGCACTCCTATCCTCTCCTGACTGCCTGCGGGTAGAACTTGTAAACACCTTGAAAAGGAAAAAAAAAATTGCCACTTCTGCCTGAGGCCTTGTCAAACAAAGAGCGGTGGCCAGGTCTCAGAGGACGTGTGAGGGCTGCTGGTAAAGATGTCCGGGCACAGGTGGATCAGGACTGGGTGCACACGCCGCTCTCCTCTGGCCGGGTTTCCTTCTGGAAACGTCCTGTGGTGAGTTTCCCAGCTATCATTTCGTTTAAGTAGATTTCCTCAAACATAAAGAACTCTTTGGCTGGAAAGAAGTCCCTTAGAGGGGCCTGTGAGCAGAGCACTGGCAGATGCATCAACACGGAGCTGCTCCCAAGCACCAGCAAGGTCCTACAGATGGGAATGTGGAATCAAGGCTGCCCTTGGACTTCTTGGTTGGAACAAGGCCCTCCTTTTGCCCTACACCTTGTACGTTGAAGTGGCATGTTTTGTTTTTTTGTTTGTTTTTGTTTTTGTTTTTTTTTTCTGGGATCAATTAAATAATTAAATTACTTTCTCTTCATCCCTGCAGGAAACCCCCAGAAACTTCACTGTAATTAATTCTTGGCTCGTGGCCTGATTGCCGGCCTCCACTGGGAATGCAAGTTACATGAACACAGGGACCTTGTGTCACTCAGTTCCTACTATGAAAGGACTGAAGGAAGGAAGGAAGGGAAGAATGCCACTCTAATGAGTAGATAAGGAAGAGTATTAAAGGATGATATTGAAGCCATTACAGACATTTTCTGTAACTAGAGGAACCAAGGGAGCTCGTCTCAGCTGAGAATACAACTGTAAGCCAAAGTTTTGTGGAAATGGGAACTGGATGGTTTACCTCTTTATACAGTTATAATAACTTCATAGCCCAGGGGGTGCAGGCATGGTGGGGGGGGTGGGGCTATTTGGAGAAGTTGGGTAGAGAATCTTTTTTCTTTGTTTTAGCCCCTCTGTAGTACCTATCTTGAGAGTTCTCTTTCAAATCCCCCCAGATTCTTCTACACCATAGCATTTCTGGCCCCAAATAGAAAGATCCTTTTGTCAGACTGAGAAGCAGAGTGGTAAATTAGCAACCAAACTTGATATGGAGTAAGATTGTTGGAGTGTAGGAAGAACTCAGATTCTGAGCTATGCTCCCAAAAATAAATTAAAAAATCCCCCTCTGTATTTGAGTTACTAGAACAAAACTTACGATTAAAAAGCGTATCTTTTGTCTTATGGTTCCGCTTCCCATTTAGAAATGAAATATCTAGGAATTTAAACTGTGGGTGGAAAACTCCTTTTTTTTGGTTTTAAATTTTTTTTAATGTTTATTTATTTTTGAGAGAGAGAGAGAGAAAGACAGAGAGTGAGTGGGGGAGGAGCAGAGAGAGAGGGAGGCACAGAATTGGAAGCAGGCTCCAGGCTCGGAGCTGTCAGCACAGAGTCCGACGCGGGGCTCGAACTCACAAACCGCGAGATCATGACCTGAGCTGAAGTTCGACGCTTAACCAACTGAACCACCCAGGAGCCCTGAAAATTCCTTTTTTAAAAAAAGAAAAGCAAAGTGACTTTTCACGGGCCGTGTCTAAAAGTTCAATACATATATGTTTGTGTGGGAGAAATCCCCTGGCCAAGATTCTTGTCCTAGCAAGAGAGACTGCAGGAGGACCCTTAGCACAGTAGCCTCAACTACCCTGTTAAATTCCCTTTTACCTGGATGAATGAGGTTGCCCCCTCCTCCCATCCCTGAGAAAGTGGATCTTTGCTCATCCACAGCTATGATGGTGCCTGGTATTTGCAAAGATTGTTCAAGACTCTGCAGGAATAATCTGGACTCTTGCCTCCTGTGTCTGCCAGGACATTTCTTCAGAAATTCTGCCTTCACATTTGTCTTAATTTGAATCATTCTCCACAGACATACTGGGAGAGGTGGGAGAGATGCCTTTCTTTTAACCATCTTCTAAGTTGAATCTACTCCAACTTACTTCCTTTAATACCTGCTGTGAACAATGGACAGGACTGGCGCCGTTGTAAAATAAAGCTGGTGGGCCACAGCAGAGAAACTGCCTTACCCGTCTTTGAACAGGGCCAGAATCTTCGGATTGGGCAAAACAGCAACTGTTTTAAGCAACTGCCTGAGAGGTCTGTGGGAAAATGGACATCCTGATCACAGCACGGGCGGTTGTGGGCTTATAAAGACAGAATCAGTATTAATCAATCAGTATATAACGAAAAATGGTTTAGCTCTTTTTTTCTCTTCTTTTTTTTTTTTTAAAAAAAACTTTTTAAAATCTTTATTTATTTTTGAGAGAGAGAGAGACAGAGTGCGAGCAGGGGAGGAACAGAGAGAGAGGGAGACACAGACTCTGAAGCAGGCTCCAGGCTCTGAGCTGTCAGCACAGAGTCCGACGCGGGGCTCGAACTCACAAACCGACTGAGCCACCCAGGCACCCTTTTTTTTTTTTCTCTTCTTAACTCAGGTAGTTGCACTTCTCTCCCTTCCTTTTTCTTATAAAAACCCCTGCTTTCGGGGCACCTGGGTGTCTCAGTCAGTGAAGAGTCAGACTCTCGATTTCAGCTCACGTCATGATCTCGATATTGTGAGATCAAGTCCCATGCTGGGCTCTGCATTGGGTGTGGACCCTGCTTGGGATTCTCTCTCCCTCTCTGTTCCTCCACATGCCCTCTTTTATAATAAATAAATGAACTTAAAAAGAAAAAAACCCACAACAACCTTGGGGTGCCTGGGTGGCTCTGTTGGTTAAGCGTCCAACTTCAGCTCAGGTCATGATCTCATGGCTTGTGGGTTGGAGCCCCGCGTCGGGCTCTGTGCTGACAGCTCGGAGCCTGGAGCCTGTTTCGGATTCTGTGTCTCCCCGTCTCTCGCTGCCCCTCCCCCACTCACGCTCTGTCTCTCTCCCTCAAGAATATATAAACATTAAAATAAAATTAAAAAAAACACACCGCCCCCCCCCCCCAAAACAACCTTGCTTTAACCCTACAAGTGGGGCACTATTTCAATTTCCGCCTGATCTGTGCTCCCTGCCTTGAAATTCTTTGATCCCAAATAAAGACTCATTTGCCTCTCATCGTGGCCCTTTACTTTCAGGTTAGCGCTCCTAGCGAGGGCACCCTTACCAAGTTCCCATTGTGTCCCAGGCACTGGGAACCCATAAGGCACTGCCGATGTGGCCTTTGATGTGTTAACACCCACGTGGTAGGGACTGGACGGAGGCCAGGACAGGCTGATCTCCAGGAGGCATCCTCCCCCTGGCCTTCTTCATACTTTGCATACGAAGTTGGTTTTCCTTTGCACCACTCCCGGCCTTCCCACATCCCTCGGTTACATCTTTGCCTGCTTTATTTCACCCTTAGGAAGGGCAGGGATGCAATTTATCAACAGGCCGCAATGATCTGATCACTTCCTTCTGTAATAAAGAAAGCCAGCTCCAGAGTATCCCTACCTCACGGGTCCCTCTGAGGAGCAAATGAGATAGTTTGTGGGAAGGCACTTTGCGAAGCATGTAAAGACCCATTGTGTTCGAAATCTATCCCAGGTTTCCACTGCGAAACACCATGTAGGCAAGTTCATTACCTCCTGGCAGGAGCCTCTGGGAAAACGCATCAAGGAGGTGGGCATTTACCTTCTGGAAATGTGGGCGTGTAGGCTGGGAGAGGCCAAGGGCCTTGGGGAGCTGTCTTCCCGGATTCATTTCCTTTGGAGTCTTAATTTGCTTTGGAAATAAGTTCTTTCTAAGTGTAAGGGACTCTCCGCAGGGGCCCGGGGAGGAAGACGGCATCCTTGTGCACGGCTACTTCCTGTCACATCACACTTGAACCGCTCTCTCTCAGCTCCGTGACCCACCCTGCACTTCTGGCCACCACATTCCTGATTTGTGGCCCTCTGCTCTCACACTGAGGGTCGCCCCTGAGGCATGAGCGAGCACCCTTGTGACACCAGGGAGTAACAAGGCCCTTGGAGATGGCCCACGCAGGCCAGATGGAGGTCTTCAGTGCTGACCTGGTGACTGATTCTGTTCATTAAAATATTCACCCCCATTGAATTTTGCATATATCTGTCTTCTCCAAAACTGATTAGGAAGCGTAATGGCTATTCTACCACCTGATCGGGCTAATCTTGTTGAGTCTGTTTTTGATCAGATGCCAGGCATGTAAACTATTCGTATTGTTTTTAGGTAAGCTTGTCTCAGTGTTGTTAAACTTTCTGGGCATTTCATTTTTCTCAAAGTAGGATCTGCCCCTACTGGGACTGGTCGCCATGCAACAGGGCTAATAGGATGCTTCACACAGTGACGGTGCAGGCTTTAGCATTTATTTTTCTCAGAAGGTGTTCGAACCCTGACTCCCAGATCCCAGGATCCTCTGAAAACTGAAGTTAAGCCGCAGCCTGACCCAATAGGAGGTAACTTAACTCTTTTATAGCCGCACTCAGAAAGCACTGTGCTCTTTGCATTATTAATTTACGGGAACACTTTTACCTGGCAGATTAAAGTTTATTTTCCATTATGGAAATCCGATCTCATCCCCAAATTATTCATAACCTCTGCTTGGTGGGCGTCTAAGTCTCTTTATAATCAAATTAAGCTTCTCTTAACATTCCTTAGGTGGAAAGTAATGTGGAATAAATCAATTGCACTCAGAGCTTGAGGTCTGCGTTTCTGGAAACTGAAAGTAAAGTGTCTTCTTGCCTGGTTTTTTCTTTCTTTCTTTCTTTCTTTCTTTCTTTCTTTCTTTCTTTCTTAACAAATTAGGCAATATATTTCTACTTGGGCATAGGGCTTGGGCACCCTAGACTTGGTAGGGTAGTTAACACACTGGTACAGTTTTGCCACGAAAGTTGCTCTGGGAAGAATGGGCTTCCATTTTCTCTTGGTGGCTTTTGACAGAGGTGGCCAATTTTCTGAGCATATGGATCGCTTTTAAAAGGATAAATAGAAATTTGCATACATCTCGGGGCACCTGGGTGGCTCAGTCGGTTAAGCATCTGACTCTTGTTCTCAGCTCAGGTCTTGAGCTCAGGGTCTCAAGTTCAAGCCCCTCATTAGGCTCCATGCTGGGTGTGGGGTCTACTTTAAAATTTTTTGCAGGCATTTCATGTTATAACGTTGTACTCCTTTTTTTTTTTTTTTTTTATTCTTAAATAGCTTTTGATAGGGACATGCATGTGTAAACTTGGATTCTAAGACCCCCGGTCACAACTGTCTTGCTGTCTGGGGTCCTCTGTCTTTGGTTAGGAAATCCAGGGTGGGAGATAAGGAAACCAGGTGCCTACTCGTTTTACAAACTGTGTAGGTCTCCAGGAAGGATTTCAAAGCAGGCCTGCTCTGACTCCTTCATGGCCTGAAGGATACACACCCTCCAGTGGTTGGTAAATCCTGGCCTAAAAAGGGCCTCTCTCCCGGCCTGAAATTTCCCTTTGAAAGCCCCCTGGGTCCCTGCAGCCCGTGGGTGGCATTCCTGGGGGCTGGGGCAGATACGCGTACAAATGAGTCACATCCGGAGTGGGTGGCCCCTGAAGGTCTTTTGCAGAAGACTCACGATTGTTTTAAAGCTTCCTAAATGAGCCGCACAGGGCTCTCAGGAGGCCCGTCAGGAGTTTACTCTTTCAGACCTCCGCAAGCCCCGGCCACAGTACCCAAGGTGAAACCGAGGTTAGGTTGCTCTGGCGCGCTTCTCGGCAGCAGGGGAAGCGATCGGATTTTCAAACGTAGACCTCCCCGTGGCCTTTTGGAAGGCTCTTTGTAGCCGCCGGAGCCAAAGTCTCAAAGGGACGTTACCAGCCGCATCCAGCGAGGGTGACCGCGGAGGCGAAGAGAAAATGGCAAGCGCCATTCTCCTTGTCCTCGAGTTACTCACATCTGGACACGCTCTCTTCTTCCTTTGGTGGGAGCCACAGAAGGTCACTGAGCTTCCCCCCCCCCCTGTGGTCTGGCCCACCTACGTGGGGCCCGGAGGCAAACGCACCCTGGAGACACATCGGAGACGGGATAAGCGGGGCGTGTGTTTGGAACCTTCTCCAAGGGTAGGTCTGTTCTCAGAGCGCAGGAAGAGGGCAGTTCAGCCTGTGCCAGATGTGGGGGCGCGGGGCGTTTCTCCTGGGAAAGGAGCCTGGCCTTCCAGGTCTGGGGGTGTGGCTGTCCACACTGAACAAAGGCTTCAGGGGGAGCAGGAGCCTACCGCACAGGATGGGCTGTGCCCGTGATGCCCAGGGCAGTGTCCGTGGCCCCGGGCACCCCTCATTATGTAAAACCAGCCATTGCCATCACTAACCTCCCCTTCCTGTTTGGAAGCGGCAACATAATGGGACCTCTGTAGTTCGTTTGTTTGACTAAGAAACAGAATTCTGCTGTGTGGTTCCCAGAGTGGAAAGATAAAATTCAAACGGTCAGAAATTGTCAGGTTTTTTTTTTTTTCAGGCCGCAGGGAAGTTGGATGGAAAAAAAAAAAACAAAAAAACCCACACCTCTTTCAAGTTTGGTTTAAGCCTCACCGTAAGCAAATGATCAGAAAGAGGTGACAATCAACTGTGGGCCGTGGTCAGGGAGGTGGGAGCCTCCCCTGCTAGGCGAGTTAAGGGAGGGACCTCCCAGGAGCGGTACCTTGGCTAATTCTGAACTGAAGTGAGAATTTCTCAGAAGCACCAACTTTTTTGCAAGCCAGCTTTTGCGGAGTGGGAAATTGAGCATTTCGGGAGAAGAAATAAATTGGCCTTGGCACCACACCTTGACTCTTTTCTACCCAGGCTTTAGAAAAAACTCCCAGGATATGGGGCCAAAGATTACAGAGTAGAATGGAATTGAGGAAAATAAGCGCCTTGGGAGTGCAAAGCTGACAGTCTGGCCCAAGACGGTGGATAACCTCCTTGTCACAACATACCTACTGATACAGTAACAAAGTCGTTCCGATTCCATTTATTTGCAGGCTTGCCCTTAATCTTCTTCGGGGTGAGAATTGGCCTAGGAGGAGACTTGGGTATCCACAGGGACATCTGCGATTGGTATTAGATGTTGACATGCTTTAATAACTACAGAGCCGCTCACGTCTGAAGACAGAAGGAGGAGACAGACTGCCGTTCTGAATCTTCATCAAGCTAGGCTCCTTGCATATGCAGAAACACGGAGCATTCAGAGTAGGCATCGTAAGAGATGCCAAGAATCTTTACAAGTGTGGATCTTGGGGAAGCAGGGCGAGGTGGGCCAAGAGGCATTAGCCTCCACCTACGAGTTCGCATGCAAGCCCTTGTTTTGCCAATATCGTCATCCAAGGAGCCTCTCCCTCCTCAGTTCTGCATCATTTAGTTAATATTACAACAAGTAGAAACTTGATCACCTTAGAATGAATAGTATCCACACTGGCCCCTCCTCGATTGGAAGCTGCTGGGGGTGAAGGGCCCAGACCCTCTTAGTGGCAAGCCTAGCCGGTGAATTCCGCTGAAGTCTGTGCACTAAAGAAGCATACACACTCCTCAGGGGACCATAAAAAGATAAATAACAAGATAACATGGAAAAGCTCCACTGGCCTCCGAAATGCGTGCCGTTCTGCCTGGACGTTGGTACAAAAACAGGGCTACGTAGGCACGTGTGTAAAAGACTCTGTTGTGCATCTGTGTGGCTTCTTTATCCTATAAGGACAGCCCCTGGAAGACAGCATCACACGCAACCTTTCACTAGTTCCTGAAACTTGGTTGAGTGTCTCCTATACGCAAGGCACCTTGTGAGGCTCTGGGGAGTCAAACAAAACCGGTCCTTACCCTCAAGGAGCTTCCGGTCTATTAAGGTCCCAGTGACGGGACATGGGATTACATTAACCAGATAATCTTGCAAATAGATATATAATTAAGACCCATGAGTAGCGCCTTGAAGAAAAGTACAGGCCATTGAGAGTATAGCGGGGACAGTCTGAGGGAGGAGGAGGAAGCTGGAGGTATGCACACAGGGGAAGGAGGACACTGTTTTGAAGGCCAGATATAGGCACTATTTAGGAAGAAGAAGAAAAACCCAATCTTAACCATTGTACTTGGCTGGCTACCGAAGCCCTTGTCATCAAAGTAATCCGTGAATTAGGTTTGGCTTGTTTACAACAGAAGCCTTTTGAACACAGTGATCCTATAGACGCACAGGATGATGTGTAGATTTTCATGAGCATGTATCTTGGGTGGCAATGTTTATAATGAATCCCGTTGTCCAATAGTAACCGATATTTTATTTTTTTTAAGTTTATTTATTTATTTTGAGAGAGAGAGCAAGCACATATGTGGGGGAGGGACACACAGAGAGAGAATCCCCAGCGGGCTCTGCACTGACAGTGAGGAGCCTGATGTGGGGCTCGAACTCATGAACCTTGAGATCATGACCTGAGCTGAGATCCAAGAGTAGGATGCTTAACTGGCTGAGCCACACAGGAGCCCCACTAATGGATATTTTAAATTAAATGTGCTGTGTTCATAATCTCCCTCCAACCCCCAACACTTAACAGAACTGGCAAACCCAAGGGAGTAATCTTATACAATAACATGAAGTGTTTTCCCCAGCATTTTGTACAGACAGATCACTTTTGAATGAAAAGTTCTTCCTTCTTTTTTCTACTCTTGAACATAACTCTATGCCCACAAGCCATGTCTTTCTCCTCCTTCTCCTCAACACTTACCAAATACAAAAGACTAACTCTAAAGCCAGAAATTGTTCATTTTCATTGCTCGGGTTGTATATACGTCATTACTTCCCATACGCTTGTTTGGAAGTGAAAATGTTGTTGTTAGTCTTAAAGTTTAATTAGCTCAGAACCTGAACCAAAACAACTTCTGGCCCATGAAATCAGAACATGATGTCATGGCTTGAACAATTCCAACAAACTTTAAACGACTATACTTGTGCTGTATTTGTCCTGTTTATTCTATTTTTATGTTATTATTATAGTCATTCACTGTGGTAAGTAGGGGTGCAAAGTTTGACCAAATATTGTTGAACACGGATCAGTTTTTTTCCTCCACAGGTGAAGGTATGGAAGTATTAAAGGAGTTTAATTTGGTTTATATTTTTTCTGGGAAGGCGTTTCCCTAAATCTAACCTCTCCTAATCTCATCTCATCTCATCTCATCTAATTTGTATTTTTTTTCAACTTTGGCACGGCTGTTTGTTTTTAATATACAAAGCAGGGATCTAGTATCCTAATTGGAAATTTGACAAATTGATGAGAAAAATCCCAGAGGATAAAGAGAAAGAAAAAAACATTTTTCCCCAAGCAGAGAGCTGGTTTTGTTCTTTGGTATTCTCCTAAGGACCTAAGGGATGCGGTACAAGTGAAATATTTTCAAAACTTACAACACTGTAATGCCATAGAGATGAGTTAGTCGAATTATCTGATTTTATAGAAATTTGGGTCCTGAGAGATGTCACCTTGTCCAGACTCCCATGGCTAGTCAGCAGCAATTAGGGTTTCCCAATTTTTAGTCCAGTGACTATACCTCTTCTTGGAAGACTGGATTATTTGGTAATTTTTACCTTGCAATATAAATAAGGAAAATACTCTGATAACAATAAAACTTTAATTTCAGTCTTAGGGGTCCATTTATTATTGGGCTCTTGGTGTCCAAACTCCATTGTTGTAACTCCTCCTTTCATAACCTGCTTTGTCTCCTTACAGCTCTGTGTGTATGTGTGTGTGTGTGTGTGTGTGTGTGTGTTCCTTCTTTAAAAAGCATTCTAGGAGACAAGAGCCACCCTGAATGTTTTCCTTCAGCACCTGCAATCTTCAACTATTAATCTACACGCGGTTCTAAAATTTTCATTTTATTTTTTATTTAAAAAAATTGTTTTTAACATTTATTTATTTTTTAGAGACAGAGCATGAGCAGGGGAGGGGCAGAGAGAGAGGGAGACACAGAATCCGAAGCAGGCTCCAGGCTCCGAGGCATCAGCACAGAGCCTGACGCAGGGCTCGAACTCACCAACTGCGAGATCATGACCTGAGCCGAGGTCGGACACCTAACCGACTGAGCCACCCAGGCGCCCCTAAAATTTTTAAAGAAATGCTTCTAAAAGCCTTCTCTGCAGGGCTCTGCGCTGAACGTTACAGGAGCTGCAGTGACAAGTGTGATGCTGCTTTCAAGGAATTTGTGACTTTGTTGGGAATTTGACTCTTCTGAAAATAACTTCTTCAGAGCAGATCTGCTGAGTGTCATTGTAGACCCAGAAACTAAATGCTATGAGAGGTTCAAGGAGAGGAAAGATCATATTTGTGAAGACGTGGCTGGGGATGGATGGACTCAAAAGGAGTTCACGATAAAGGCCGCCTTTGACATGACCTTGAAGAGTCGGTAGGATTCCAATAGTTGGAGATGAAGAGAGGCGTTTGTGACGTGGCAGGGAGAAGGGGCCAGATGACATCACCTGTCATTACAGACCTCCAAAGCCTTGGTCTCAAACTCTTCTCATGCAGTGACAGTGAATAAACGTGCGTTGCCTGATTGATACTGTCCCAGGATCCCTGTCATTCATGTCTGTCTTTGGCATGGAAGGCCCACAAGTGCTGTCAGGCTCCATTCGACGAGGCCATGGGGCACGAAGGTTATGTTCATGAAGATCCTCGTTGTCACGCTTTGCCTCTGCGATGTAGTTGAATGTCTGATCCAAAGATATCTGTCCTTGTTCCCTCTTTCAAAGCAACTTAACTTCAGGCCCATATCGGTTGTCCGTTTAGAATGATGGTCGTGTCCCGTTTGCACAAAAGCTAAACCCAGGTCCTAAAGATTTGAGCACAATTCTCTCAAAGGCTGGAGCTTCCTCCTGCCGGGTCCCATACATGGCTCCAGACCACTCTGGTTTAATCAAAGCGTTCATGGAAGCAGGCCAAGTCTCTGCCCAGCTCCTTTATAGTGGAACAGCCAGCTTGCTTTTCCTAATCAAGATGGCAGCTGTGTCTCCTGGCCTTTCCCCAGGAATCTGCCCCAGGACCCCATCAGGCCAGAGTCTCTACTCTTCCTAGAGCAGAATTGGCAGCTGATGTTCTTTTCCTGAAATGGCCAGGCGCCCAGATCTCAGAGATGGAGAGCACAATCACCGTCTAGACCAGAGGTTTCCAACCACAGTATGGAAATTTGCTGGTGAGTCCTGGGGCGCCTGGGTGGCTCAGTCGGTTAAGCGTCCAACTTTGACTCAAGTCATGATCTTGCCGTCCTGGAGTTCAAGCCCTGCATCGGGCTCTGGGCTGACAGCTCAGAGCCTGAAGCCTGCTTCGGATTCTGTGTCCCTCCCTCTCTCTGCCCCTCCCCCATTCACTCTCTGTCTCTCTGTCTCTCAAAAATAAATAAACTTTAAAAAAAAATTGCGCGTGAGTCCTGGCAGTTGTGAAACGAGCTGCAAGCGAAAGAGCACGTAAGCTTACAAATCACGCAGCTAAACCACTAGAAAGGATGCAGTGTTTTTCCAAAAGTGCACTCATCTCATGCAGCACTGTGGTTCTGGCCTAGGGTAGACCGGAGTGGACTTACAGCTTAGCAGGCTGGGATTACCATGCCACATCCACCTTCCTGGCATACGTGGGCCCAGAAGGGTGAGGCAGCTTATGAGTTCATCAGCCAGGCATTTCCCCGTGGAATGGAGCCTGAGAAATGCTGGTTTGGTGCATACCCAAACTGAGGGGGTCCTGAGGGATTGAGCACAAGTTGGGGAGCAATCTGTGTGCATTTGCAATGACTGTGCGGGTGACTTTTCATTGAACACCTTCCAAACGAGGTGAGCCATACCCTGTTGAGCTAGGGTTAGGCAGGGTGGCCTCATGCATTTACCCATTGTTCTTTAAACCCTGGGCTAGGTGCCAACGAGACAGCAGGGAAAGAGACACAGCTCTTGCCTTGGGGAGTTCAAGGTCCAATAACGTTCCACGTGCTATCATCGGTGGCCAGGGGAGGACATGGGAATACAGGCTGTGGGAGACAGCATTTCAGTTTAGAGATGACTGAATCAAAACCTGCTCAGAGACAACACAAGTAGATCCTTGAAGCCTTTGCTTGCTGGAACTTTTTTTTAAATTTTTTTTTTTTAACATTTATTCATTTTTGAAAGTGAGAGAGACAGAGCATGAGCAGGGGAGGGGCAGAGAGCGAGGGAGACACAGAATCCGAAGCAGACTGCAGGCTCTGAGCTGTCAGCACAGAACCCGACGCAGGGCTTGAACTCATGGACTGTGAGATCATGACCTGAGCTGAAGTCATACGCTTAACCGACTGAGCCACCCAGGTGCCCCACTTGCTGGAACTTTTGTAGCTGATTGTGTCTGTACCAAAGTAACGATGGGGCCGTAAATGTTTTCAGGTGCTACCTTCTCCATTTAGGATGGGGTCAGTCTTCTGTGAAGACCCCTGGGTTGGGCATCAGGAAACCTGCACTGGTCACTGACTTTTCAACCAGGCAGAAGTTCTATCTATTTGGGTCTCAGTTTCTTCATCAGTAAGAGCAGACAATAACATCGTGTCCCTTTCCTCTTCACTGAGGCTCTGTGTTAAGTGAGTCAATATATGGTTTCCTGTGAAGGCAACTGTATTAGTTTCCTGGAGCTTCTATAACAAATTACTACAGTGTTGACATCTTAGAACAACAGAAATTCATCTGCTCACAGTTCTAGAAGGCAAAAGTCTGACACCAAGGTGTTGACAGAGTTGGTTTTCCTTGGGGGGTGTGAGGGAGAATCCATCCCAGGCCTCCCTTTAGTTTCTGGTGGCCCTTGACGTAAAGCTGCATAAGCTTCTACAGAGTCTCTGCCTGTCCTCACACGGCCCTGTGCTCTCAGGCTCTCTGTCCTGCTCCTTGTCTCTCTCTTAGAATGACAGTCGTCATTTGATTTGGAACTTACCTTAATCCAGCATGATCTCATCTCCAGATCCTTACATGTCCATATTCACAAAGACCCTTATCCTAAATAAGGTCACATCCTGAGGTTCTGGTTGGACATATCTTTTGGGGGCTGCATTTCTACTCACTGCAGTAACTTATAGTTCTTGGGGGATCTTCAAGAGTTTGCATGGCAGTGGTCCCATCTGGAGCACTAGTAGTCGGTGAGTAATTTGAAAATGCAACAATAGTTGCTATAATTCTGAGTTCAGATCTTGGATTTAAAGGAGTTCAGTTTATAGATGAGCCTCCCCACACCCCCACCCCCCACATTTGGTCCACACCTTGAGGAGTTGGCTAAAGGAAGCACTTTTTCTCCCTTCCCTCCCTCTTTCTGTCTCTTGCCAAGTGACGTAAAAAGAGGAATGACCTTGGTCAGATCCATCTTGGCTCTAGATATCTCTCCCTGCAGAACTGACTGGTAGTTCTTAGCCAGTAACCTTAGATTTCTTGTGGCTAAATCGGACATGGCCGTGAAGATTTGACATGGTCGTTAAAAAGCTACACTTTTTTCTTATTGATTTGGAAGGTTATAGGTTAATAAAGAGGTTTAAAGATGTAAATAATGAAAGAGCAGAAAATGACAACACACTTGTGAATCTATGAACTTGACTTGTCGTTACAGAATTCTGTGTTAGATGTTGATTATCACAGGGAAGAGTTTCACTTCAGAAATACACAGATGTTTCCCAAACCTCTCTTGGCACACACAGATAACGGTAACACTTCTAGGGTGCACCAGGGTAATGGGAGGAAGCCACTGAGGGTCTGCTTGTGATGGACCCTGATGGGTGCCCAGTCACAGAGAGCCATTCAGGACAGACCTGAATGGGATCATGGATTTGCCATCGGTGTAGGCGACCCAGATTTTCAGTGTCTTGCCCAATGGTATGACTTCAAGAAATGGAAACTGTCCTACTGTTTACCAATGAAACTGCATCCCCAGTATGTTGGTCCTTCCAAGGTTTTTCTAGTTCTTAAATATTCTTATGAAATAGGCCAGAAGTCAGCCAAGCAGATTGGACTAGTTCAGAGGAGCACAAATCATTCACCTGGTAGGGATTAATAACAGAACTGACTAGTTGAGGGGTAAGAAAAGGAAGGATTTTGGTTTAGGTCAACTGAGAACTTTGTTCAAATAACTTATGCTTTTCAAGACTCAGTTTCTTTGTTGGTTAAACCTTAACATCTGCCCTGACTCTCCAATGGTTTCTTTCTTAAGACTTAGAGGAAGAAAACAAATGTGGAAGTTATTGCATAATAGAATTATCAGTCGTGCACAAAGTTTGAGGAGATACTTTGAGGGTCATGCAGACTGAGCCCCCAGGGCCTCTCTTCCTTCACCCTAGTTATTAGCAATTATTTTGTGCAATATATTCTTAACAACATGACAAGTTCTTGAAGTTCCACCAGTTTTCTGGGCATTAAGGGGAGCCAGTGATTTGGGCAGAGACAGGGTCAAACATGTGATTCTAGAACTGTAAAGTCTTTTCCTTTTATGATAGTGCCTGGCTTAGTACCTTGTCAGCACTCAATATTTAGGATTCTAGAGTTGAAGGCATGTAAAGGATGACCTGATTCTGTGATCAGCAAACTCCCGGATGGTGAAGGGGGAGGTATAATAGGCAGCTGCTGTCCTTCTGTCTTGGTACAACTCTGCTCCTGTTTGTTTTGACCAGAATGTTTCAATGACAACAACAAAGGAGAAGGTGGAATTCTTTCCAATGTCTGTGCATCTTTCATCCCTGACCTTCCTCCCAAAGGTGAACTTCAGCTACTTTTTTTCACATCCTGGGCCTGTCACTGACCACTGTGGAGTCTCAGATGGGTCACTGATCACCCTCTGAAGCTGTTTGCCAGGTTCATCTGGGAGATTCAGAAGAGAAACCTCTTATTCTCATTTTCATCTTCAAAAGTGTTGTTTTTGTTACAAGGGCAGGAAGGGTATCATTAGGAGCCAAAGGGACAACTATATGTGGTTGGAACAAAAATAGAGTGGGGGGTGGGGTGCCTGGGTGGCTCAGTCAGTTGAGCATCTGACTTTTGATTTCAGTTCAGGTTATGATCCCAGGGTCATGGGGTTGAGCTCCACATCAGGCTCTGTGCTGAGTGTGGGGCCTGCTTGGGATTCTCCCTCTCTGACCCTCGACCCTCTCCCCTGCTTGTATGTGCTTTTTCTCTATAAAATAGAAAAATTAAAAAAAAAGAGTAGGGGGATGAATTGCTCTGCAGCCCATAGTGCAAGAGATGCACATTTCTTTTTGTCTTAAATTAATTCATTCTTCTCTCTTTCCAACCACTGGACTGGCAAGCCTTCCAATCTCAGTAGGTTTTGTGAGTCTTCTTCCATCATTTGGAAGCAGATGAGAACTCCCAATCTTACATGCTCTGTGAAAATCAGGTAAGATCATCTAGCTTTCTGACTAACAGTTGTACCTGAGACCCTTAGCTCTCTTTCCAAGCTGGAAGCTCTGATGGAGGCATCCACTTTCACCACACCGAGCCGGACCCTGTTTGGTCTCCTTCCCCTATCGGAGTAATACTGTGTCTCTGCCATGTGTTAAAACCAACTTCTTTGGCTCTCTCTCAGTCTGGCCCTAGAGTGGGCCATACCTCTCTTCCTCTGGGATGATCTAGCTTGGCCACCTCAAGGTGACATCTCAAGGGGCTGAGGTGGGGAAATTGAGCCCAGAACTCCAAACCCAAAGGCTTAGCCACGCTAGATGGGAGAGGGAAGGGAAAGTTCCCTTTTCCTGTTCTTTACTGATACATCCTCAGTAGCAAGAAGGATCGAACACCAAAGAAAATCTCCATAACTCATCAATGAATGGCAATATTCACTGCTATTTAAATTTTTTTTTCAACGTTTATTTATTTTGGGGACAGAGAGAGTCAGAGCATGAACGGGGGAGGGGCAGAGAGAGAGGGAGACACAGAATCGGAAACAGGCTCCAGGCTCTGAGCCATCAGCCCAGAGCCCGACGCGGGGCTCGAACTCACGGACCGTGAGATCGTGACCTGGCTGAAGTCGGACGCTTAACCGACTGCGCCACCCAGGCGCCCCTATTCACTGCTATTTAAAAAAATTTTAAAACAAGAACAAATAATACAGGTGGATGATATGTTGCCAATGTTTATCGAGAGATCAGCCTTCGATGCCCTGGGAATGTCCTCTTCTTTCAAAAAAATCTTAATTCTCCATAAAATTAGGATCACTCATTTGGATAATATAGCTGGGAAATATGATAACTGAAAGAAAAATTGGATTGGATCCAGCATTGTATACAAGCCTTGTACTTTCTCCTTATCTGGATTCTAGGCTTTACTAAAAGGGCAGGCTGAGGTTTTGGTATGTTATCTTTTCTGCCAAAGAGAACATCAGAAGAGAACACAATATATAATGAGTATTTGTTGCATGTCAGGTGTTATGTGTCAGATAGTCTATCTATATTTGCTTTATTGACTCTTAAGAATAACACTGTGAGGCAGGTATTATCATCTTACTTTACACATAAGTCACCTGCAGAGGCGAAATACATTTCCGTCACTTAACTAGTAAGTGAACGAATCCAGGACTGGAATCTAAAGTCTATAGTTTCAAAGTTCAGTGTTCATTCTGATAGCCCATGTTGTTAACAAGGAAGAAGATGGAGGTCTTTCTTTCTGTCCAGGTGGATTATTTTATACGAACTTATGGGTACATGATATTTTAGCGCCTGCTAACTGACAAACCCTGGATGGTATAATAATGGGTACGAAAGGAAGAGGGAGAAAGAGGAATGAGATGGGAAAATACAGGGAGACATGGATCCACATGTACACTCCGTGTTCCCTTGACTCCAACCAGCCAATGAAAGGACTGAATAGAAGTGGATCTTTTGAAAGACATTGACTTTAGAAAAGTTGTCAACAAAGTCTTTGAACAGCTGTTTGCTGATAATTGCATCTGAAGGCAAAAATGTGAGTGTGTCTAAACGTTATATTGGGAAAGAAAGAAAGAGAGAAAGAAAGAAAGAAAGAAAGAAAGAAAGAAAGAAAAGGAAGCAAGGAGGGAAGGAAGGAAGGAAGGAAGGAAGGAAGGAAGGAAGGAAGGAAAGAAGGAAGGAAGGAAGGAAGGAAGGAAGGAAGGAAGGAAGGAAAGAAGGAAGGAAGGAAGGGAAAAATCTAAGATACATAGTATTATTCTCCCCTATAATCACAAAGCATTCTCTATTGTAACTGTGTTTCCCCTTGGTAATAAACGGTAAGCAACATTGATTATAGAAATGATCTAATTTTTTACCTGCTATCTAATTGCCTGCTATCACTGCTGAACTCCTTTTTCGCACATGAGTGCACACACACACTCACACACACACCTCCAATTCATGATCACCAAACCATATTAAGTACTTATTCCATACCAGGTACTGTGAGAAGCACAACATAAGAGATGTAATCCATATTACTGAGGACCAAATATGTGCTCCTTGACTCTTGACCCAAGAGGAGACCCAATGTCTTTTCGGGTAGGAATTGTGTAAATGCTCTATTCTCAGGGGCCTCTTAGAGTAATCTTTTAGACTTGGGGAGAATTTATAAAGTGGAGTGCCCTTATCATCTATTTCAAAGAGATGTGAATGCATAGAGTATAATATTAAATTTCTTTCAAGTGGTGATTACAGAGTTAGGCAGGGTTGCTTCAGAAGAAGTGAGAGCCAAGGGGCTTTCCAAATGTTAGAGGTGGGGAGATGAAAATGTGAGTTGTGTTTGCTGTGTTTGCTGTAGCAGGTAGAAGGTGGTGGTGAGCTCCCGCAGAGCCTAGCCCCGGGGTAAGCAACAGATCACCAGCAAGGCAGCTAACTCAGGAATGTTGGAAGCCATTCCCAGCCATTTCCTCTGCTCCTGGCATCAATCTTCGTATTTGGAAAGGATACCAGTGGAATGGTGCTTCCCAAAGTTTTAGGCACTGCTTCCTTGAGAAATATTATGATAACCCATGTTCCAAACTGTCGTTCCATACTGGTGTTAAAAATCAAACAAACAAGCCACCTCGCCAAGGTTGACTTACACGGGTTCCACATCCACTAAGCAACTTTAAAGAAAAATATTCAGGAGGCTCCCTCTTGACATCACATCAGATGTCTTGGAGAAAAGGAAGCCTGTGGGAGGGCCCGGGGCTGAGAAGAGAAGTGGGCACCTTGTCCCATCCCTGCGGCCCAGGTGTGGGACAGCCTCGTCTGAAGAGGCAGCCGAGCGCACAGGGATCGACATAGTCTCGGAGTCAAGTGGGTACACGCGTTCAAGTTCTGGTTCTGCCCCTTACAGTCTGTGAGACCTTCCCAGCCCCCTAGGGTCTACAGTCTTGGCTTTCCTTATGTGTAGGGGGAGGTGTCTGAGAATTAGAGACAGCGTATGAAAAATGCCTGACATTGGAAGTTCTTGATAAAAGATAGCTGTTACTATTTTACAAATCCGCCAAACAGTGATTTAGTGGTTGGCGCAGGAGGCTCTCATCGTCTTTGGAGTCTCAGACGCTCATGTAGCTTAAACCTTCAGAACTCCAACTACAGAAATGCTGATGGGGAACATGCCAGTGGGTGAATACCTCCCTCCCCCGGGTGCCTTTCTGTAAGGACAGGCCCGAGTGTATTCGTGCCCAGTAACCTACAGAATCTATTACTAACCTGAAGAAGAACAACTTACGTGACGGAATTTGGACCGAAGGCATTAAAGCGAAGCCCGAGAAAGTGCAGGACATTTCCTGTCACCCCAGATTGAGCATGGAG
The DNA here is from genome assembly GCF_007474595.2 of Lynx canadensis. Taxonomy (NCBI): domain Eukaryota; kingdom Metazoa; phylum Chordata; class Mammalia; order Carnivora; family Felidae; genus Lynx; species Lynx canadensis. The sequence continues at coordinate 26,861,692 of NC_044309.1, read as the reverse complement.
TGTCTTGTCGCAGCTATGCCCATGGAGGGCTGACCCCATGGCAGAGACGAACAGGAAGAGCCCTTTGTCTGCCAGGTGCTACCAGGGATGACTGCCTTAAACCAACAGCTAGAGGAATATTGATGTGTAAATCAGAGAGGAACCATTAGCTGTGAGGCTCTTGCTTGGTTTAGGATGCTTTTGACTTTGAAATGAGAAAGCTGACACCTTGTGGGGCTCTCTCTGTAAGTGTGGGAAACCACAGGCTTCGGAGAGCCCTGCACCTGCAAATACTTGAATTTATTTTTTCCCCACACTGATAAGTTCTAATTTTAATTCTTTCCCATACTTCCTCTGCTACGTTTTTATTACTGCCTCTGCTCTGGGTGCCAATTTAACCTAATGTACACACACGTACACACACACACACACACACGCGCGCACACACACGACATCAACAATAACAACCCAAACCATTGCTTGTACAGTTAATAGAAACCAAATGTCCCAGTAGCTTGCAACATTGCATATCATATGTTTTGCTTTTTCCCACTGATTTAAGAATCTCTCTCCCTGAGCTAATTTTCTTCCCTGTTCACTCCACCCCAGGCCCCCAATGTCTATAGTCTAAAGGTCTTTTGTCAAACACACTTAAAGACTTCCATCTCCTCCAGGGTGAACTTGCCCGCCTTGTTTCATTACTCACATGGCTTTCTTCACAGATGGGGACTTTGACCTTCTGAAATTCCTGCTGGAAATTAAATACTGAACCCAGCAGTCCATAGGAGAGTTAACAGACAGTTTCAGTACACAGAGCAAGACCCCTCAGCGGGGTCAAGTTATTAACTCATGAGAAAATGTGGATTGGATGGTCAAATGCAGGATGTAACTCACGTTCGAATCGGTTTTTGGCACTAGGGGTCACTGAGTCCTGGGTAGGGAATAGCTCTGTTCTCAGGAAGCAGGAGATCCCAAGTTCAGGCTTTTTTCTGCAAAACGCACAAATGCTATTGATGCCCTCTTCGCAGAACTTTTAGAAGCTTCTGTCTCACTTTAGGCAGGTTTGCTCCTGACCCTCCTTCATATCTTTTTTTTGTGTGTGTGTGTGTTCTGATACAATGGCTGAGTCAGAACTGTCTCTTCCCTCTTCCTCCTCTCTTCTGCCTTTTCACATCCCAGTTTTAGATTTTTCCAGTAGTTTAAAAGACAGCATGGCTGCTCAGCAAGACAGAAGTTAACAAGAAGCCCACCGGGTACCTGAAGTATATTATTCCATGGCTATGCAGGGTTGAATTCCCAGGTCATAAGGTGGGGAAGTCAGGAATATGGTTGAGGAAATCATGCCCTCCATTCAGAGGGAGAATCTGCTAACACATTTATTGTTTTGTTCTTGCACAGAGATTTTAAGATTCTAAACTTTCTGAAGAGTTTGTGAATTTGAAGGTGTTTTGTACAATTTGTCTCTTGATCAATTCAGATTTTTCAATTGGTCCCTTCTTCCTGTGGCCTGCCCTTTGGTTATCTCAGTTACTTACTTTCTGAATCAGGAAGGTGGAGGTCTCAGAGAAAAATTGGACTCTGTCTTCTTCCTCTTAGGAATTTGTTAACCTTTTCTCGGGAACTGGAAACTATCATTCTGGGTGACGTGTTTTGGGGTGTGAATTCAGGTAGTATCGTGCAGTGGTGAAGAGCAGAGGTTTAGTATCAGAAAGACCTTCGACTGGAATTACTTGAATTAATTAACTAAACTTGTCTGACCTTGGGCAACTTGATTAGACTCTCTCAGCTTTAATTTGCATCCTTGTAAACTGAAAATAATATTGGTTTCATGGGATTATTAAGGGGACTCAGTTAGCCAAGACGTATGAAAAGTCCTTAGCTATGTTCCCAACATATAGGAACATTTATTGATTATTCTTCTTCTTAATCATGATCTGATCATTATGAACACTGCGATGCCCCATGAGTCTGCTGCGTAAGGAACCCTGATGGCTCAGCGGGCAAACCATTGTCCCCTGCTCCACTTTATGTTCAGTGTGGCTGGATGTTTTTGAGAATGTGTTTCTCTCTTCCTCTTTCATTTTCTTCATACTACTTGGATGGCTGAGTTTGTGGGGCCAATTCATACTGCTATGCCATGAAAGACCGCAAGACCTCCTTAAGTGGAGGAGAGCAATTTCAACCCTAATCGATGGATTCATTTACAACTAATCAGAGACCTACATGCCCCGAGCTTCCTATTCACCAGTGTCTGGGAAGTCAGGGAGCTGAGTAGCTTTTTCAGGGTGCATTTGGCAAAACTTCAAGACAGGAAGTTTTGAAAACTGCGGGTTCTGAGCTACGCCTTCTAACCATTTCTGAATGTTCCAAGCTCTTCCAGAAACTGCTGTGGGAGTGTTTAAAATATCCAGAAGGCATCTGACTCTTGATTTCAGCTCAGGGCTTGATCCCAAGATCATGGGATCCATGTTGATCGTGAAGCCTGCTTGGGATTCTCTCTCTCTCTCTCTCTCTCTTTCTCTCTCTCAAAAAGAAATTAAAAAAAAAAAATCCAGAAGGAGGTAGTGTTCACCTGTTGTTGTTGTTTTTTTTATTTCCTCCTAATTTGACAAATTCAATTCAATCACTGTTGTTACTCTGGGATTTGGGTGGGCCCCCGGCCTAAGAACCTGGTTTTCATGTGGCCTCATGGGAGAAAGTACCTATGAACCATTACAGGACTGCTTGACCAACCTGACTGTGGCCCCCCATCTAAGATGGGGCTTCCAGTGCTCGCTCACATTTTGGTCTCGAAGACCCTCAAAGTGTGGAAGGGTGGGGTTCCCATCCTGTTCCCAGGAGCTGTGGAATCGGCCCACCTCGTGTCCAGGCTTCAGCCTAATGCAAACCGGGAAGTTAGTGACAGTCACCCCAGCTTATAATGCTTTATGGTTCCCTGAAGGCTACCTTTGCATTTCTGCCTCTGTCTTCACCAATGGCTCTGGGGGTTTTGCTGGGCTGAATTGTAATAATAACAGCAAAGCTCATTGAGCACTTGCCACGTGCTAGAATTTTCCCTACTCCAGTGCTCATCACACCCTATGAAGTAACAACACTGTGACGCTGGCTGGAGGGCAAACAGAGGTGAGGAGGGGCTAGGTTCCTTGCCCCCCTGCAGAGCCGGGTGTGAACCGAGGGCTGCCCAGCCTGCTACCCTGTGCTTTTTGTGCTACCCTGTGCACGGGAGCCTCCGCACAACCAGGATCAAACCCCAGATTTCTCATTCCATGACTGGCCCTCTTCCTGTTATATGACGCTAAAGGCACTCTATATTTTGGGTTATTAAATTTAAGCAGCTTATAAAAGGCACTCAATTTCACTTACACTGCAGCTGGGAGCGATTAGCTCAGTACGTGCCCTCGGGTCAGCATACCTAGAACACAGGGGCCCGCTGCCCCCCGCAGTGGCTGTGTCTCCTCTGGCAGCGTCCCCACCCTGGCCACCCAGCAAGGGACGGGGTGGCTTTGCCACATGCCGATCCCCGCTGCAGATGAGGTAACTGAGGGTCTCTGGGGGATGGGGCCCCGACACGAGCATGTCTACAAGCTGTCAGGCGAGTCACATGGCAATCAGGGCTGGACAGCTGACCTAAGGCATCGAGGCGTGAGTTCTGAAGGCTGCTGGATGGAAAGGCGAGGGAGTGAGAATGTCACGTCATCTTGGTCAGGCCCATATCTTAGCCAGCCTTCCAAAAAGAGAAATGGGCCCATGTAAACCGCTTATGGGCCCTTAGCGCAGGGCCACATACAATCTCCATATTTTTCACTACGCTACTCACAGTACTATGTACGATAGATTGGGGGCAGTCGGTAGCTTCTCAAGGGTAGGAGAAGGGTTTGGGGGACTGCATAACGTATCTGCCAAACGAGCATTTTTCCATGGAGGGTTTTCTTTGTTTTCTTCCGGCTCTCAAAAGTTTCTGTAACCCAAAGAAGGTTAAGGACTTTACAAAAGTCACCGTATTAATGATCCCACGAGCAGCAGCAGAACCAAGAAAGCCCAGGATGTCAGAGCTGGAAGAAGCCAAGTATCCCCAGCCTTGGGAGCATGGCAATGACCTTGGGGGCTTTGGCAACGCCCATTCCAGGGCCACAAGCTCAGAGCCAAGACTTTCTAGTCTGTGGGCGGAACCCGGGAATCAGTATTTTCAAAAAGCTCCACAGAGAACTCTTGTGAGCCATCAGGAGTGAGAACCATGGGTCTGATGAGCCAAAGTTGGCTTCTAAATGAGGAGCCTGGGGTCTGACAATGTGTCTCTCTCAGCTCGTTCTGATCCTGAACAGTGATCGCCACGGATGGGTTGTTCCCTGGCTAACGTGATGATGGGTTTTCATTCCAAGTCCTAACTGCCCCCCTGCATTTCTCTATCTTTCTCACAGTTTTTTCTCTCTCTCTTTACTTATTTCTCAGAAAGATCTCCACCTAGTTCTCTTATCTGCCTTGATTAGAATACTTCCAGGGCCAGGACAAAGGTGAGGCCTTAGCACAAAAAATTAAATCGGGGTGTAAACACTCAGTAATTGAAATAAATAACACCCAAAAGGCTATTTTTGTTTTAATATCAAAGTCAATTTTAAAAAATCCATAATGAACAAAACACCAAAATTTTCAAGTAAAAATCATTCCCAGTGCTGTATTAAAACCTGAGGCGAAAGAAAAAAATGGTGATATGGGTCGCGTGTTTATTTACAAATCCAACGTTTTGTTCATCATGGAATTTGTGTGTGTGTGTGTGCTTTAGTTTATCGAAAGGAAATATTGCAAAAAAAATCGGGCTTTAAAATATTGTTGATCTTGGCAACTGAGCGTCCCGGTGGCCCTTGCATTTTGTGACTGAGGAGAGTGCCCCACTGGCCCCGTCCCAGCCTGGGTGCTTCGTCTGCTCTGTGGGGGCCTGGCCGGGAAAGAGCAAGAAACTGATGGCCAGGATGGGAACAGGTTAAGTTATGGTGGGTGGGAGCTGGCACCCAAGGAACAGCACTGTGGGTGGGAAGAGGGGATTTTATCATATATATAAATTACAGTCGACCCTTGGAAACCACGGGTTTGAACTGCGTGGCTCCACTTACACACAGAACTTTTTTCAATAAATACAGTAGAGTACTGTAAATGTATTTTCTCTTCCTTGTGATTTTCTTAACATTTTCTCTCCTCTAGCTCACTGTTTTGGAAGAATACAGTATAGCATACATATGACATACAAAATATGTGTGGCTCAGCTGCTTATGTTATTTGCAAGGCTTACAGTCAACAGTAGGCTCTTCGTAGTTAGGTTTGGGGGGAAGTCAAAAGTTATATGCAGGGGCGCCTGGGTGGCTCAGTCGGTTAAGCATCTGACTCTTCGTTTCAGCTCAGGTCTTGAAATCAGGGTGTTGAATTCAAGCCCCACATTGGGCTCCGTGCCAGACATGGAGCCTAATTAAAAAAAAAAAAGTTATATGCAGATTTTTGACTGCATGGGGGTCACCACCCCTAATCCCTGAATTTTTCGAGGGTCACCTTAAATATATATATATTTACATATATACATTAAATGTTTATATACATTACATATACATACATTTATATGTTTATATACATATATACATTAAACATTTAATATATATGATGTATTATATATTATATATATAATATATATAATTATATACTATATTATATAATATAATAATATACTATATATAATATAATATAAACAATTAAATGTCTAATGTATATATGTAAATATATATATTAAATTATATATATGTAAATATATATAAATTACATATTACATATATAAATATAAATTACATATATATTAAATATATATATACACACATATATGTATAGGTATTATATAAAAGTGTTTGGAAATATGTATGTTTTTATACATATATACATTAAATGTTTAATGTATATATGTAAATATATATTAAATTATATATATTTACATATATAAATTACATATTACATATATAAATATAAATTACATATGTATTAAATATATATATATACACACATATATGTATATGTATTATACAAAAGTGTGTGGAAATACAACCTTCTTATCAGCCAGCACCAACATTTTTCTTAGAGGAGAGATCAGACTTCATTTAAAGCTACTATTTCGTCAACAACTTAAAGAGGAGAGAAGACTCTGAGTATCTGCGTTCTTAGGCAGTCAAGATGATTTAAAAAACGAAGGCCAACAGGGGCCTCAGCTGGAGTTTCTGGCAGAAACATGAGCATATCATAATGTGAATAAGAATGATTTTAGTGCCCTTGTAAAGCATGTCGGATACTTTCTATTAAAAAGTTGATTAGAGTTTTTTCAAGGTAAAAAAAAAAAAGTTCTTTAGTCATAAAAGAGAATATAGAGAAGGAAGGACCAGAGAAAGGAAGCAGGAGAGGAAGCATCTTTTGGGGAACAGGAACTGCTGGCCTCTGAGTTCACTGCTTTTGTGATCCAAATCTTTCCATCCGGAAGGACTGAACCTTCTAGTAAAGCCCGTATCAGTGTCGTATACGATTGGGTTTTATTTTATTCGTCTCGTGCAAATTAAAGAAGGGGACATATCTTCTCTGAGAAACGGAAGGATCCCTACAGGAACCAGCCGGTGGGAGCAGAGCCCCGTGCGAGATTTGCGTAGACTTTGCAGGAATTCACAGGAATCTCCTGAAAGCCTTAGGCTCTCCGAGACTGTGGAAGGTTGACTCCATCTTCCCGGAAGTTGAAGGGGCCAGTGTGTGGGCGACGCCCAGCATCGTGCTGGGCAGACAGAAGAGCTGGCCTCTGCATGGTCTTGGGCTTGCCCTTGGTTTGCCGCGATGTAGACGCCGGGCTCTCTCAGGTGTGCCTATGAAGCTACTACCTCGGTCTTTCTTCTCCAGACCTGTAGTCTCGCCACCTTCCTCTCGCTTCCAAGAAAAATGATCAGACACTTGGAAATGAGGCTGATAGGTGGGCAGCATGGGCTTTCAATGTCCTGTGGGACTGAAAGCCCCCCTAAGGATTATCTGGGGTACTTCACTTCTTCCAGCTGTTTCCTGCCGTTTAAAATTCCTAGACTTGGTGAAATTACATATTAAGCTATAGATTTTTCTTTGGGAGAAGTGCAACTAATTTGTCGGGCAGGAAAAAAAAACCCCTCAAAGGATACAGTGTATTTCCTTTAAGATATTACTTTTGAATCGAACCCAGCAATCTGACCATTATATTCCTTTTGGAAATAGCCTGGAAATACCTAGCTCTTCAAATCTCTTTCAACTGGTCGTAGCGTCTTACTGGTTTTCTCATTAATTAATGAGTTGAATAAAATCTTGGACATGTGTTTATTTTATATTTGCATATATGTGTATGTATGTGTACATTTATGTATTTTATTTTATTTTTTTTGAAAATTGTACCTTAACCTTCTCTGCGTTGGTAGACTGCAGGCTGTGGATGGTTCTGCAACCCTTTCCCTGCCCGGAACACTCAAAGCATCGGACTCTCCCCCCATTGTGTCTCTGCACCATGATCAGCATGGGGTCTGGCACAGGGTGTTGGCGCTTGTATGATTTCTATCTCTTGTATTTCCCCCTCTCTGCTTGGGTTCAACGCCTCAGATATTGAGATCAGCTCTAAACCATCCAGGGGGAATGACTTCTTGAGGACCCGGGATGTAGCTGGAGGATGTGGGGGGGGGGGGGTGCAGGTACTTGATATTCTCCCAGTGGGGAGGCTGAGTACAACAGCTCAAGGAAAGCCTGCCAGCAGGGCCCCTTTAAGTCTTTTGCTTAGGGTTCATGGCCCTAGCCGCACATTCGGATTAATTGGGAAGTTAAAAAAAAAAAAAAAAAACCCTCTTCAGGGCTCCACTTTCAGGAAGCCCAATTTAACATAAGTGAGCCAGACCTGGGTACTGGCATTTTTCAAAAAGCTTCCAGATGCTTCAGCCAGGGTTGAGAAGCACTGTGCTAGCACGATTGCTAAGCCAGCACATGGGACCACAGGCGATGATTCTCATGGGCTCTCCTCCTGCTTGGCCGTGGGTCACTCGAGCTATGTTCAAAGCGATCTGTTTTTTCCTGGGGAGGGCCCCGTCTTAGTCTTCGTGGTGGGGCCCCGAGGAGCTCCAAAGTCCACGGAAAAATCCCAATTCCTCAAAGATTTTCATCTTATCAGCAATCTCCCTACTGCCTGCACAGAACGTTCTATTGTATGAGGGTTTTTCTTTTCTTTTTTTCTTTTTTTAATTTGAAGTTCCTGGCAGCCACTAAAACGTCTAAGAACCCGAATCCGGGTTTGATCGGTTGTCAGCAGAGTTGAAAACTGCTGTCTTTAAACAATTGTCTAAACTCTGCCTCTTCTGGTCTGTCCTTCGCTCCCCTGGCAGGCCTCTGGACCACCGATTTGCCCAGTGCGCTTCACTGGCCGCAGCGCTGGCCACCTCCTCTCCTCCCACCCTCACAAATGAACACGGTGCTGCTCAGACTGTAGGTTTCTCTGAGCGTGCCTCTTTCTTGCTTTTCTGCCACCACAGCCTGGCAGTCCCAAAGCTCTCACCATCCCGTTTCCATCTCCCCCTGAGGCTCTGTGGCCTGATTCCACCGCACGGGTCAAAAGCGCAGCCTTGGGCGCGAGCAGTGACCTGAGAGCTGGCACCCCTCCTCCCTCACCTCCTTTCTGCCCCTCGCCCCTTGCCCAACTCCTCCCAAACCAACCCTTCCTCTGGAAAGATAAGACTCTCTTCTCAGTTCCTGTATCCCCTTCCCCTGAGTTTGCATTTCCTTTTATTCCAGACTAAGACGGCTCTTTGTGAAGGGGGATGTGGCGTTTTTGCACAAATATTTAATCTTTTCCAATCTGCCCTCTGCACTGCCTGTCAGTTCTCAGGGCTGAAACCACTCTGTTTGCTTTAGCTCGTAACGGGATACTGTTTTGAAAAGTGATGCAGAAGTCCGATTACTTATGAATCTGGGCTTTATTTTGCATGAATGCTTTTCAAGGCTACGATAGATTTATTTTTTCTTCCTCACCAAGAATTATGTTGCCGGGGGGGGGAGGGGGTGTGGTAGCAAGCAGGCAGGGGAATCCAGAGAGCTTTTAACTTTTTACCCTGTAGCTTGAAAACCTCAGCTGCAGGGACCTAGTAAAACAAAGTTAGCCAAGGTTTTACTGGCAGCTTCTCTCAGGAAAGATCTCCCCCTTCCCTTTTTGGAAATGTCATTATTTTCCACAAAATGTAATTCATCCTATTAAAGTGTCTGCAGTACCTGTTAGAAATCACCTGTTAGGGGCGCCTGGGTGGCTCAGTCGGTTAAGCGTCTGACTTCGGCTCAGGTCATGATCTCGCGGTCCGTGAGTTCGAGCCCTGCGTCGGGCTCTGTGCTGACAGCTCAGAGCCTGGAGCCTGCCTCGGATTCTGTGTCTCCCCCTCTCTCTGCCCCTCCCCTGCTTGCACTCTGTCTGTCTCTCTCTCAAAAATAAATGAACATTAAAAACTAAAAAAAAAAAAAAAAATCACCTGTTAAATAATAAACATACCGAACAAAGAAAAATGTAGACGTAGAATAATAGTAACCAATTCTTTTTAAAAGCCTGATTGGTGCCATGTGCTTCTGATGCTGTTGCTAATTGCAAATCCTCGCCTCAACTGTGTGTGGCAAATATGTTCTTCCCATTTTATAGGAAGTGAAACAGCATAGTAATCACACGCTTTGGATTTGTCAAGACAGTATGGACTTTCATTTTTTTTTTTTCTCTCAACGTTGGACCAAGTGGCAGATGATGGGTCCTGATTGGAAAGCGTGGCTCAATCTCCCGTTTCCAGCCTCAAAGCCTCAAGTGAGGTTCTCCCCAGGCAGCCAAGAAGTCCATGGAGAGATAGGTTCCATAAAAATCGTGTACACGGGGGCTCCTGGATGGCTCAGCTAGCTGAGCGTTTGACTCCTGATTTCTGCTCGGGTCATGATCCCACGGTTCAAGGGGTCGAGCCCCGCGTTGGGCTCTGCATTAGCAGTGCAGAGCCTGCTTGGGATTCTTTCTCTCTCCCTCTGCCTCTCTGCCCCTCCCTCCCTCTCTGCCCCTCCCTCCCTCCCTCCCTCCCTCCCTCCCTCCCTCCTTCCCTCTCTCTCTCTCTCTCAAAATAAATAAATAAATAAACATTTAAAAAAAATCACGTACTGAGGGCTTTTGGTGAAGTCCGGAAGGAGCATAAGCAGTGAGAAAAGAAAGAGCCCTTTCCAGAACTTCAGATCTAGAGTCCCAGGCCTGCAAATGTTGCTGGTTAAGCCAACTACACAACAAGAGAGGAAAGAGTACAGAAGCAGCAACTGAGTGCTGTTGCTCATAGGCGCTGTGTTTTAGAAAACATTAATTGGGGGGAAATCGTGTGGTACGTGGAGTGAAAAGATCGGGTTACAAAATTAAAACTGCTTCCAACTCTGTAAAAAATAGAAAGAAAAAAAAAAAAGAAACGGGGAAGAAAAGCCAAAAGTATTCATAGTAGTTATCGTTGACTGGTGAGGATATTTTGATCGTTTTGAAAAATATTTTCTGTATGTTCCACAATGAATATGTATTCTTGTTATGAGCGGAGCCCAGCTGATAACGCGACCAACACCAAGGCCAGGGAAACGCCCCTAGCTCCACTTGCCGTGTGGGGTTTGGCCTGAACACCAGTAAGGAGCCCCCAGTGGCAAATGTTTGAATTGCAGGCTCTTGTAAGAAAATATCGTCTTTGTCTTTCTTCTCCCTTCCCCTCTTCTGTGAGACTGTGTATTAGCTTCTGACCTTCTGTTTCCCCCTTCGTGCTGTTCCAGAAGGATCGGGTTAAACAGATGTGCTTGCTGCGTCTGTGATGGAGGACGGTTTCTGAGCATCCCTCTCCCATTCTGCACTGTGAACCAACTGGATAAGAGGGAAGGGAAAGGAGGCACAGACAGAGTCACCTGTCTGAATCACAGTGCTGTGTAGCTGCCTGCGGTCCCTAAGGGGGCCCTGTGGTGATCCAGGGGATTCTGCTACAGTCAGGTTTCCTCCTGGATCCTAAGCTCCCCCAGGGAAGAGGCTCCCGTGCAAACCAGCAGAGAGAATTGTCATCCCCTGCCCGTTGCGTCTAAGAAACTTCCAGCGGCTTGATGCTCCGTGGAGTGGCTGCCCTGGATGACGGTCATGACCGGAGTGCTTCCTTGGCCATGTTTACTCTTCCATCTAGCGGCACCACAGAGACAATGTAGAGCCTGACTCTGGGGGAGTGGGCTTGGAGTTGGCCGTTTAAAAGAAATGGCCACTGGAAGAAATAATTTTCATGATTTAGATTTCAAATCGTAAATTTTTTGTTGGAAAAAGCAATACGTGTTTCTTGCCTCAAGTTTTAGAAGTCTAGACCGCTCGCCATCGATTTTGGGAGGACAGAGGAAATCTTTCTTGGTCTTCTAATGAAGGCTTTATTTCTTTAAATTCACTTAGATTAAATTTTGGGTGTGAGCATTTCCTAGTCTTTTCTTCTAGATCTTTCTGGGGCTGGCTAATGTTTGTGCTATATTGGGGTACACAAGGAGGTGGGCGATGAACACAGGTGAGGGGCTCAGGCACTCCCTATCCCTGAAGAAAGTAGGCTACTATTCTTTCACTGGGTTCAGAAGATTCCTATACAGCAGCAGAGTTGCCCTGGATTTCCCACTGTGGCACTGTGGGTCTCAGGGGGACAGTCACCCTTTCTATATAATTCAGTGTCTTCACTGGAAAGTGAAGATTATGTTACACTGTGCCCCAAGGTAGTGTTGAGGTGCATTTGAAATATTAGCTGTGAACCTGATTTGAAAATAAAAATATTCCAAATAACAAGGTTTTGTTTGTATTCCTTCTATGACCCCGCATGTGTTCAGTGGGAAGGACCATAGAGAAAAGACTGTTAAGAGACGGAAGGACTAGAGAGGCTTCCTGTAGGCTGGGTAGGGCTTGAAGAGGCTGTAGGGAAGTGGTACAATCTTCTGGTTTGGGGGAAAACCAAGAGCCAAGACATCCAAGGGGAAATGGTCTATGGGTTCAGGAGTCATCAAGAAAAAAATGGCGAACTGGACAGAAAGTGTTGAGGAATGACAGAGAATGAGGTGAGATACATAGGGACAGATGTTGGGGGAGCAGGGATCCCAAGAATCAGGTAGAGCTGGGTCCCCCCCACCAAAAAAAAGAACGTATCACCTCAGCAGTTGTCCAAACCCTGATATCCAACTGTCCACTCAGTATGTCTGGTAAGCTACTGATAAGCTGGTCGTGAAGAGAAACTGAAAATCTATTTCCAAATATCTTGGAAACTGCACAAGGGAATATAAATTTCTGTTGTTGTTTCAATATACCTTTGTTAAATACGGTAACTCAGGAATGGGAGCAATATTTTCTTTTTGAATTTCTGAGAGTATTAATTATGGGAAATTATCAAGGACAATGCATTTTTTTATCCTAAAATTTTATGAAAATATTGAATAAATAAAACATTTAGGGAAAGAAATAGTAGGATTACATGCTTATAAATTTTATGAGTTTTGTGAAAAGATGGATCAAATTGTAGGGCCAGCCAACCTCTCTCCACTTGGAATTTCAATGCACTCCTTTTTTTCAGTTGAGTGGTTTTTTTTGTTTGTGCAATCTTTCCCCTCGTGTTTGCATAGCTAACACCAGTCCCATGCCAGCTTAGGTCATGAACACAGTATTACTGGTGTAATTAAGGTGGTTTGGCTAAGAATTGGGGCAGCAAAGCAAACGGATAACAGGACAATAGCAAAGAACGATGCATATTTATGAACTTCTAGAAGCACAAATTGTTGCCTTCGTGCAGCTAAACGGATTCAACATTTTTTACATTTTCATCAGCCATCTTTCAGAATTTTTTCAATTCTTACGCGGGATCCAAAAGCGTTCTCCCCCCTGGTTTGTAATGCCTGTTAAATTGTCACTGAATTATGTTTGTTTAGCACATATGAGACGTTTTTATTCTTTGGGAAAGTAGCAGTTTGGATTTTTTAAAGCCTATGCCTGCAAGTGAAGCCAGTGGCTGTGAAATGGGCCAATGGTAAAGCCCAGGCAGTTGGCAACTAGAGAGTGTTTATGGGTCAGCTAGGTGCTATCACAAAACTCATCAGTCTGACCAGTGGGAGCTTTCTTGTAAGTGGGAAACTTATTTACAAATAACGATAGGCATAACCATTTTTTTCAACAACCCTTAACTGAGTGCATTCTTGAGGTCAGAGTGCATTCAACTCGAGCTTTCCATGTAAAGTTACAATAACACAGCCCCAACCATCTCTGCCCCGGCAGGACAGAGAACAGACAAGAAAAAACTCGGCAGACCAAAGCTTGCCTGCCATGTGGGCCATCCTTGCCTGGAGCAGAGGGCTTTCTGGGAATAGCTCTTGAGGGTCTGAGCTCCTCAGCTCTGGGTTACATGTAATGAAGCGTCCTTCAGATCATCACCACTTCCTTGACCAAAGTACTAAAATCTAAAGGTCTAAGGCTGGAAGCAATTTTACCATGAGATGTTAGCATAGTTTTGAATTTGATAGATTTCATTTGAATAGGTGTTGGAACAACATGGGGAACTCTCCTAACGTTGGAGATGAGAGCTGCACTTCACCACTTTATTTCCATTGGAGTGTCCATCAGGATTGCCTAGAGGGCAGAGAACATTCTCTCTGGCAGTGGTAAGCTGAGGAAGGACTGTGTGTCTGCTGACCAGAAGAGTGACCTAGTGTTTCAGGACAGAAGTCAGCGAACTATGGTCATTCATCTAGTGTTCTCCGTGACCTGGGAGCATTCTTTGTAAATGAGAAGCTGTTTCAGGGCCACAGGAACCAGTAATCCTTATAACGATGGCAGAATTTCGTTCCTCCTAGAGCCAGAACATTTTGCAGGTGACTTTCCAAATCTTAACCAGGGTGCTTTTATGACATCACTGAGACGGAGTCTGGGTGAGGTAAAGATACTTAAGTGGAAATATTTATTTCCTTAAAATGATAACTTAGTTTTCCCTCTCCAACTTTGAGAAGGGACATCAAGAGGAAGGGGGACAAGGTGATACCAGCATTTTGACATATTACAAATCCTAGAGAGTTGTTGCAGAGCGTCCTGGGTCCGGTTCCGGTTCAGGAGACCTCACATCCCTTTTTCCATTCAGACAGGTCCTTGCCCTCGCAGTGTTTCTTCCAGCCTTGCCTGAGGAGGACAGGGAAGCAGGAAGAACAGAAAGAGGCATGACAGTCCAAATATTCTTAGGTCCAAAACCATAGGTAATTAACCAAAACAACCAGCAGCACCCGGGATTTAGTTTTATTCATTTCTGCGATCCAAGGACTCTGTCCCTGTGCCTTGTTAAGACTTCTCTCTCCTTGATTTTCTCCTAGTCCTTATTAGCCTCAGCAACAGGTAAACAACTTGCATAAGGATGGGTCATTTAAACACCTCCGCCTCTGAAAATTCAGGTTCCCCAGGTGGGTGACCTGGTTGGCAATGTTCATAAGACACCCAGCCTCAGAAATTGACAGTGAGCACCAGAAACCATGTCTCTGCACAATCCTAGGGCTGTTTCCAGCTAATGTAGGGTATGGCTGACGTGGTTATTCTTCTCTCGCTGCTTCCTGTTCTCTCTCCCCACAAAATGTTGCTCTAGCTCTCCAAAACTATATCCAAAAGTTGAACAAGCTCAAGCTTTTTCCCTCTGGTGTATTGCCTTCACCAGCAATTCACATTCGAAAATACCTATCGTTCCGCTGTTTGGGCCATCTTAATGTGAAAGACAATCACACATCGCCATGACTCATAACATCTCTCCTCCCCGTAGAAACCCCTTTCACGGTGTTCATGGTACACCCACACACTCGTGGGGGAGGGTATAGACAAGGTCTCATTAAAATCATTGGACCATTCTGCAAAGGGGAGTTTGTCAGTGCCCGCTGCAGCCGTGATGAATGGACACACGGTCGGTTTTTTGCCCTGGTCGGTCCAAGTCTCTCAAGGAGACTCTTACCAATAGTTCATCCCTTCTGTCTCTTTAGCAATTTTCTTGGCACAGATAATCGCATCTGTGAGGTCGTCAGTGAGCAAGGCTGTAAAAGAGAGAAGTACAGTATTAGCTGAGACTGTTATTTGAGGGGAGCCCCCAGTCACTATTTTTTGGAACAGGAGGGTAGGAAGAACTCGGAGATGCATTCTTATTTTTGTTGAGCTTCTTCACAAACCAAAGAATTTTTTTTTTTTTAATTTCTAGAGTAGAATATCTTGACTTTTTGAAGTTTTAGTCCTGAAGGGTTTTTGGAAATGTGTTTAGAGAAGACACAGTAGGTGGCGCCTGGGACTTTGAGCATCTGACTTTTGATTTCAGCTCAGGTCACGATCCCAGGGTCATGGGAATGAACCCCACATCGGGCATCGAGCTCCATGCTCAGATGCTTAAGACTCTCTCTCTCTCTCTCTCTCTCTCTCTCTCTCTCTGTCCCTCCCTTTCCCTCATGCACATGCTCTCTCTCTAAAATAATTTTTAAAAATTTTTTTTAACGTTTATTTATTTTTGAGACAGAGAGAGACAGAGCATGACCGGGGGAGGGTCAGAGAGAGGGAGACACAGAATCTGAAACAGGCTCCAGGCTCTGAGCTGTCAGCACAGAGCCCGACGTGGGGTTTGAACTCACGGACCGCGAGATCATGACCTGAGCCAAAGTTGGCCGCCTAACGGACTGAGCCACCCAGGCGCCCCTAAAATATTTTTTTTTTTTAAAAAGACACAGTAGGAGAATGTTTTCTGTGTCCTGAAGAAACACACAAGTAAGAGGCACAGTAAGTACAAGGTTTTCTCTACTTGGGTTACTTTGACACATGCGATCTCCTTATAGGTAAATATGAACCTTGTCCATTTAACTTTGCAGTTTGTGCATTAAAAGCAAGTTCTACCCAAGGTGTTTATCATAGGCAAATTTTTTATGTCAAATACATTAGTCTTTATTATTTTTTCTATGGCTTTCAGACATAAGGAATCGTTTGATTGCAAATGAAATCATTGGTATCTGCATTCTCTCCTGCTTGTCCAGAAGTGGGCTCAAAATCCTCAATGCAAACATGACAGAAAAAGGCAAAAAGTATAAAGTCTAGCAACACTTCTGTTGCATGGCGGGTTCTTCAGAAGCAAATGCAAAGACCGGTTTGTGATGCCAACACGTATCAGAGCTCCACATCTGTGGAAGGAAGAGGGCAGAAGCCGGACTGGGCTGATGGAGATATTCAGTTGTGGTACAGGCTCACCGAAGTTGGCCAAGTTGTGCCCAAATAGCTAAGTCTTTTTTTTTTTTAAACGTTTATTTACTTATTTTGAGAGACAGTGAGTGTACATGTGCATGCATGCACAGGGAAGGGCAGAGAGAGGATCCCAAGAGCGCTCCTCGCTCTTAGCGTTCCTTACTGAACACAGGGGTCCATCCTGTGAACCATGAGATCACGACCTGAGCCAACTGAGCCACCCAGGTGCCCCCAAATGGCTACATCCTTAGGCCTGTGCATCACTCAGTCCCTGGGTGTGGACTGCTGCAGAGGGGCACAGTGTGAGATTAGACAGTCCTCTGCGGTTAAGACAGACCCTAAAGGAGGTACCGGGTAGACGTCTACAAATGCGCAGATGTCGCAGAAGCCAGACATCTTCCCTTCAAGGGGAATCTGGGCTGTCCATCTCCCTGCCCATCACAACCATTGATCGAAGACATAAAATCAGGAGCCATTTGATGGCGTTTTTATTTATCAATTAAGCAAAGATCTTGAAAGAATGGGATAATACTCCATGTTGACGAGGGTGCGATGAAATAGGCACTCTTCCGTACTTCCTGGTGAGAATATAACGGGTTCAGCTTTTCAGGAAAGCAATTGAACAGCATGTGTCAAGAGCCTTAAAGTGATTCTTATCCTTTCAGCTAGCAATTTCTCTTTCTGGGCCTATCTTAAGGAATTCATTACGACCCGAGACAAAGATTTATTTACAGAGTAGTTTATTGCAGCTTAGTGTGTAAAAGGAAATTGATTTTCAAGCGTAAGAGATCTAATTGCCTCATAATTAGGGATGTTCACATTAATAATAATACCTCCACAGAATGGAATAAGGTGCCATTTAAAATCACGGGTTGACGTGGTTTCATAATAGTGGGAAATGCTCCCAATATGAAGTTCTCAGGATTGTAAAAAGATCCACCTAGAGCTACACCATTCAATTTGGTAGACATTAGCTATATGGGGCTATTTAAATCTAAATGAATTTATACAATCAGAACTTCAGTTTGTCAGGTGCTCTCACTACATTTCAGATGCTTTATAACGTCTTTATTGTGGCTAGTCGTTCTCATATTAGATAGCCCAGAAAACATTTCCATCGTCACAGAAGGTACGATTGGACAGCACCGGTTTAAAGAGAAAATAAAAAGATAGTCATAGCCACCAGTATTTGAAGGTTTAGCTCCAAATTGTGGTATCACCAATGCTTTAAATCTTCCCTGCATGTTTCTAATTTTTTTACGGTAGAAATGCATTATTTTTATTTTCAGAAAAATATAACAAAGAATCATATTGCGGTCAAATGGATCGCTAAAACACAAAATTATTTTGTAAACTCAGTTGAAAATGGTGTTTTTCTTGAGTATGCCAACTTAGTTGCTAATTAAGTTGCTTTCTCAGATAAGCTAAACCAGAAGATACGGGTAGTGATAGATTGCTTTTAAGCAAATTCATCCAAATGTGGTGGTTTTTAAATTTAAAACAAAATTCTGCTAAACAAGAGAAAATTAATGGAAAATATGAGCTATAAGTGATGACAAATTGGGACAATATATTCAAATTCATCCTTTGATACACAGTGAAAAATAAAGCTTTGTTAGCTTATATGCACCTTGTTTCTAGAGAGATGAATAGTTAGAATAGCAATTACTGTTACTAACACCTGCCTTTATAGAAAAAATACTCTGGTCAGGCTCATGTTAAGTCCCTTCATGTATTATATCTGTTAGGACTTGGAACAACCATGTGGATGAGTACCATTATTAGCCCATTAAACTGAGGTCTACACCCAGTAAATGAGTCTGCATTCAAACCTAGGGCTTAAATTCTGTTGTCTCCACTGCTTCCTTCCAACATGGCCACTTAAGCAAAGATTTCTGCTTATAAGACTATATGCTAATGAAGTTGATAATAAAAATATAAATACTTTATTAATTTTTCAAGTAATTATTTATTAGGAGATTATCCAAAATTGGAATGATACACATTCCAATTACATAGAAACACTTTATTTTGTGTGCGTAATTATTTTTTTAATGTTTATTTATTGAAAGAGAGAGAAAGAGAGCACGTGTGTATGTGTGTATGCATGCATGAGTTGGGGAAGAGCAGAGAGAGAGAGAGAGAGAGAGAGAGAGAGAGAATCCCAGGCAGGGTCCATGCTATCAGCACAGAGACCAACTCAGAACTCTATCCCATGAACCTAGAGATCATGACCTGAGCCGAAATCAGAGTCGGATGCTTAAATGACTGAGCCACCCAGGTGCCCCTGTGTGTATAAATTCTTGATAAGTGCTGAGATATTGTGGGGTTTGTATTAGGAAGTGGTTGGAGACTGTTTCCTAAGAGAAGTGGGTTCAGTGGGGCCTCAAAGGGTGGGAAGGACATAAATTATACATAGTGGGCAAGAAGTAGAGAGTATTCTATTATGCCAGGACTGGTACATGCGGGAAGACAGGACTGGAACACAAAGTGGAAGGCTTGTGTTTGGGGTAAGGCAGTTTGCTTGGCTGGAGATGCTGTGTAGCCATTGGCAGCCATTGGTAGCTCCAGTCACTGGCTGGAGATTAGCTGCTGGAGAACCATGTGGTGGAGACCTTGTAAAGTTTGTCAGTCTCCCATTTTGCGATAGCTTTATGTTGCCTAAGTGAGATGTTTTCAAAGTGCTAGTTGGACGTGACTTTGAATTTGCTCAGGAAAATTTGTTGAGGAAGACGGGGGCTGGGAAACACGAACTTGATGTGCTGAGATGCAAAGACACAAGGAAACCACCACAGAGGGGCAGCAGAGGGGCAGAAATGAGTCAAGAGAGCAAGTGTTTACAAGGATCTACGCCAAGAATTGCTTCTGCTCAATTTACTTTAAATAGACAAGTCTGTCCAGTCAAAGGGTTCTGTTGAACAGCAAAGCATTATTCAGCTGAATAGTTTATTCTCCCACATCCAACAACAGAAAATGGCAACAATCTACAAAAAAGAATAACTTATTTTCAGGTAAGTTGGTTCTGCTATAAAGTCTGTCTGTCTCTCCCCAGCATCCTTCTGCCTTCCAACTAAAATATCGCTACCATGCCTACAATTTAAATCTCCTTCCCCTCTCTGAAGTGACAAAGGCCAACTCAGATACCAGGCTGATGAGAAATAGAGATTAATATAGGTAGACGAGACTAGATACGAGAGACAAAAATCACCTTCCCCCCCCGCCTTAAACATCTCTCATTTTAAAGAGGTCTGTGCTATTAGAGGAAAATAAAGATTGATATTTTATTATCATGTGTGTGCATACACATATATATGCTTATATTTATACATACATATATATACAAATATTCTGTCTAAATAGTTTAGGGAAGGTAGGCAGGAATTCTGGAAACACAATTTGGTATGGGTGTGAGGAGATGGTATAGCTTTGGAAGATGGGCAGGAGGTACATATGAACCATACATTTATGAAATGTAATGTTTCTTGTAAAGATACCCCAATGCTAACTTGTTTCCCAGTTCCCATGACAAATGTCCCTACTTCTGTAATACGCGGGACAGAATAACATCGTCCATAATTAAAGCTTCTCTGGCCTGAGGCTGAGGGAAGCCAGTTACTAAGGGGTGATTAGGATATAAAACCAACATCCTGTTTTCTATTTTAAAGCTGTCTCTGAAAATCCCATGCTCTTTATGATGAGAAAGCAGATAGGAGAGTTCCTTCACCTCTCACCATGAACAGTCCAACATTTTCATTTCCTAGAATTCAAGATTGCCTTGCAGATATATGTTTGCCCCAGACTTCCTTATTTCAAACTAAATTGAACAATATTAAATTAGTCAACTGCAAGTAAAGTGAAGCCAGGTCGTGACGGAGTCACAGATTTTCTCCCCCACTGTAAACAGCTAGAAAACTAAACAAATACATGAAAACATTATTTTCAGACATTAGACGGCAAGCAATGCAGGATCGTGATCCTTGAAAGATAGAAACCAAATGAGGAGAGTCTTAGGATTGCCATGAGTTTCTGCCCAGAGGCACTGTTCAAGCAAGAAAGGTAAAACCCAGGCAGGAGATGGCAGTTTAAGTGGAGGAGACAGAGATAAGAGGCCAAGGCAAGTGGAATTTGTGGAGAAGAGAATCTGAGAGGAAGGGGCCACCCAGAAGGAGAACACCAGAAATCTGCATAGGGATTCCACTGAGTTTTTGACCGAAAGCTTAACTGGGTTTGCAAGGGGTAAAACTCCATGAAGCTAGTTAGAAAACGATTACCAGGGACCTGTACAATTACAGAGCTCACACAGGGCTGGGAGACATTTGTTTTCTGAGTAGTCAGAGGGAAGAGAGCTTGGTGAGCCCCTGGACATTCAAAAGACACTAGAAAAGCTATGCCTTCGTAGTTGGGTTAAATTAGCCTTACCATAAATACTACTAGCGAACTTCCCTACCACAATTTAAAAGCAAGTATTAACGGGGTCAAGCCGATCAGAATTAATGACTTGCCAAGATGAAATCCAATAGTCCTTAAAGGACCTTGACAACATAATTGAGACACTTAAAAATGTAATACATACTATGTTTAGTATCCAACAAAATGTTATTATATGTGCAAAGAGGTATAAGAATGTGACCCATAACCATGGGAAAGAGCAGTTAAGACCCAGAAATGGCACAGTTTATTGAATTACCCGGCAAGAAATGTAAAATAATTTATAAATATGCTTATTGATATCAAGGACTTAAACAAAAACATGAATAAAATGAGGGAAATGAAATACATAAACCGATCACCCAGCACTGAAAATACACAATATCGGAAATGAAAAATTCAATTAATGAATTTAATAGATTAGGCACTTCAGAAAAAAGATCAGAGAATGTGAAGATATAGCAATGGAAACTATTGAAAAAAACACAGAAAGGGGAAAAGACAGAAAAAAAGGAAGAGTGTTGGTGACCTATGGGACAATATCAAGTGATCTAACGCATGTGTCATTAGAATTTTCAAAGGAGAAAAGATGAAAATTATAAACCCAGGGATCCAAAATGTTAATGAATATCAAGTAAGATAAACATAAGAGAACAGACTTCGTGATCACATTGCTGAAAATTGGACATTATAAAGAAACCTTAAATGCAGGTAGAGAAAAAAAAGAGACATTACACCCTGGGAATGCAAATCAGAAGATCACCAGTTTCTCAAAAAAACAAAATGAGCCAGAAGACGAAAGGGTATCTTTAACACATTTAGAGAAAAACAGCCTCCAGCTTAGAATTTTATATAGAGAGCAAATAGCCCTCAAAGAAAAAAATGAAATATAGACATTTTCAGGCAGATAAAAGCTGAGAAAATGCTTTTCAGTAGACCTCCACTCCAAAAACAATACTGAAGGATATTCTTTAGGCTGGAGGAAAATGATATCGCTTAACTGCCTACCCAAATGAATTCCACTAAAGGAGTGAGGAGAGTTGGAGATGGTAAATGTGTGGCAAATATAAAGAGACCCTTTTCCTCAGTTAAAAAATTTACTTAAAAGATAATTGCTTCAGGCAAAAATGCATGAGGTGTATATAACACGTTGAAGTAAGGTGCAGGGCAACACAGCATAAAGGATGGGATGGGGAAATAAGTATATAGTTATAAGACTCGTGTATTATACATGAGTATAATGTTATTTGAAGGTAGAATGTGAGAAGATGATGCATGTTGTAAACCCTAGAGTAACCGCTGTAAATAAGACAGAAGTGCAGCTAACAAGCCAATGGAGGAAAGAGAGTACTGAAAAATATCCAATAATCCAAAAGAAGGCAGAAAAAAACGCACCCCAACTAGATGGCACTAAGAGAAAACAAACAAAAAAACCCAAGACAGTGGATTTTAAAGTAACCGTGTAAGTAATCACATTGGCTATAAATGATCTAACGTCCAGCAAACTGGCCCACAGGCCTATGCTCTGTTTTTGTAAATAAAGTTTTATGGGAACACAGCCACGCTTACTCATTCGCATCTTGTCTATGACTGCTTTTGCGTTACACGGAGAGTCGAAAGTTCCAACCGAGACTGTATACAACACTAAAAAATTTACTATCTGGCCCTTTAAAAAAACAATTTGCTGGCACTATCGACAATAGCCCAAGTATGGAAACAGCCCAGATGTCCATCGACTGATGAATGGATAAAGAAGATGTGGAAAAGAAGGGAATATTACTCAGTGATCAAAAAGAATGAAATCCTGCCATTTGCGACAGTGTGGATGGAACCAGGGTGTGTTATGCCAAGCGAAATAAGTCAGTCAGAGAAAGACAAATATCATATGATTTCACTCACAGGTAGAATTCAAGAAACAAAACAGATGAACGTAGGGGAAAGGAAGTAAAAATAAGATATAAACAAAGAGGGAGACAAACCATAAGAGACTCTTAAATACAGAGAACAAACTGAGGGTTGCTGGTGGGGTGTTGGGTGAGGGGATGGGCTAAATGGGCAATGGGCGTTAAGGAGGGCACTTGTTGGGATGAGCGCTGGGTGTTATATGTAAGTGATGAATCACTAAATTCTGTTCCTGAAATCATTATTATACTACATGTTAACTTGGATTTAAATGTTTAGAATGTTAAATGTTTAAAATGTTAAAAAAATAAACCACAATGAAATATAAGAAAGAAAGAAAGAAAGAAAGAGAGAGAGAGAGAGAAAGAAAGAAGAAAGAAAGAAAGAAAGAAAGAAAGAAAGAAAGAAAGAAAGAAAGAAAGAATAGAGTTTGCTGACCTCTGGTCTAAAAATTCTTTTTTTTTGTTGTTAAAAATTTTTTAATATTTTATTCATTTTTCACAGAAAGAGAGAAGGAGGGGGGGGAAGGGCAGAGAGAGAGGGAGACACAGAATCTGAAGCAGGCTCCAGGCTCTGAGCTGACAGCCCAGAACCCGATGTGGGGCTTGAACTCACAAACTGTGAGATCATGACCTGAGCCGAAGTCGGACACTTAACCGAATGAAACACCCAGGCGCCCCCCTGGTCTAAAAATTCTTAACAAAAAGCAGAAACTGTTGGACCGGATATAAAAGCAACACCTAACTATGTGCGGTCTGTAAGAAATTCACAGTAAATATAAAGATGTAGATAAGTGAAAAGTAAAAAAATGGTGGGGAGCCTCGGTGGCTCAGTTGGTTGAATGTCTGACTTTCAGCTCAGGTCATGATCTCTCTGTTTGTGAGTTTGAGCCCCGCATCGGGCACTGTGCTGACAGCTCAGAGCCTGGAGCCTGCTTCAGATTCTGTGTCTTCCTCTCTCTCTGCCCTCCCCCGCTTGTGCTCTGTCTCTCTCTCTCTCTCTCTCTCTCTCTCTCTTTCTCAAAATTAAATAAACATTAAAAAATTTTTTTAAGTAACAGAATGGAAAGAAATATTGTGCAAAGAAACCTGAATCACTATAGTACTATCAGGTAAAGTAGATTTGGGGATAAGAAATATTATCAGAGTTAAGGAGGGTCATTGGCACTAATGATAAAAGGGTCAACTAATTAGGAAGATTTAACAGTCCTCAATATGTATGTATCTAATAACAGAGCTTCAAAAATGGGCAAATCTGAAAGAAGGAATATGTAAATTGTAATTTTATAGTTGGAGATTTCAATACATCTTTCTCATTACTTGATAGAATAAGTAAGAAAATAAGTATATAATATACTTATAGATAATTATAAAATATACATATAGTATAGATGCTTATTATATATATATGTGTATATATATATATATATATATATAGTATAGAATATCCACCTAGCAACTGTAGGATACACATAATTTTTTCAAATGCACATTTGCCCTAATTATATGCTGTATGGTGACCATAGATCTATATCACAAATAAGGTTCAAATCATTTTGAAGGTTTGAAACCATATAGACTACTGCAATAGAATCATTTTAGAAATCAAGTGTAAAAATTCATCCTGGGATCATCCCTTATAATCATCTTGGGCCTTCCCTTTGGCTCTCTCCTTTATTGAAATGTCTTGTGTCTTCCTATTTCTTGGTTTACCTTGTCCTTTTGGTGGAACACCTTTTCTGTGCACTAAGAGACTGATCTACATGGATGACCTCAGTAGACACCCCCCCTCCGCCCGCCCCCTCCTCTGACTTCAGAGTTGAACGGTGAACACCAGCAGGAGATTGCAAGGGAAAAGGACAGTGAAGTTGGGATGTATACGTTTCCTCAGGTTTTTTTTCTGTCCAGTCACCAAGAACAAACTGTCCATTGATGGAAGGTCACAGCTCCTACAAGGTAGCCTTCGCCATACGGACCCTGTACCTGGGTGTGGGTCACGGCTCTCTCTCCATTTCCCCTTGGGCCAGGAGTCAGTAATGGTTTGCTGTTTCAAATCCCTTACTTCAATACCTCTGGGGTTTCCCTGCAATCTGACTGCACTTTTGTAAGTAGCTCCCTTTTAAAAGTTCCTGAATTACTTAGTTTGAATTGGTTATGTTTTACCAAGTCGGGATTCTTTCTGTAGGAAAGACAACTTGTTTGTCTCAAAATCTATTCATTCTATACTCATAATGTATTGAGGATTCGGCTAGTGTGGAAATTTAGATTGGAAATAGCTTTTCTTCAAGATTTTAAAGACAGGACTCTATTTTCGTCTAGCTTCCCAGCGTTGATATTGAGAAGTCTGATGCCACTCTGATGCTTGATCTTCTGTAGGGAACATGTTTCTCTCTCTCTTTGAAGACGATAGTGTATACTAATACTCTCTGGTTTTCTGAAATTTCATGAGGCTGTGCCTTAATGTGAATCTATGTTAATTGACTGTACTCGTCCCGTGATGAACCTTATAAATTGGAGATGCGTGTCTTTCTGTCCTGGAAATATTTTTGAAAGATGTCACTCTATCTACTGTTTCCCTTCTTATCCTGCTGAAACTTGTATTACTCAGATCCATTTATTTTTCTTATCCTTACTTCCCCTATTTTCCATCTGTCTCTTTCTTCTTCATTCTGCTTTTAGAGAGAGTTCCTTAATCTTATCTTCCAACTTATCTATGGAGGTTTTCATGTCTGCGATCATATTTTAAATTTCCAGGGGCTCTTGTTCTCTAAATGTTTCTTCTGTTTTTATAAAAGAAAGCATCCTTTTCTTGTTTCATTGATATGACTGACATGTTTATCTATATGAAAATATTAATGATAGTTTCCTTTTTCATTTGAAATTTTCATGTCTCTGTATCATCTCTGCTTTCAACAAGTTACTTTTATCTGATTTTGTTTTTTTTCCGTTTTGTTTTTGTTTTGTTTTACTTTGTCTCATTCTTTCACGTCAATGACGCTTCAATGATGTCTGGTGATCTTCGGTTATGTGCACTTATTTAAGAAAGAGAGACTAAAAAGCTGATTAGGAATTCTGTACACAGACACTGAGATTTTCAACTATGTATCTCACTATAGGGAATTCTGGCTAGTTTTTTTTTTTTTTTTTTAATTTTTTTTTTCCAACGTTTATTTATTTTTGGGACAGAGAGAGACAGAGCATGAACGGGGGAGGGGCAGAGAGAGAGGGAGACACAGAATGGGAAACAGGCTCCAGGCTCTGAGCCATCAGCCCAGAGCCTGACGCGGGGCTCGAACTCACGGACCGCGAGATTGTGACCTGGTTGAAGTCGGACGCCTAACCGACTGCGCCACCCAGGCGCCCCTGGCTAGTTTTGTTCATGGAGAGGTCCCACTCAGAATCTTCAGTTATTTCCTTTTCATCTGTCTGAATCCCCCAGAACAGAATCTTCTCTTCTGGCTTCCATCATTCTGAGATCTAACTGGAGGAAAGTGACTGGGACTATGGAAACTTCAACTCAATCTCCCGTGTCTTCAGTATGGAGCTCTCCCATTCACAGGGTGTTGAGCTCCCTCAGCTGAGGGACTTTTTACTTGCTCTCTCCAGAAGGGAAAGCTCCAGTATTCTGCCAGGATTGGGGAGGAGCAGTCAGTAGCTAAATAGAGTCAGGAAGGGAATCTGATGGTCTAGCTGCTCCTTAATTGGACTTCCAATCGATCCTCCTATTCTCTACCTACCTTCACTCGAGTTTCCGGAATTAGCTGATTCTGCCGATTTCTGAGCCCTTTTAGGATTCTGTGGTTGCTTCTTGGCTTTTCCCACTGTCAGTTTAGGACTCAAATTTCTCTAATTACTAAATTAGCCAGCCCTTGTCCTCCTGCTTTTCATTTTCTAAAAATGTGCATGTCCGTGGGTTCTACTCCTGAAACCAATACTGCATGGTATGCTAACTAACTTGAATTTAAAGAAATAAATTTTTAAAAACGTACATGTCTAGTTGCTGGGTTTAACTGGAAGACTCCATTGGCAAGCTCTTGGGGATGCTAATGAAATTGACCATGGATGGGGAGGGGTTTAAAATTCACACCTGTAGGAAGGTGAAGATACTGAATGTTTTAGTCCAGAAGGTAAGGAATTAAAGACAAGAAATATCGACTAGTCATTTTCAAGCATTTAAATCAGTTTCTATGTATAAGGCTGAACAAATTCATTTTGAATAAATCCAGAAGAAAAACTAGAATTAATGGAAGAAAGCTTTAAGGAGGTAGATTTTGGCTCATAAAAAGAATGTTCTAAATTAAGAGTTGATCGACAATTGTGTGCTCTGCCTCAGGAGTTAGTGAGCATTCTGTTTTAATGTAGGTGTAGGGACAATTTACTAGAAAAGTAACGCATTGTTCAATCTTTCATACATTCAGACATATGTACTGATTACATAGTAGTGTCAAAAGGAAATTAAAAGTTTATTTTTTGCTTCTAAGGAGTTCGCCACAGAATATCTTATAACTCCGTGTCTTCATCCTTGCTTCTCATTCCTTCCATTCATTTATTTAATGAATATCTATTGAACCCTGAAACTATGGCCAGGTACCACTCTGGGCAATGAGGATACCTCAGTGAACAAAACAGATGAACCCCTGCCTTCGCGTTGTAGAGTGGAGATGATTGGTTGAGTATCTCTTGCATGTTATTCTCCATGACTCCCAGCCATGACCATCATTCAGATCTTTCTCTCCCCTCCACACTTGCAGTGGCACTTAAACGGTCTCTTCTTCAACCTATCTCACACCCTGTTTGCAGATTAATCCTTCTGGAGCAGTGCTCAGGCAACTGGCCTCTGTTGATTTCCGATTGCAGGCAGAGATCAGTACACATGTCTCAGCCTCGCCTCCAAGGCCCTTCACAGCCAGGTGGTAATCAACCTTTCCAACCCCATGTCCTGTTATTTGTCTTTATGTTCCCTTTGTTCTAGATAATACAAATGTTTCACTGCTCTCTGTGCATGCACCGAACCTCCCCACATGCACTTTTTAGCTTTCATTGTTCCCTTAACCTGAAATGATTCATCTCTGAATGTCCAAATCTTACTTACCTTATCTTCCAAGTCTTAGATCAAATATCATTGTGTCTACAAAACTTTCCATGACTTTATCCATAACGTCTTTGTCCTCTGCAGTCCACCATACTCAGCCAACACCTGGTTATAGTCATTTAATGTCATAAAGTATATGACATGTCCTAATACCAGGTTTCATGTCTGATGCTTTCTGCCAGCCTCAACTCGGTGCACATGTATGTTTTTTAAACAATTGAAGTAGCACCCTCGGAGTGAATTCTAGCTTAATTTCCACTGTTTAAGAAATTTAAAGTGTATTTAGTGGTCTCATTCTGTACAAATAAGCATAAATGCATACTTCGAGCAAATTGCTTATGGAAAGCAGTTGGCAAACAACTCTCTCCTTCCTGTTGAAGATATTTCATGTCCATATGCATGGAAGGATAGTAAGGTCACCTGTCCACCCCTCTGTTGTTATGGTGGCTTCATGAAAACCATCCTAGAAGGAATAAGTCCTCGTTGGGCAAGCAGGCCACAGAACTCTGAATGTCACCCAGGGGGGCCGTTCCATAATTTGTTGGCATGGTATAGACCTACTTGCACATCTGAACTCGAAATCTCTGCTAAAACAGAAAACGGGTGGATGTTCCATGATCAGCTTTCCTGCCTTTATCCCCCAGGACGTTATTTTTGGAAAAGCAAAACCGTACCTGAGCAGGCCACGTGACAGTGGTTCTTCTCCTGTAGCTTAGCATGTCTGCACCACGTGAAGCTGTTTATCTGGAAAATGCCATAGTCAGTGCTTCCATCCTCCAGCTGGGTCTGCGCCGTCGTATTGTAGTGGCTCTCATAGTATGCCATGCAGATCCCTAGAGGAGGAAAAAGCCAGAAACGCCAGTAAATGTATGTTTTCCCCTCCAACCCTGCTCTTAGAGGAGAGTTCTTTATACATGTTATAATAATGCTGTGGTCCCAACCTAGCTTGGGGAAGGACAGGGCAGGTAGTATACCCACGGAGCACACCCTAAGCCACATACCTTGTCGGTGGCTACACCTGGACTAGATGGGAACTCAGGTCCTCCCCCTACTGCGCCAGCAAGGGTGGCATTGTTTTCTCCTTCCCTGACTGATGGACTCCAAGGGTGAGGACAGGAGGGGCAGGGAGGAGGACAGGAGCCCCAGAGAGCAGCGGTTGAGAAGAACATGTGGACAGCCAGCAGGCGTCCCTGGTGGGGCAGACCGTGGAAGAGCTGGGGACAAGCCAAGGCTGGAGGTGTGGGGAGAATTTGATATCTCGGGCAGTGGGGGGTGGGGGGGGGAGATCAAAAGTAGAAAAAGAACAGGAAGGAAGAAATCTCACAGTTTCCAAGGCTAAAGCCCTGGTAATTGTCCAGGCCAGCCCTTGAAAATATTTTTGCCAGTTTACAGCGAGTGTAGACTTTGGACTCAGTGACGGTGACCAGGCAGCCAATCAGGGCCAAGATGCTGGCAGCCTTCATCCCCAGGTCTGTTGTAGGCAGAACCTGTCAAAGACAGGAGACCGTGTCAAAAAAATCTTGCTCTGTCCTGAGTCCTGAGATAAGTCTGTTGCCATTGAGATCTTCAAATCTGCCACAGTTGTGGATGGTTCTGCCTAGAATTTTCCTGGTACTTTTATTTTTATTTTACTTCATTTTATTTTAATTATTAAATTGAAAAAAATTTTTGAGTATAATTGACATACAGTGTTACGTTAGTTTCGGCTGTACAACATGGTAATTTGACATGTTTATACATTACATTATGCTCATCACAAGTGTCACCATACAACGCTCTGGCAATATCATTGACTATATTCCCTATGCTGTGTCTTTTATTCCTGTGACTTATTCATCCCATAAATGGAAGCCTGTGTCTCCCATCCCCTTCACCCATTTTGCCCAGCACCCCCCACACCCCCCAATTTCTGTTTCTTTTGATCTTTCAGAGCAGCATGGGGAAAAAACAAAGTACAGGAGTAAACAGTACAAGGAAGGAATGAGTACAGGCTCTTTCCTTAATACTTTTCTTCATGGTCACTTTCAAGTAAATGCTATGTTTCTGGGATCAGACCAGCAAAGAAATGAGCCCTTCTTTGTTGAGGCTCAGTTAGAAACCACAGAGGGCATTCCATTTCCAGGAGTCCCATTTTAACTCTATCAATAGACCAAAATAGAATACAAAGAGTTAAGCATTCCTTATATATGTGGAAACATACACCCCAGTTTCAACCAGAGGTGGCAGATACATGGGTCTGCAAGGACAACTTTTAAGATTTATTAATCAGGGCTTTATTGAAATAAGACTTATGGGTGCTTGAGTGGGTCGATTAGTTAAGCACCCAACTCTTGATTTCAACTCAGGTCATGATCTCATAGTCATGAGAATGAGCCCTACATTGGGGGGAACCTGCTTGAGATTCTCAACATGGAGCCTGTTTGAGATTCTCCCCTCCTCTGCCTCTACCCCTCCCCCACTTGCATGCATGCTCTCTCTCTCTCAAAAAATAAAAATAAAATAAAATAAATGAAATAAGAAGATTTAGCATCTTATCTTTCTTCTGTTCTCTTAATACATTTCCAAATGTGGGAGCCTTGTTTCAAAAATATCAGTGTTATATTGCAAAGCCAATGTTTTTCTGAGCCCCTCCATCACTGCTGCATAGGTTCCCTTAAAAGTCTTGGTATTGACTGTTGAGCAAGAGGGGACAGATGACCATGGATCACAAGAGGAGGGAAGTGTTGGTGGTGGGAGTAGAGAAGCCATAAAGAGACCCCCACTGAATTATTTAAAGTGGGAGTAGGATCAAGAGTTCCATGCCTTGTTGTCTACTGGTTTTCTAGAAGTGCTTCCTCTCTCAAAGCAATGTCTTCCCCAAATACAGCAGTCTTGCTGGGATGGGGGTGGAGTGAAATTTATGATACTGAACTTGATATTCATACATATTTTCATCCAGCATAATTTTCTGCCATTGCCTAGAGATTTCTAAAGCTATTAGTTTCCTCTCCTAGAGTTACATTCTCCAATTGAAAGGTGATGCTAAAAACAGGGCTGAGTATTCAGAAAGACCCGAGGAAGAGTCACTATGGGGGCTTTAAAGTAACTAAGCAATAAGGTCATCTGGTGTATACAGAATACGTACTAGTGAATAGCAAGGCTCAGCAACCCAGGCCTGCTTTTGTAAATAAAGTTTTATCGGAACATTGCTATGCCCATTCGGTAATAGAATGTGTATGGCTGCTTTTCGCAGGGTTGAGTGGTTGTGTTAGAGACCGTATAGGTCACAAAGTCTAAGATACTCATCTGATCCCTTCCAGAAATGGTCCCTTATGTACAACAGTGAGCTCTGCGCTAGGCGCTGAGAGGGAGATACCTGAGGTTTATGATGCAGAGCTTACATATTAAGTTGGTTTCTATCGCCTGCGTGAAAGGGTCCCCTTAGAATCTTACTGGTCACCAACAAAACAAAATGAAACAAGACCTCACAGAAGTGGTAGCCCCAAGCACACTGTTCTCTGCCCTTCAAGCCAGAGGTGGATTTTACTGGTTCTTTGGGACAGGTGGTTTCACTGGAATAATTTAGGTCTCATCAAAAAGGCAGATTCCTGGTGCCCGCCCCAGCGATCCTGCTCAGGTGATTCTGTGAAAGGAACATTATTCTACTTACTCAGTCGGTGACTGGCAGCTTACACAAGCTTCCTGCACCCTGTGAAGCCATTTCTGATTCTTACAAGGCAAAAGTGATCTGTCTTCAACCAAGAATCTTTCTTTAGAGCCTTAGCAAGAGAAGAGTTCCTAACTCTTGTTCCCAACTGCCTAGAGATTCTAGAATCCTACTTCTTGGGACTTGGGTGATCACTGCGTTCTGGGCCTTCCTTATCTTCTTTTCTCTTCTTCCTCCACAACAGCCCTCCTCACTGCTCAACTCAG
Organism: Lynx canadensis; assembly: GCF_007474595.2. Classification (NCBI taxonomy): domain Eukaryota; kingdom Metazoa; phylum Chordata; class Mammalia; order Carnivora; family Felidae; genus Lynx; species Lynx canadensis. The sequence continues at coordinate 26,830,092 of NC_044309.1, read as the reverse complement.
CCAGGGCTTCCCTTTCAAGCACAAGCTCCTCTCTCAGGCAACAGTCTCCAAACGTTATCACAAATCCCATCAATAAAGAAATTTGAGCCCGTACCCCCAGTAGGTATATATCAAATTGTAAACCACACTCATGCTCTTCTGTACTAATGTTCCATAAATTAGAAACATATACAGAACTAAAATTTGAAAAAGGATGAGATAGAGGTGAAATTAGCCCTTAAAAGTTGTATTAAAAGTCCAAAATATCTTGCTATAATTTGTTATTGTTAATAAAATATTTTTAGCGAGATCAGCAACACCCGACTGAAAAATGGACGAGTGATCTGAACAGACATTTCATCAGAGAAAACATGAAGGTGGCAAATAAGCATGTAAAAGATGGTTAACATCTTTTGCCATTAGGGAAATGTAAACTAAAACCAAAATGAAATACCGCTTCACGTCTCTTAGAATAACTAAAATCAATCAAACAGACAATCCGCAAAGACAATGAGGCTGTGGGTCAGTGAGAAGTCTCATTCTTCACTGGTGGAATGCAAAATTGTATAGTCGTCTTGGAGAACAGTTAGGCAGTTCTGACAAAGTTGAACATAGACTTTCCAATTACATCAACAATCACACTTCTGGTATTTATCCGAGTGAACTGAAAACTTCTGTTTGCGTGAAAACAAGTTAGCCTATATTTCTAGCAACTATTCATAATCATTGCAAATGGAGGCATCCAGATGTCCTTCAACAGAAGAGTGTATGCAAAACTCGGCATATCCATTCAGTGGAATACTACTCGACAATAAAAGCAACGAGCTACGGGTCCCACAACACGGATGAATCTCAAGTGCATTTTGCTAAGTAAAAGAAAAAAAAAACACAAAAGACTATATGTTACAGGATTTCACTTATGTGACATTATGACAAAGAAAAACTATGGGATTGAAAATAGATCAGTGGTTGCCAGGGGTTAAGGGTGGGGTTGACTACAAAGGGAGAGCACAAGGGAAATCTGAGGTCAGTGAAACCATTCTTTGTGGTACTGGGGGAGTGAATACATGATTCTGCATATTTTTCAAAACCCGCTGAACTGTGCACCACAAAGAATGAGTTTTGCTGTATGCAAATTAAAAAAAAAATCAGTCCAGATGTTGGGGGGAATCCCAAGGTGGAATGCGGACTGTGACAAACCTGTGTTCCAGATGTTTGACATAACCTCACTGAAGGGGGTGGGAAAAGAGTTATTGATCTAGATAATTTTGGAAAACAGTGTTTTCGCTGGATGCTTAAGTCTAAGGCCAAAAAGATCTGTGTGTCAACACTGTACTATAGTTAGTAAATTAGTTTCGCATAGGGGTAAGACTTAGCAATTCTAAAACTATTTTACATGTTTACTAGGATTAAATAAATGAGTAAGTAAACTATGAGTAATGGGAGCCAGGTTTCACACTCTCAGAAGAAGTTACAAATAAATAAAAGAGGAAGTCTAGAATGAACCCCGTGGTGCTGGATTAGAGTCAGAGATTATCTATCTATCTATCTTTCTATCATCTATTACCTATCATCTATGTATCTCATCTATGTATCTATCATCTATATCTATCTATCTATCTATCTATCTATCTATCTATCTATCATCTTCAGATAGATATACACATATGTATACACACATACTTATATTTTCCCCTATCTTTAATATCTTTTAGCTTTGATAGAGAAATAAATGTAGGTATGTGGGTATACATGGCTTAGTATGTATACATTTATTTCTTAACTTTGGCTTCTGAGAGGACCTAGAGGATGTGACCCTCAGTAACAATGAGCACACTCAGGACCCAGATCTTGCTTCTAGCACCATTCTCCAATGAAGGAAACCAGGACTTCTTGGAAAATTGGCTGACTCCAGGACTGGGGCATGGAGGACGAGCCTGCCTGGAGCATCTTATTAGTATTATATTAAGGAAGTGCTTGGGGTTCCCCAGGTGGCTCAGTCGGTTAAGCGTCTGAATTCAACTCAGGTCATGATCCCGTGGTTTGTGAGTTCGAGCCTCGCGTCGGGCTTTGTGCTGACAGCTCAGAGCATGGGAGCCTGCTTCAGATTCTGTGTCTCTCTCTCTCTGCCCCTCCTCTGCTCATGCTCTGTTTCTCTCTGTCTCAAAAATAAATAAAAACATTAAAAGAAATTATATTAAGGAAGTGCTGAAAAAGAGAGAGATGAAGAGGGATGGGGTATTATATCCAAGGAAAAGAGGAGTCAAACTGAAAGGACATTAGTGGCCAAAGCTGGAACAATTTGAACCACCAAATAAATAAGTATAGTATTGGATTATAACTCGGAAAATAAAATAAATATCTATGAGTGCATACTGATATAAATAAATGATTGGATAAATAAATATATGGGGAGAAGGGAAAAATCTTACTTACAGAAGAATTTAAAATAATCTATGTGGATAATCTCCTTCCAGGAAATGGAGCTTAATTCTCCTCCCTTTGAGTAGGGGTTGGATTTAGTGACTTGTTTCCAACAGGCAGAGTGTGGGAAGGGGGAAAACAGAAACTTTATAATGGAGAAACCTGGTGGACCTCACCTTAGCCAGTGTAGAAGGTTAACCTCATCAGGGAGGAGTCATGTTATAGGATGTAATGAGAGGGACATTTGACCTCTGTGGTTTTCTTCCCCAACATCTACAAGCATCATCTAATCATGACAAAATAAGTCAAACCCCAGATGAAGGACATTCTACAAAATACCTCATCGATACTCTTCAAATGTGTCAAAGTCAAGAAAAACAAGACTGGGAAAATGTTACAGACTAAAAGAGAGTAAGAAGATATGATGATGAAATACAAGGTGGTATCCTGGATTGGACCCTGGAATCAAAAAAAAAAAAAAAAGGCAATATTGGAAAATCCAGTGAAATCTGAATAAAGCCTATATTTGACGCACTGTGCCAATGTTAATTTCTTAGTTTTGACAAATATGCTGTGGATATGACAGATGTTAATGTTAAAGAAGCTGAGTAGAGGGTATATGGAGACTCTCTGCTATCTGGGAAACTTTTCTCTAAATCTAAAATTGTTCCAAAATAAGTTTAAAAATCTGCTAGTTCACACACTGCTCATAGCCACTTAGAAAAGTTGAGCAAACGTGAAACATTTGTGTGATGTTGTGATTTATAATAAGAAATATATATTTGGTCTTCATTCTGCTTCTGGCACAAAGCTAAAACCCTTGGAATTTCCTAAGTGATAAGAGTGATAAATGCGTCTTGATATTTATAACAAATCCCTTTCATGTTAATGTTTATGTTTATGAGTTTATGTTAATGAGGTGACTTTTGGAGAGCACCAAAGGATAGGGCTGGTTGCCAGCAACCCCAACCATGCGATTAGGAGACTGGAACTTTCGGTACGTCCCCTCCCCGCCACCCCCACCCCCCCAACCTGCCGACCTCCCAGAGCGGAGGGAGTCTGGAAGTGGAGTCCAATCCCCAATGGCCAATGATTTCATTCATTGTGCCTACGTCATGAAGGCTTCACAAAGACCCAAAAAGGATGGGGTTTAAAGAGCTTCAGGGTTGGTGAACTGCAGGAGGTGGCATGTCTAAGAAAGAACATGAGGGCTCTGCACCCCTTCCCACACGCCTTCCCCTATGTATCTCTTCCATCTGTCTCTTCTTGAGTTTTATTCTTTTATAATAAACTGGTAAACATAAATGTTTCTCTGAGTTCACTGAGCTGCTCCAGGATATTTATTGAACCCAAGGAGGGGGGTCTCTGGAGCCTCCAATTTACAGCCAGTTGGTCAGAAGTGCAGATGACAGTCTGGGTTGTGACTGGCATCTGAAGTGGAGGGCATGTTGTGGGACTGAGCCCGTGACCCGTGGGACCTACCTGGAGGCAGATAGTGTCAGAAGTGAGTTAAAGTGTGTGACACCCAGACAGGGTCTGCTGAGCATTGGAGAACTGCTTGGTGGTGTTGGAAAAACACACACAAACACATATATTGAACTTACTATTGTAAACTAAAACTGATTAGTTTCTAAATTCGACAACCCTTTTATTACTTCACCAGCGAAAAACCCAACAAACACGTGGCAGAAAAGATTTTCAAAATCACTCTTCTCGTTACAAATTATTGCGAAGATCCTACTATTTAACCGCCTCATTTCAATAAAATTAACCATACTGACTACTAATTCTATTACCCTTACTAATAAGTCTGATCTTACTTAAGTTTTTATAAAATGGGACCACACGGGTGATATCCTATGCCATCTAAGCTGCCATGGATTGAAATAAGCTGACAGGAAGGAATGGATACACAATTTTCAACCCACTTATCTGTGGCCATGTAAAGTAAGAGGAAGGACACAGGGCCATATGGCTTAGCGATGTGATGGGTGGCGACTGGCCACTGGAATTGGAGAGTAACCCATCCTTACGAGGGAGGGGATGGATCCTTTGATTAAAATTCTAAGACTTAGGGTGCCTAGTTGGCTCAGTCAGTTAAGAGTCCGACTCTTGGTTTCGGCTCAGGTCATGATCTCACAGTTCATGAGTTCGAGACCTGTGTTGGGCTCTGTGCTGACAGCACGGACCCCGCTTGGGATTCTCTCTCCCCCTCTCTCTCTGCCCCTCCTGTGTGCTCTCTCCCTCTTTCTCAAAATAAATAAACTTTTAAAAATATTCTAAGACTTTCTCTGAATTTTTTTTTCTCTATTATTTCTCTGAAGTAATAAGGAAACAGGATAAAACCATTTTCTTTACATTTTTTTTTGGTTCATCGTGTTTATATTGTGTGTGGTTATTTTTAATTTCCACTTCCATGTATAGGAGGGAAACATTTTTATGCGTAGAAGAAACTGGTAAGGGTAAGAATGCAAGGTCTGAACTCACTCTTCAGAGTCTGAACCTGCCAACTGCTACTTGTTACTTTAAATTCTCTGTGCCCCAGTTGTGTCGTCTGTCAAATGGGACGATAGCAGCATTTTCTTCAATAGGGTCGCTACGAAGCCAAGTAAGATAATACATATAAGCTGTCAGAATACTGCCTCACACATATGAGCTCACTGTATGCTCGTTATCATCATCATTTTTAGGGATTACAATGTTGATGACTTTTTATTACCACGGTGAAGAAAATGAAGTCTTAGGTAAATGCAACAAGGTGGGTTTGGTAGTTATTTCGGTGAAGAAATATGGGAACATTCAGCATAAAGCTTCATCCATTGGAAAGGTACAGAGGTATCTTTTAGTTAGAGTTCTTAGCCCAGAGCTTCTGGGGATCTGAAAATCTCCAGCGATTGTACGCAAAATGGGAGTATTTGTGTGCATTTTCAGGTATAGACTCCAAATTTGACCAGATTCTCAAAAGAATCTGGGGCTTCCAAAATATTAGGAACTGCTACTTTTGAGCCAGCACAGTCAAGGTTAAACAGCTCTGCCCCTGAAACACTTTCCCTCTCCTGGAGACCTGGGCAGGGATAGGATACAAATCCTTTGTCTTTCACGCCACACTCATCGCGCACTGGCTCTTTTATTGTTTCTATTCTTTGACCTTTTTGACATTTGCTGAATGCATAATGAGAGCTCTCTAATGTTCCAAACACTCTAAAATTTGGGGGTCATGGTTTGGGACATTAGAATAGCATTGGTTCCCGCATGAAACACACATTTACTAAACTTTGTGGCACCCCAAGAATTTCTTCATTCATTCATGCTGTAACTTTGGGAGAATCTGTGTGTGTGTGTGTGTGTGTGTGTGTGTGTGTGTGTCTGTGTGTGTGTACGTGCCCGTGCACATTAACATTCAGTCTTTCCCACCCCACTGTTGACACTTTCCTCCCACAAATGCCCACCTATCGGTCGACCTCTTTCTTCTTGCCATCAGCTTTGCAAACCTTCCGCATTTGTACTCATATGTCAACATGTCGTGTCAGAGCCATTTCCAATTTTTTTTAAGTCCAAGATAAATGCAGAAAGAACTTGCACTGTGGCTGAACTCTCCCTAACTTCTTGAAAGGAAAATGTCTGTGTGGCATGACTTTTTCCATCACTTAATCCAACTGTGCACTCCCACAATAAGAAAAATCCGAAACCTAGCAGGCTTACGACGCCTGGCTCCGGTCAGTGGCAAGTGGCTGTTCAGGGCCACACAAGTGAGGTCCGAGGGCCCAGCCAGACTACCTCTAGCCTTCGGTGTGTCCACCAAAGCGAGGGCTCCATCTTTCGCTGGAATCCCGGTTTTGTTGCCACTATTCTGTGAGACAGTAGTCTTATGGGAATGATTCTACGGGTCTCGGTTCCCTTGCTGTCATTTATTTATTGTATCCGAGGTTTGCAGAAATTTGTAAGCATGTGTTTAAAATTCCTGTTGACTTTCATCTCCCTTCTCAGTGCTGGCAGGCTCCAACGGTAACAACTGAATCTTCGGGTGACCTTTCCAGTGTATAATTTAGATCTAGGAAGCATCACAGTAATGAATGTGGATTCTCGAAGTTTATAAATGAAAGACAAACTATTTATAAACAAATAATAAAACCAATCAAAATGAGGTTTTGTTTTGTTTTGTTTTTAACAGGAAGAAACTCCAGAAATGTCATATAGTGCTTCATTTTACAGATTAAAAAGCTGAGGATGATGGGGCACCTGGGTGGCTCAGTCGGTTAAACCTCTGACTCGTGCCCTGTCTCTCTCTCTGTTTCTCCCTCAAAAATAAATAAGAATCACTAAAAAAATATTTTTTTAAGCTGAGGATGCCATCTACAAAATGAAAAGGCAGCCTACTGAATGGAAGAAAATATTTGCAAATCGTATATCTGCTAAAGGGTTAATATACAAAATGTATTAAAAAAAAAAAAAAAAAAACACCTCACACAGGAGCACCTGGGTGGCTCACTCGGTTAAGCCTCAGATTTTGGCTCAGGTCATGATCTCGTGGTTCGTGAGTTTGAGCCCCGCATCGGGCTCTGTGCTCGCAACTCAGAGCCTAGAGCCTGCTTGGGATTTTGTGTCTCACTCTCTCTCTGCCCCTCCCGCCCTCCGCCTCTCAAAAATGAACATTAAAAAGTTAAAAAAATACTCCTACAACTCAATCGCAAAACACTAGCTAATTCAATTTAAACAATGGGCAGAGGATCTGAATAGACATTTTCCCAAAGAAGACGTACAGATGGACAAGAGGTACCTGAAAAGATGCTCAATATCACTCATCATCAGGGAAATGCAAATCAAAGCTACAATGAGATGTTACCTCACACCCGTTAGAGTGGTTCTTGTCAAAAAGACAAGAAATAACAGGTGTCGGTAGGGCTACAGAGAAGAGGAAACCCTCGTGCACTGTTGGTGGGAATGCAAACTGCTGCAGCCACTATGGAAAATAGTATGGAGGTTCCTCAAAAAAGTAAAACAGAAATTCCATATGATCCAGCAATTCCACTTGAGTATTTATCTAACAAAAATTAAAATACTACCTTGAGAAGATACGTGCACCTCCCTGTCATTGCGGCATTATTTTCGATGGCTAAGGCATGGAAAGACCTGAGCGCCCATTGATGGATGAATGATAAAGAAAACGCTGTGTGTATACCGTGAAATACAATTCAGCCATAACAAAGAATGAAATCTTGCCATTTGCAGCCACATGGATGGAATTCGAGGGCAATAAACGAGGCTAAGTGAAATGGGTCAGACAGAGAAAGAAAAATGCTGTATAATCTTACTTATATGTGGAATCTTAACAAAACAGAACAACCCGGTTCACAGATACAGAGAACAGATTGGGTGTAGGGGAGGGGCCAGACGGTGAAGGAGATCAAAAGGCAAAAGCTTCCAGGTATAAAATAAGTCACTGGGATGTAACGGACAGCGTGGTGACTATAGTTAATAGTGTATTGCCTATTTTAAAGTTCCTAAGAGAATTGATCTGCAAAGTTCTCATCACAAGAAAAAAATTCTGTAACAAGGTTATGATGACAGATATTAACGAGACTTCTTGTGGTGATCATTCTACCGTCTGTACAAATACGAAATCATAGGTTTGTACCCCTGAAACTAATATAATGTTGGATGTCAATTGCACTTCGGTTTTGTTTTGTTTTTGTTTTTTTTAAAGAAGAAGAAAAAAGGCTGAGTCCCGAAGTTACCCTGTGGCATTTTAACATGCAACACAGAAGCTCGGCTCCAAGTAAGCGGGCACTAAGTGCTTGTTGAATGAATATTTGTGATGAAGTGACTTGGCATAAGAAAGAGTCTCCAAGTGCCTGGCACTTAGAGCTTATTAATAAGACCTATCAATGGAAACTCAGCGAGTACCATTAAGCCCAGGGACCCAACTCTCCACAAACCAACCCATCTCACTGTGAAATATGACTGCAGTGTTCACTTTCTTCTTTCTTAAAATGTTTATTTATTTATGTTTGAGAGAGAGAGAGAGAGCGAGAGAAAGAGCACACCCAGGGGAGGGTTGGGGGGGGTGAGGGACACAGAATCCCAAGCAGGCTCCGTGCCATCCAGGCAGAGTCCAAAGTGGGGCTCCAACTCACTAACCCTGAGATCACTAACCCTGAGAGCATGACCTGAGTAGAAATCAAGAGTCGGAGGCTTACCCGACTGAGCCACCCAGGCGGCCCTCGCTTTCCTTTCTGGACACAGCAGTGGTGCAGCAGAATGCCAAACAAGACCAGCCCCTCGCTGCTGTGCCTGCTACCCTTTCCACGAGCTAATTGGCAAGTGTACTTCTGCTCACAGTGGCTGACCTTGACTGGGGCATTCTGACCCTCTTCGAAGTAGTCATTTCCTTCCCCCGATCGTCATCAGAGCTCTGGTGCCCCACCCAAACCCCGGAGTGCTCAAAAGGTGGGCTTTCGAGGCCCCCAGTCTGTTCTGGGAGTGGTGGGGAATCAGTCTGATCCCAAGCCACTGCCGCCTGGCCAGGTCCCCATTTTACAGCTACTCCCCATATGCACCGGGCCCCAGGATTTTGCCCTTGGCCTTACATGTCTCACCGTTTTGACAAGAAGATGATGCTGGTCGCAAATCTGGATACGTTTTCGCGGCAGGGTTTATGTCCCTAATGAGGTTGCAAAAGAAAAGTCGGGGATCCAAGATTGCGTTGGAAATCCTACTTGCTAACCCAGATGTGGTAATAATATTTGATATTAACTCAACCAAGCCTTCCACGGTTGTTAAAAATCATGGGCACGTCCAGGGGGTTATTATTTCTCATTTCATCTGGGGATTTGGGGAAACTCTTTTTTTTTTTTTTTTTTTTTTTTTAATATTTTCCCTTTGACCGGTAACCTGGTTTGTGGAGTATTCGAACTTCCCATTTCTGGTTTTTGCACAATCCATGCATTTCCCCAGTCGTTAGCATCTCCAATAAACAGTGGGAGAAGATAGGCCAAAGAGAAGCTCACATCAGCCCACTTTGTCTTTAAGGAAGCTCTTATAAAAGATTTCAAGGGAGAAAATGCTAAAATGATTGGCAAAAATGAGGTTTGGGGTTTCTGCGGATTTAAATTGGTATGCCTTTCCTGTGTCCTACTAGAAAGGATAATAAGATTTAATTTGGATTTTGGCGTCAAGAGACCAGCAACTAGCTTTGGGATTATTACAGGCTCTTTTAGGAGATTAATTGAAGATACTTACTTGGGCCAAGGGAGAATCTGGTCCTTATGTTTTAAAGACACTCTCCTTTGTAACTAATTGCACATAAAAGATGAAAATGTGCTTTCATCTATTAATAAATTAGTACAACTTAATTTTTTTTTCCCATTAAAAAATCCTGCGACATTTTTGCAAAACAACGCTTTTCACTTTTGATAGGCTCTGAGGGCTCAGGTTTGTTTCAGTCCCCCTTTGTTTGTTTGTTTGGAGATAGACCATGTCTTTGACGTCGCGAATGCATGTTCAACGTGAAGCAAAGGCTGGAGCTCTTTGGAAGTCCAGAATTTGGCAGTATTTGGAAAGCCTGAATTTTTTTTAAAATGTAAGAGTGTTTTGAAACGCTGAATTTACTTGGCTTAGAAAATCCAAGGACTAAGTTTGTATTTAGGCATCACTGGCTCCACCTTCGGCAGCCCTGGGTCCTGGACAGAAACCAGGGGAACCATGTGACTCTGGGAGAGAGTCGGGCTGGCACCAGGCTCAGTTTCCATAACCTCAGGGCAAGGTGAGGAAGAGCTGAGCGTCTGAATCGGCCGCAGAATGTGAAATGGAAAATCTAATGCTGGCTCTGCCCCTGCCCCTGAGGAAAATATGCATAGAGCACAGAGAGTCATTGCCCCGAGGGACTATTCCTTGCCTTGGAGACAAAGTCCAAGAGTCGCTTTATTTTTAAGGGTCTAAAATAAGTTCACAGTCGTGCGAGGGAGATGATCTGAACGCAGATCTTTTGTTCACCTTCTTTGCATGTATCACAGGCCCGAGCGTGGCACTTCGTAGGTCGTGGCTGTGCAACGAAAGCTCTTTTTGACTTGCGGTATTAAAGATCCGGAACGTTATAAAATGTCTTGTTTTTCAGATCCTGTTAAGAATCGCAAGAAGGTATGAATTTGAAGCGATTCTCTAAGGGACAGGTTTCTATCTGGGGGGAGATGAACGTCCGTGCGGTTTGGTTGCTTTTCAGGTCCCACAGCACGTGCAGTATATAATCCATAAAATACACATGTACAACAATATTGGGTTTATTTCTCAATACCCTGCTCGGAAACAAAAGGACGAATGGTCTGGTGTTAGGAACTGTGCCGAGGAACAATGTGGATAATATTTTTACTGTAGTTTATACCAGCCTTTGTCTTCGTGGGGAAAACATTCTATTTGCTTTCTTTTATGACTGCCAGCAGGGTGTCTTGGAGAGAACAATATCTTCAGAGTTTTCAGGGCTGGGGAATCCAAGAGCATAAGTAAGGCCAGGAGCTTTGTCAGAACTAACTGCTCCCTCTGCCTCATAAAACTGCTATCTACATCAATCTATGTTTATTTTTTCCTCCTGCTTTTTAATTTGCTTAATGGACTTCAGCTGAAAACTTTCCTCAATGTCTGAGGAAAGTAAAGTCTAATAAACCCCTAAGGACTTAGCAAGCATAGTTCAGCGCTTTTGGATTATTTTGTCTGACTTTCATCTTTGCTGCTGCAGAAACAATGGCTGTGGAGGACCTTGAACCTCACCCCGAAGATTCGGAGCCTGGGAAGCAATAAACCAGATAAGTCACGCTTCCCCGCTCTCTGTTCTCCTTCTCTGCTGTGCCGTTCTCCTGACTCCCCTGGTCTGTCTCTGCCTCTTTCGGTCCTCCTCCTCCTCCTCCTACTCCTCCTCCTCCTCCTCCTCTTCTCCCCCTCCTCCTCTTTTTGGTGCAATTTTATCTCCAGTTTCGTATCATTTGCTTTTTCTGCACTTTCTTTGACTTAATCATAAGCCAGAAAATGACATAGCCTAACTTTTCAGCTCACTGCACCAAGGGCTATAAGGGTTCAGCACGATGAAGGAGATGTTTCTGATGTCTGCAAGAAACTCATACTCCGGCGGAGATGAGCCCTGGACGTGTCGGGGGTGGTGAAAGGAGAAATATCATTTGCTGGGGGATCAGGGAAAGCTATGCTGAGAGAGGTAGGATTAGCTGATGATGCGACGCGGGGTTTTGATGGCAAGACTGAAGGCTGAAGTAGCTGATGTTCTAGAGTTGGATACTCGATCACCTTCGTGAGAAACCGTTGGCTAACTGGCTAAACATCCAGACTATTGGGTTTAGCAGCCAGGTGCACTCAATCAACATTTTTGGGTAGGGACCCAGGAATCTGTATATTCAGCCAATGCTTTCATGGTTCATGAGAAGTTTGCAGAATCACCGACTAAAGCAGTAGGGAGCCTTGAAATTCATAAATCAAAAAAAAATTATTTTCTTTTCTTTTTTTTTACTTTTATTTTTTAATTAAAAAAAATGTACATCCAAATTAGTTAGCATATAGTGCAACAACGATTTCAGGAGCAGATTCCTTACCCATTTAGCCCACACCCCCTCCCACAACCCCTCCGGTAACCCTCCGTTTGTTCTCCACATTTAAGAGTCTCTTCTGTTTTGTCCCCCTCCCTGTTGTTACATTATTTTTGTTTCCCTTCCCTTATGTTCATCTGTTTTGTCTCTTAAAGTCCTCATATGAGGGAAGTCATATGATTTTTGTCTTTCTCTGACTAATTTCACTTAGCATAATACCCTCCAGTTCCATCCACGTAGTTGCAAATGGCAAGATTTCATTCTTTTTGATTGCCGAGTAATACTCCATTGTATATATATACCATGTCTTCTTTATCCACTCATCCATCGAGGGACATTTGGTCTCGTTCCATACTTTAGCTATTGTCGATAGTGCTGCTATAAACACGGGGGTACATGTGTCCCTTCGCAACAGCACACTTGTATCCCTTGGATGAATACCTACTAGTGCAATTGCTGGGTCGTAGGGTAGTTCTATTTTTAATTTTTTGAGGAACCTCCATACTGTTTTCCCGAGCGGCTGCACCAGCTTGCATTCCCCAAATTTCTTTTATTTTTAAACTTTCTTCTGATGCTTACTCTTTTACTTTTTAAATTTTTTAATTTATTTTTTTAATGTTTATTTATCTGAGACAGAGAGAGTGCACATGAACAGGGGAGGGGCAGAGAGTGAGGGAGAGAGAACCTCAAGCAGGCTCCATACCCCTACTCTGTCTTTTAAAAGCTGCGTATTTTAGGGGCACCTGGGTGGCTCAGTCAGTTAAGCATCCAACTCTTGGTTTCTGCTCAGGTCGTGATCTCATGGTTCGTGGGATTGAGTCCCTCCTCGAGCTCTGATAGTGCAGAGAATGCTTGGGATTTTCTCTCTCCCTCTCACTCTACACCTCCCCCACTTTCTCTCTCTCTCTCTCTCTCTCTCTCTCTAAGTAAATCAATAACCTTAAAAAAATGAAAGCAGGGGCGCCTGGGTGGCGCAGTCGGTTAAGCGTCCGACTTCAGCCAGGTCACGATCTCACAGTCCGTGAGTTCGAGCCCCGCGTCAAGGCTCTGGGCTGATGGCTCAGAGCCTGGAGCCTGTTTCCGATTCTGTGTCTCCCTCTCTCTCTGCCCCTCCCCCGTTCATGCTCTGTCTCTCTCTGTCCCAAAAATAAATAAACGTTGAAAAAAAAAATTAAAAAAAAAAAAATGAAAGCAGCATAGTTTAATAGGTAAATATGATTATTTTACACTTATTGTATCTATCAACACATTTGGGCTACTTCCTATGACTTTTCTCGTACCACGTTTTTTTCTTTTCTTTTCTTTTCTTTTCTTTTCTTTTCTTTTTTCTCTTCTCTTTTCTTTCTTTTTTCTTTTTTTTTTTTCTTCTAACTTTCCTGACATCGGTTGAATTGTTAAAGGTTTTTTGTTGTTGTTATTGTTGGTGGTGGTGGTTTTGGGTCTGCTTTTTTGCCCTCTTCGTGTGCTTAAATATTACAGCTTATAATGTTTCGTTTTTAGGTAAAATTTGTTCAACTTTATTTTACATTTCCCCAGTGATATCTTAAGTTATCCAGTGCCTCTGTCTTCCTCCCAAACAGGACAAGTGCTATTACTAGGATGGCATGTTTTATATATTTTCCATCTTACCCCCTATCTTCATATTGTTGCCATCTGAATTTCAGGGCTACCTCTTCAAAAGCAAAATACAATCAGGACACCTGGCTGGCTGTCAGTTACGCATCTGACCTCGGCTCAGGTCGTGATTTCGTGCTTCCTGAGTTCGAGCCCACATCGGGCTCTCTGCAGTCAGCACAGAGCCCATTTCGGATCCCCTGTCCCCCTCTCTCTACCCCTCCCCCACTTGCGTGTTTTCTGTTTCCCTCAAAGTAAATAAACTAAAAAGATTATTAATATTTAATTAACACTAGTGAGCTCTATCAACTTATTTTACTTCGCACTTTACTTGCTGTTTTCTTGCTTAAAACCTCAGGAAGGCTCTGTAGGTAGTCAATTTTCTGAGTGTTTGTGCTTGAAAATGACTTTATTTGGCCCTCATGACTGAATGATCCTTTATCCTGGTGTGACTGACAGTTGCTTTCTCCAGCACTTTGAGGAAATTATGCCACTGTCTTTTGATATCTGTTGTTGGTGAGGTATTTGCTATTACCTATGGCAGACAAGTGTTAATGTGGTCTCCATGATCTTCCCTACTGGTGTTCGTAATCTCTCCTTTTGAGTGTGGCTGCTTGCTTCTAATCAATAGACTATGGCCAGGGAGATGAGATATCACTGCTGGGATTGTGGTATGTTGTGTAAGACTGCCTTGCTAGCAGACTGGCTCCAGAGTCGGGTGCTCCTTGCTGCTTTGAAGAAACAAATAATTGTGAATCTAACAATTGCAGGAAAAAGAATTCTGTGGACAACTTGAGTGGGCTTGGAAGTAAACCCTTCCCCAGTTGAGCCTCCAGATGAGAACCCAGCCCTGGCTGATACCTTGACTGCAGCCTCACCAAGAACCTAGGTAAGCTGTATCCTGACTCCTAACCCATAGTAACTGTGAGATAGAGAAATGCACGTGGCTTTAAGCTGCCAAACGTGTATTAATTTTTTATGTAGCATAGGAAACAACTATATCACCCACCTGTTACTCATTTGTAGGAAATTCATCATGTTTCTCTTAAACCTTCTAAAATTTGTCTCTTTGATAATCTGCAGTTTCACTACAAAGTGTCTAGGTATAGTGTGATTTTATCCTTTCCATATTTGGCATGCACTACATAAATGAGGACTCTTTTTTCCTTCAATTCAGGTAAATCCTCAGCCGTTAGTTCTTCAGAAATTGCCACTCTACCATCCTGTATATTCTCTGCTTCTGGAACTCCTATTATGTCCTTTGGGGAGGGTTACCTGGATTCTTTTCTATATTTCCCATTTCTTTGTCTGCCCGTGATTCACTCTGGAACGCTGAGAACAATATTACAGTACTATTCCTTCCTGCAGCTGTGACACATCTGATATTTATTATCCCTTCTGTTTAGTTTAAAATGTTGGTTTATGTATTTTTGTTTGGGTTCTAATATTTGCCTTTTGTAATCTCCCCTGTTCTGGATTCAAGTATTTCTGTTTTTGTTTCTTTGTTTCATAATGTCTTGTTCTTGGTTTAGCTTTCTTGGAAAGATGTGTGTGCATGTTTTCCTTTCCCCATGTTAGTGCCTCTATCTGGATAGTTTATTATTGTCTCTGCCCCTCAAGGTTTCTGATTTGGATCCATTTCTTCTTTCCGTGTGTCAAGTGGGGATTTGACAGCTCCTGTTTCTACCCCAACTAGGGCTTCCTTACTTTGAGATCATAAAGTTGCCTCAAATCTCCTCTCACCCCATCAGGTAGCAGCTCTGTGCAGCTTAACAGCTTAGCATGGAGACCCCATCCAAAATGGGGAACCCCAACTTAGACACTGATTTCATGCATGTTTCAATCATGAACCCCACTATACTGCTTTGTATTCTGTTGTATTCACGACCTGCCCATGGATTCATTTATCTAATTTTTTATTATGGTTATGATTTTTAAAATTAACTTATTTTAACCTCTTGATGCTGCATGTTTGGAATACAGGCGGGAGATTAACGTGTGTAATCACAACACTGTTGGCGATTTCCGGCATTGCTAACATTAACTTTTCTTACTGTCCTATTCGGTTAGGATAGAATATTTGCATAGCATCTTTGAGTCGCTGACCAAACCCTCCTTTGCCATTGTGTTTAGAGAGAATATATGAAAAGCACTTGTTAGGTTATGATGCACCTTGTTAGGTTACAGTTAGTGTTATCAGAGCTCATCAACTACCTTCATAGGCAGATGTGATATCAGATTAAATTTGCTTTAAAAGATACACACACACACACACACACACACTTATGTTATTTATTTATGTTATTTATGTTTATGTTTATTTATTTTGATTATTTATCATATTTATTCAATATATATAATATATATTTCAAAGTAGTACATACAAGCAGGAAGAAGAAGTTATGAAAGCATTAAGGTGTTTTGAGCTACAGAAGCAGTATAAGATCAGAGTCAATGCAGGATACAGGATAAGAGGCAGCTGGAAGCAGGGCTCTGGGACTAAGACCAAACAAGGCTCTGGCTGGATTTGAAACCCAGCTCTTTTCCTTGCTTCTTGCACAATCATGGGTTCTCTGTGCCGGAGTTTCCTCATCTTTAAAGTGGGGAGAAGAGTAGAATCTTCCTTTTAGAGTTGTGGTGAGGATCAAGTGAGTCAATCCATGGGATGTGTCCAGATATTTTCTGGCATGCAGTCAGTGCTCAGGAAAGGCCAACCAATATTATCAGAACTGTAAAGTTTATTGAATTGGCAGTTTCGAAGAGGCTAATAGTCTTTCGGATGTGTAGGAGCTGGTGTAATCTGTTAAAAGGAATCAGTCTGTTTGTGATGGTTTATTTTATGTGTCAACTTGACTGGGCCATGGGGTACTCAGATATTTGATCAGACATTGTTCTGTTTGGGTCTGTGAGTGCTTTTCTGGATGTCGTTAACATTTGAATTGGTAGACTGAATAACCCAGATGCCCCTCCCCCCAGTGTGGCTGGGCTTCATCCAATCAGTTGAAGATCTAAATAGAACACAAGGACTGAGTAAGAACTCCTCTTGTCTAACCGCCTTGAGTTGGGACATCAGGTTAGTCCTGCCTTTAGACTTGAATTGAGACATCAGTTCTTGGGTCCCAAGCCTGCTGGTCTTTGGACTAGAACTTACACCAGGGGCTCTCTTGGGTCTCCAGTTTGTTGACTGCAGATCTGGGGACTTAACCTCCATAACCGCACATGCCAGTTTCGTATTTTCTAGATATCTCCTATTAATTCTGTCTCTCTGGAGAACCCTAACACACTCTTTCTCTTCTAGCTGGGTTTTGTGTGTATGTAGGTGTGGTAAGATTGTGTCTCTCATTACCTTCAGTCTTGAGTTTTGACCACATTGATGTTGCAAGACACTAACTTCGACACCTATAGGCCAGATGACATCATCTTACAAAAATGGAATCCAACACAATCACAAAGGGTTCATCTTGTGTGTGATGTATTCTCTTCCGTCCCCTAACTTCAGACTTCAAGTACGAAGCGGTGCTAGTCTGAGTCCTTCCAAGCCTGTTCTCCCTGACGCTAGATCTGCTTCTCACGTATCGTTCTCCTCCCCCTGAACTCTTTCATCTCAGTTTCTGGACTCAGGGAGTCCAGATGTTTTATCCTGTCGTACATTTGTAAACTCCTAAAAGCAAACCTTGCCTTTGGGGACATCGAGACTGCTCAGTGGCTGCCTTCATCTCATAGGAATGAGGCTCTCGGCCTTTGCCCTTCCCCAGACCTTGGCGCCACGTCCTCAGGAAAATGTTGGAGTAAACAAATCCTTCCTGTACTGTAATTATTCAATTCCACAATATTTGCTCTTTCCAAAATACACTTCTGTTTCTAACTGACTCTTTTGCTTTTATCTTACTTTACACCAGTGGTTCTCAACCTTTTTTGGAGTTGTTTCCTCAGAATCTGATGAAAACCATGGGCCTCGGAGAATGTATATTCACGCGTAAACATGCAAACATGCACAGGGAATTCGCTCCCAAAGCTCCGTGTGGACCTGCCGTAAGAATCCCCACATCAGATGGCTGTCAAAACACTTGTAACTTGGCAAAACCTGGCTCATTTCTGCATTTCCAGGGAAGCTGAAATCATTCTACTGCCGTGGACTCCCCTGTCCCAGTGGGTTATAAATAAGATCCTGAGGTGTCTGTTTCTGTGGAAAATGTTTCATTGCCGGTTAACTACTAACTGAAAAAGGCCAGAAATAGACTTTTTGAAAGCGAAAATACACTTGTCATCTCATTCCTTAAGAAACTATTTCACTAACTGACAGATAAATGTGCTGAACTTGACACGTCTTCATCATGGGTTTTATCATTTCAAGGAGAAACTCAGACTTACTCAAAATCCTGATAATACAACGTCCCCATCGAAAACACACAAAAGACTTACTTCTGTGGCATTTCCTTATTTTCCTTCAGAAAGCATGATTAAAAAAATATATCTGATGTTCTCTTGTCAGTGTGTTCTTTGAAATAGGTAGATTTTGACCATGGGGGAGGGGAAGGGTAAAAAAAAGTCACAGAGAGGAAGGGAGGCAAGCCATAAGAGACTCGTAAATACTGAGAACAAACTGAGGGTTGATGGGGGGTAGGGGAGAGAGGGGAAAGTGGGTGATGGGCATTGAGGAGGGCACCTGTTGGGACGAGCACTGGGTGTTGTATGGAAACCACTTTGACAATAAGTCACATTTAATTAACAAAAAAAAAGAAATAGGTAGACTTTGACTCATTGCCAGGAATATCGTTTTCCTAGACACATAAAGTCATTTTATCTCAGATGTTTTCCTCCAAATGTCTTATAGCAATACACATTTCTAGAGGAACTCATTAATTTGAAATACACCTTGAACAAGGAGTTGATAGATGGTGCATTTATTAATTTCATTTCCTTTGCTCTTTCACGTTATCTGGAGCGGAGGCTCAGGAAACTGACCACCACATTGGTGAAAAATGCTGGTATAAAGGACGCTGCGATCATATTCATCCTCTGTGGTCAGATGTTGCCAAGTCTGGAGATAGACAATCATGGTTGATCAGAATCTTGAAGACAGTATCCTTATCTGGAAAGCACAGATGAGGTAGAATCATCTAGTAGAAGACTTTCTTGCTGTCTCACCACCACCTCATTCCCTTCCACATCCTCATTCCATCCCCACCCCAACCTGGAAGCGTCCAACACCCTCTTGCTGTCCTGGGCTGACTTTGCTATAGCATCCCATCCAGGCCCACACATCTTAGCAGAACCACATTCTTCAAATCTTTGTCTATGCCTAAATTCTAATGACATTTGACTGCCTCTGTCCTTCCCTCCAATGCTAGTCCCTGTTCTTGCTCAAATTTAATCAAGGCTCACTGGACTTGGTCCCTCTTGAATGAAGTATTTGCATTTTAAAACGAGTCTTCTGTGATTTAACCTTAAAGAGGAGACCAGTATTGTGAATCAGAGGTCCCAGCTGGAGTACTAGGGAGGAGATTTGGATTACAGAAGAACTCAAAGTACTTCCCAGAGAGAAAGGTAGGGCCTTTGATGCCATTTCTTAAAGACTCACCTTCTTGGCCAACGTTTTCTTAGTCTTCATTAGAAGTCAGCCAAACTATTGTTTTCAGCTCCCCTGAAAAGTGAGCTGGATATATGAAGCATTTGGTAGCAATGATTACTGCAGATACACTGAGCTGAGCATTTAAGAAGGAAGAGTCTCTTGGACACAAAGAACCCATCCTAGACTGTTGGACAGATGCTATCACTTCCTTTGTGCCGAGAGGAACACCTTCATGTTTCCAGAATAAAACCGGAGTGTTTGTGTCCAACCATGTCTAAGCTCACAAATGTTCTAGAGAGGGATTTCTAGAGAGTGAGGAGAAAGACAACCAGTGCTGGGAACTTTTCTACTCCTAATATATATCCTCTTCTGTAGTAACACTTACACCCACCTTTCTATGAGAACTATTGAAGAAGGAAGCCCTGTTTAAAAATGGTCTCGCGGGGCGCCTGGGTGGCGCAGTCGGTTAAGCGTCCGACTTCAGCCAGGTCACGATCTCGCGGTCCGGGAGTTCGAGCCCCGCGTCAGGCTCTGGGCTGATGGCTCAGAGCCTGGAGCCTGTTTCCGATTCTGTGTCTCCCTCTCTCTCTGCCCCTCCTCCGTTCATGCTCTGTCTCTCTCTGTCCCAAAAATAAATAAACGTTGGAAAAAAAAAATAAAAAAAAAAAAAAAAAAAAAAAATAAAAAAAATAAAAATGGTCTCGAGCCTGGTTTATGGAAAAAAGGACATACCCATGGAATCATCTTCTAATGTAATCAAAGATACCATGGCTGTGTATCTTATGGAAAGTTCTAGAAAATTCTAGAAAATTCTGTTAAAATTAAAGAAGCTTTGTTTTTAAGGTGCTTTTTTTTAAAGGTTGGTTAAGAGGCCCCCAAGCCCTGTTTCTTCTATTACTTCTGGTACATCTCAGAGTCTCCTATTTCCCATTGAAAAAAAAAGTGTTTTATTTTCTGTGAACCCGTTACGAAAATCATCATATCTAATAGGAGTGGAAAGCCACTTTTGTGGGAAATCTGTGCGTTTTCTGTTTCCTCAGTGTTTGTGAGGAAGGGCTTTGTGGTGTTCCCAGGCAGCAAGTCACAATTTGCATTTTGGAATTATAAACAAAACAAGTACAGCGATGGAGATGAATCCCAGGACTAGGGAACAAAAACAAGACACACATAAACACACACACACACACATGCGCGCGCGCGCGCACGCACGCACGCACACACACCATCATGAGGGTAAGTCAGGCTAAATACTGTACTTGGCTCATCGCAAAGATTTACGACCACTGTTTGCTGCTTTGAAAACTGATGCTGAGGCCAGCCCAGAATGCTGGCCATTTCATCAGTGAACTAGCCCATGCTCCCCAGTGTTGGTTTTTTTCAAAGAGAGTGGAGCAAGTAGTCTCATTCTCGTTGCTGCTTTGGAGACATTTCGCACATGTTTTTTCAATAAAACTACACCATGTAACTTGCTGGGTCAATGGCGGAGCAGGAAAAAAACATTTCACTTGGCAAAGCAAGTGGCCAAGACTCCAGATTGCCTTAGAGGCAAAGCGAAGTAAGGGGTTCTTTCTAATTAGACTACTTGTACTCTCCGCTTTCCTCGCTCTCTGTAATTTGTTGAAATTTGCATTCTCATCTTCTAGGGTTTCTCTGTGTTCTCTCATTCACAACTGGAATATTTGTCAAATAAGTATGAATCTCATGTCTGTAGGTGCAAAAGTAAGGAAAAAAGATTCAATGTGGGACCTCTGGGCAAAGCCATTCCTGTCTCTGGCAGAAAATTGGTGGATGCTTTTCACAACAGGGTGCAAAACACAGGCTCTTCAATTTCCTGACATTTCAGCACATGATAGGGCAGTGTCCTTTCTCTCGGACGCCACGCAAAAAAAAAAATCAAGATGACCCCACTCTGGTTGGCCCTAACTGCAGAGTCCTGGTCATCCCTTGGTGAGAGAGAGAGAGAGCATTACTGGGTGCTGATGGTCAACCTCTCTCTGTCTCTATCTGTGTCATAGATCTAGGTAGGCACGCTACATCTTTTTACGTTCCTGTACGTATACTTAAATGTGAAATGTATGTATGTGTGGGCTTTAAACCCCCACACTCTTGCGCGTGCTGTGTGCCTATGTTGACTAATTGCTACAACAGTGCTTTTCTACCCATACATATGCCCATTCGGAAGAGGCCCTAGCCTCTGTGCTTGGTAAACAAAGGCTGGCCGTGGATAACCCCGCGTGCTTCCAGAGCACTCTAAGCCACCGCAGGAGGTTTTCTTTTTGAAAATACTGCTCTGAACTTTATTTTGCTTTCTAGATCACTGGTGGGGGGGCGGGGAACACTATCTTTGACTCAACTTGACGGGACCCAAGTGGTCTGTGCATGACCCAGGTCATGTGGTCTGCCAGTCTCTTGAGGGCATAGTACTCCTCTTTGTACCTCAGCATAATGTCCCTAAATAGTAGACGCTCACCAGATGAAGGCTAAAGGAACGGGCCCCCGCCTCGCCCGAGTCTGTGTTCAGGGCACAGCTCACCAGAGTCCTTCCTTCGGGGATGCCCGGCGCCGGGAAGACTGGGGGGTTCGCTGGCAGGAGCTTCAACGCCCCATGGGCCAGCTGCTGGCTCGTGAGTTCAAGACCAGAAGTGGGGCCCAAGGCGTGGGGAGTTTTCCCCAGGTTTGCCAGGGCGAGGTGGGGATCCATGGGGGTTTCACAAGGCTGTCGGACGGTGAGCAGCCTTTGAGAAAAAAGGGGGATGACGGAAACACGATTTCCTCTCTGCCTCCTCTGGGCAGGCAGTTCTGATGCACTGTCACACCTCTGTCCCTCGTAAGCCTGGGTGACTGCGGCGGTCAGGGTGGACCCCGCAAAGCTGAGAGGTCCTGGGAACGGTGAACATCGGAGTGCCTCTCAGTGTGATTTGGGACCATTTTTATGAAATGCTTGACGGCATAATGGCTTACCTTTCAGCTGAGCACCTGGCAGAATTCCAGAGCCCTGGACCTCTCCCCCAGCTCTCTATGCTCCTCTTCCCCTTTCCATCCCGCTTTTCTCCTTCATTTCTGAACATCTCCTTTATTTCCTTCTGCTGTGACGTGCAAGATCTCCAAAACAGCACCATGGCAATGGCCGTGGGGACTCTGACTGCACATGAGTACGGGGTAGGTGGGATGTGTTTTAAACAATGGGGCTGATGGCAGGAGGGCGTTCTTCACAAGGCAGGCACCCTCAACAATGAAGACTTGGTGTGAGGGCTGGGAACTGTCAGGTGGGAAGGAGCCTGGGTAGAGAGGCAGGTGGAGAAAGAAGGACGACTGGTCAGAACGGAGGAGGGACAGGCTTGCACCAGCACGATCTCCCAGTAATGTCTGAACTTGTTCACTAGAAGAAGAAGCAATGGTGTCCTCTAAGTCTCAGGGCTCCCTCGGTGAGGACAGTGAGATTTCTCTGCAGCCACACATCCAAAAGGTCTACCTTCAAAAGAGGGGTGGTAGAAAGAGTCGAGGGGAGTGAGTTTGTCATGACTTGCCACACCCCTCCCTCAGTTCCATTCCAATTGCCTTTGCCTTCCAGGAACTGACCTGACCTACCCTTCCTGCTTGAGACCAACCCAATGTCTTAAACCTGAACCTGCCTAGATGCTTCACGGGGTAGCGTCAGCCTCGGATTTCTGCCATTTGGGCCTAAAGCGGGATACACCAGAGCTGTTTTCTGCTGAAAATTTAGCTTGGAAAGGAGGAAAGAAAGCACCTATTCATGATAGCTTCTCGTCACCTTATCAAACACAAAATAGATTGAAGGAACACAGGCAATGGGGTGCAGAGTAAATCCATTTGGGTTCTTGGTAGAGGGGTGAAGAGAAAGGAGGATAGTGAACAGAGAAACAGGGATCCTAGGGGCCTGCCGTGGAAGCCAGCAGGGGCGTGGTGGGCGAGGGCAGCAGGCTGATCCTGGGGACAGCAAAGACTTCGTGGGCAAAGGAGAAGGCCATGGATTTGGCTCATCCCCTGTAGCAGGGCCTCAAGACGATGGCACCTGCAGAGACCAGCTCAGATCCACCCCAGGAATGGCCCACAGGAAGTAAGGTATCCATGATCTTCACACAGAGGCAAAGAGTGGCATTGGGGAAAAGAAAGATTTTTGGGACACAAGGCTCAGTCCCCCGAACCATGAGATCATGGGCTGAGCCGAAATCAAGAGTCGGATGCTTCACCAACTGAGCCACCCAGGTGCCCCAATGAACATTTCCGAATGTGCTTTTTATAATATGGTTTTATTTTTGTTGTTGTTGTTGTTGTTGTTGGAATGGTAGCAAGAATTGGTCAATCCCTGGGCATTTTAGATGCTTAGTAAAAGATTATTTATCTAGAATGTTCAGTCATGGCTGTTTATAAATTCATATTTCCATAATTTCAGCATCCTAATCCAAATAACGCAGTTACTGAAAAATAAAATTAAAATGTTGCTCCGCCCAGTATCTTCTGAATGCCTATTCTTCCCCCTACTTTTCTTTTGGATATTAATGCACTGGGTGTAGATTACATGTTTATGTAATGCTCTCTAACCGCAGTTACCCTCTCAATCAGTTAGGGATGTGTTTCCTACAAAGTAATAAAGAACCAAATTTAAGTTAACTTAGACAAACCGGGCTTTGGTTTTCTTCTATAACCAGGAGATTGGTGGTTGCTGAGGGCTTTCCATGTGGATGCTAAAGCCTCCATGATCCGTTTAACCTTCTCTCCTAGTCACAAAATGGCTGCCCCTGCTCCAGGCCTCACACCCTCATTCAAGATGGGAAGAAATGAAGTGGTGGCCGCCTCTTCTTTTAACCTTTTTTTTTTTTTTTAACATTCTATGCCTAGCTTTTATTTATTTTTAACAGCTTTATTGAAGTAGAATTGCTATACAAAGAATTGCACATAGTTAGCAGTACAAGTGGATGAGTTTGGACATAAGCATGCACCCTGGTACCATTACCACGGTCAAGGTAGGCACATCCAACATCTCGCAGAATTTCCTTGGATCCGTTTGTGGTTTTTGTCTGCTTTTTGTTGTTTTGTTTTGTTTGTGGTAAGGACACTCAGCATGAGACCTACCCGCTGCACAAATTTTGAAGGGACACAATACCCTACGGTGGACCCTAGGCATCATGTTGTAGAGCAGACCTCTGGAACTTACTCATCTAGCGCAACTGAAACGAAATAAATCTCCAGTGGGCAGCCCCTGCAGACCTGGAGGTCGGTGAATTGCCTGACAAGGGGTTATGCAAGCCTCTTTTTACAGCTCCGTGTGCAGATTCGCATCGCACGGGCACCCGTGTCTACAGGCGGAGGAAGTGAGTACGGAGCTTTTTCAGTTTTTAGGGTGGAAATCAACAAGGGAGAAGAGGGTCACAAATGGTGGTCGGGGCAGCCAGCCGACAGTTTTTGCCGTATGCACAGCGTGGCTGCGTGTATGTCTTCTTTTACAGACTCCTTATTCCTCTCCTTCACGCTTTATTCTGTGTGTGTGTGTGTGTGTGTGTGTGTGTGTATTTTGCATCCACTGCTCTCCCCCCTCACCCCCCACCCCCGCCATGGTTTCTGCCTCTTAGGTCATGCTTTAAAAAAATCCTTCCCTTCTCATAAAACAACTATATAAACAGTCAGTTACGTTTTCTTCTTTTATGATTTTATGTTACGTAAATCACCTGGGATTTCTTTTGGTATAAGCCATGGGGGTATATCTCTAACTTGCTGTTTGCTAAAGGGCTAACCAATTATACTGTTGTCAATGTGCTCCCCACCAAATGGACATAGTAGCTTTGTCCTATCATACTGAATTTGGGAGTCAGTTCTAGACATTCTAAACATTGATTTCTTTCTCGGTTCACATTTTTTTTTTTTTTTTAACGTTTGTTTTTGAGAGAGACCGAGGGGGAGCGGGGGAGGGGCAGAGAGACAGGGAGACACGGAATCTGAAGCAGGCTCCAGGCTCTGAGCCATCAGCACAGAGCCCGACGCGGGGCTCACACCCACGAACCGTGAGATCACGACCCGAACGGGAAGTTGGATGCCTATCTGACTGAGCCACACAGGCGCCCCTGTCCATTCCTGTTCTAATGCCATATTAGCTTAACTACTGTAGCTTTATAACCTATTTTGGTGCCTGGCACTGGGAGTCTACTTGTTTGTCTTCGGAAATACTTTATTGGATTTTCTCATCTGTTTAATGTTCCGCATTATGCAAGGTGTTAGTTTGAATTACGGTCAGTTTGGTTAGGTCCCCTGGAGCACCTGGGAACCTCGGGGAGGAGTCTGCTCTTATGGCCTTGGGTGCTGTAGTCGAAGCAGTCATTCTTGGACTCTCCCGAAACCAAGCATTTTTACAAAGTTGACAGAACAGGTGATTTTGATGAACTGTTTCCAGGGAAGGTGGACCTGGAAATCCACGAAAGCATTTAGGAAACGTTGATGGGTCGTTTTAGTCATCAGTGCCTACCGAGCTCTCCCCAGAAGAGAATCGTTCCTTCCTTCATTTTTTTTTTCCTGAAAATCCCGTCCAAGATCCCCGACTTTGCAGGTTCGCAGACAGCATGGTCAGGACGACACAGAATACTGGAAGAACACAAACTGATGTCAGCAGTGGTCAATACTTTTGCCCTGCGGATGCTTGTGCTTTAAATGAGTCTCTATTTTTGGTACAGGCTGAAGGGTATTTTTAGCCCCAGTTTTTCTAAGATCAGACACCCTGCCAGGTATGTGGTTCGGACAATGGGGAACCTGCCTGATGAAGGGCTGTACATTCCCGGGCCCGGGGCGATTTTTCTCTCGTGACATATTCCCGGTGGCTCCCCCGCTCCATTCCATCATTATGATCCATGTGCCAAATTCCTGGGCTTGACACATGTAAGGAGATAATTCACATGATCCCAAGCTTGTTTTCGACTCTGTCTAAAAAAAAACGCAATAAAACTTTACAGTACGACCAGCATGACTCAATGTTGTTTCTGGATTTCAAAATATTGAGGTTAGATGTGCTAATGATTTGCTCTGGAGCTACTTTTACGGGGTCGGCCAGAACCCTTCTGGCCAGCACATCTGACAAAGGGACGGCAGTGTGCTCCCCGCGCTGCCTCTCTCCGACTCAAGTACGGCTGTGTCTGCACCCCCACGACCAGAGCACGCGTGGCCGATGGAGGGACGGTGGCCTGTGACGTAGCAGCCACCGCCACGAGGGCATAAATAAAGATAAAACCCGATTCCAAGTAAACATTGCTCTGCCTTTTCGATACAGCGGGAAGCCGTGGGCCAGGCGCCTTTTTACCAGAAGCATCTGGATGGAGTGGAGTTGGCCCCAAATACCTTTCTCCTTCCCCTCACACATGGGCTATCTGATTCAGTCTCTCGCTTCCTCTTTTATTATCTCATTCACCTTAAGGGCAGGCAAGGTCAGAAGGACCGAGCTTGGTTGCTAGAAAATAATCTCCTTGTTTTGACAAGAAAAGTCTTGGCTTCTCTGAGAGTTTTCTTTTCTACAAATGCCTCGGCTTTTATCTCGCGGAGAGGGACTGTGATAGATGCCCAGAGTTTGCTTTATCTTTTAAAGAAGACCTTTCATTCAGGGAGAGAGCCTTATGGCATGTCTGGACCCTGCTGTTGAATTTTCCTCCCTTTTCTGTTTTTGTTTTTGTTTTTTTTCAAACGTAAAGAGAGAAGGCTTTGTCTCATACCTTTAGGAGCATTTACTCGACTTGCTTGAACGTTGGTTTTAGGAAGGCTGGCTCACGTTAACACTAATGACAGTTACTTGTCTAAAACCCTTGGTAAAAACCCCGCTCCTCACCTTGAGGCCTTCTGGGTGCCTTTTCATTTGAAAACTCTTGTTTCCAATCCCTGCTGGTTTGACCTTCTCTGGAGCTCAGGCATGGGATAGCGGGAGAGTGGGTGAGGGTCCCAGAATCATGCTAGTCGAGTGCCTACCTCCCGGTGTCTAACGTGACATGTCTGTGCATCTGTCAGTCACTGGCACATCTCTGTAAGCAGCTTTCTCTGCCTTCGTATTTTGCCTAAGGCCTTTTGTAAATGTTCTTGTTTGCACACAAGCTTCTGTGTGCTTGAATAATCTGAATTCTGGGAACTTCTTTATTGTTTTTTTCTCTCTTTATTTTTTAATTTATTATTATTATTTTTTGGTTAACGTTTATTCATTTTTGGAAGACAGAAAGAGACGGGGCAGGAGTGGGGGAGGGACAGAGAGACAGGGAGACACAGAATCCGAAGCAGGCTCCGGGCTCGGAGCCGTCAGCACAGAGCCCGACACGGGGCTCGAACCCACGAACCGTGAGATCATGACCTGAGCTGAAGTCCGACGCTTAACCAACTGGGCCACTCAGGTGCCTCTCTGGGACTTTCTTTAAAACAAGCGTTTCGTGACACTGAATGAGGCTGCGTAGATGATACACTTCTTACTCTGGCAACCCATTTGCTGGTCATGTGACTTCCTAACTGGGTAATTATACTGGTTGTTGGATGGGATGGAATTAAAACAAAGGAGGGGTGCTACATTTATCCCTGAGATGTTTTCTTTAATTGAGAATTTTACAATCCCATGGCTCGTACAACCCCCTCCCCGTGTGATTCAGAATATTCACAAGATCCCAGCTAACTTCAGGTAGCAAGTCCCCCCCCCCCGTGCAGGGAAATCCAAACAGTAAATGTGGCTCTCCATCCTAACCCCGCTGTCTGGGTTTGTCCCCCTGTCGCCTTCCATCTCCCTGAAACAGAGAGGGGGTAAAGGAAGTAAGGTCTGCCATATGCCAACATTTGACTTTATGTCCATTAAAGTCAGCGTCTGAGGAAGGGAAGGAGCGTCTTTGGCAGGGGGCTAACGGAACGGGTATTAAATAGAGTGTCGCAGAACGAGACTTCCCCAAGTGACATGGGGTAGACCTCTCATCTTATGGCCTTCAAAGTTTCACCTCTAAACTGCAGTAAATCTTGCCTCCCAAGAGTACTTGAAGATATCTGTGAACAAACGAAGGCTCTCCTCTTTAAAAACTATCGTTGGGTCTTCGCGTGATCGTTTGATGTTAGTTTATCTTTTTAGGAGAAAAGCAAATTATTTGCTCGTTGAAACTTCTCATCTGGAGAACTTAGGATTTCAATACATTGTCCGTTGACTGTGTGTGTGTGTGTGTGTGTGTGTGTGTCTTTGATATATGACCTTTTCCCAGATAAAACAATATTGCCATTGCATACTGCACTAGCTGTCCCAATGTTGGGTTCAGAAACGAAGGCCAATGTGTAAATGCTACATGTCTTCCTCTGAGTGTGTGTGTGTGTGTGTGTGTGCTCTATTTCATTCGCAAATGAGTCTAGCTGACATCCAGATATGGAATTGCTCTGGTGATGTTATGATAGAACAAAACTCACTTGCTTATCTGGACCATAATCTGCACGGTGAATGTCTTTTTTAATTTAAAAAAAAAAAAACACGTTTATTTACTTTTGAGAGAGAGAGAGCAAGGGCAGGGGAGAGGCAGAGAGAAAGAGAGGCAGAGAATCCAAAGCAGGCTCTGTGCCGACAACAGAGAGCCCTACGTAGGGCTCGAACCCACAAATCCACGAACCGTGAGATCATGACCTGAGCCGAAGTCGGACGCTTAACCCACTGAGTCACCCCAGTGCCCCAGAGCAGGGAACGTCTGGAACGAAGGATGTTGGCTGCTTCTGGTTGTTTTCAATCCTGCCAGCACTGTGGATGACCCGGCAGTGCCATCACTATTCAGGTACCAAAGACTCCACCATCAGAGAGCTTGCACAGCTGATCTGAGCCTGAGCGAGCGCGTCAGCTCTCAATCTATGGAAAAGAACTTGAGAAACAGAAGCTCTTGGGCGGGTGGCCTGGCAGACTGGGCTGGAGAGAATGTCGCCGCGCCACCCGTCCCGTCCTGTCTCTGCAGACTGCTCCCCGCGGCCCTGATGCTATCAGCATTCCTGGCAGGGTCCGTCTGGGTGGTGGATGATTAATGAGCTGCAACTACAACTATCTTTGACAAAAAACAGTGGGCTGCCAGGGCTGAGGGGGTGGAGAGTGGGGATGGGTGAACGGGGCTCATTTTATCTTTAAAAATGCACCCCCTCCCCCCGTTAAAAACATCTGAGGAAGTTCCCTTTGATGCGGTACAAGGGAATCGTGCGTATGCGTGCTTTTCTGGGACGCAGTGTTTTCACTCTAAAGCAAGTTTTGCAGAGAACTTGGAGGCACAAGGGGAATTTGGGTCTCGCCGTTGTTGTTCAGGGTTTCCAAAGCAAAGTCAGCTTTCCTTGGTAGCTCGGGAGCCGGGGTGCGGAGTCTCGCATAAAAGAGCGTAAGTGTGCAATTGCAACTCTGGGGTCGGAAAGCGTGTAAGAGGAGGAAAGAGAAGTTTGCTTTGAAGAAGGTAATTGTCGGGATTCATTGGCTATGCAGGTTCCCCGAGTGCTGGCCTGGGCGGCATATAATTTGTTCCAGGAGAGAGCTGCTCCGTCTCTAATCAGATTGAAGCATGCTCCGTTGCTATAGGTGTCCTGCTGAAACCCAATCTGGTTGTATTTCACTGCCAACATGAGCGATTACATTAGCCTTTTAATATGTACTTTTGTCCACAAAACCACTGCTGTAAAAGCCCTCGCATTAGGAACAGGTTGTAAATAATCGGCCGCCTGAGCGTTGAACCCCCTGTAATTTCTCCCTAAACCATAGCGTACCTGCTTAGTGACAAGTCTAAGTAATGTGCTGTTGCAGCACATTAGGTCATCCAAGGTTTGGCCGCGGTGATGTCCGTTTCAAATGACAACTCCAGGTGAGTTCATGCACACCAGCCTAAACTCCATCCCTCTTCCCTACTGCTGGAAGTGGCCGGCTCCGGGCGACGCGTACAAGCCAGTTTTTTTCCTCTTTTTCTTTTGGAACAGGCTGAAAACTTTACAGCCAGTCCAATAAGCATCTGCCTCGTCCCGTAAACAGAGGGAAGGAGAGCGGAGCCCACACGATAGACTGCTCGTGGGCTCCTTTGGCATAGGCGTGATCCGGACTGAGGGGCTGGTATGCCCCCCATCCAGGACGGAACGTGTCGCCCCGCGGGGTGCCTTGCTGAGAACGGGCAAGAGCCGGGAGACATTGACAGGACACTCTTGTGACCTTTGACTGCACCGAGGAGTCATCTGCTTCTTCTGCAGCAGCAGACAGGCTAATGATCCCCCAGGGAAATTTCAGATTCGCTTTCAGGATGGAAAAACCAAAGCATCACTTGAGCTCATCTCTGTTGTCTTTTAATCATCTGCCAGATCAATAAACTGCTGCTCGAGACGAGATTCTTCAAGACGGCGTCTGGTCTACGTTCTCTGCGCGGTATAAAGCACGTTGGCTACAACAGGTCCAGACTTGGAGCAGACTTTCCAGCCCAGCTGGCCGAGCCCCCGGGCCGGGCTTCCAGCTTGGGGGGCTCTGGGCGAAAGGCCCCAGGGGCAGCACCCCAAGTGCGCCTACCTGTGAACCATGAGGTCCCTTAGGTGCTGCAGCTGGGAAGAGTGAGGATGCCTAGGGGCACCGAGGTGGTCCTCCAGGCCGACCAGTCTCATCCCAAGAACTGGGAGCGTTAAGTCAGGCTTGGCCACCTTCTTACACACCGTGACAACAGCCACTGCTCACACGGGCATTTCCCTATTCCCGAGAAATTTGTAGGATATCCTGGGATGTCCTTCACCCGAACTCTCAGGGGGAATGTCGTAACTCACAAGGTGGGGCTAGAAACGCCTGTCTCATAGGATGGGCACATGAATCTGGTGGGAGCAGGACCACATAGTCCTTCATTTGGGGATGTGGTAGATGTCCCAGCAAACAGGAAAACAGTCTCACCAAGCTTTCTCTCTCTTTTTAAGCTTATTTATTTTGAGAGAGAGAGAGAGAGAGAGAGAGAGTGTGTGTGTGTGCGCACGTGAGAGAGAAAGAGAGAGAGAGCAGTGGAGGGGCAGAGAGAGGGGGAGGGAGAGAATCCTAAGCAGGCTCTGAGCTGTCAGCACGGACCCCGACGGGGGGCGTGAACCCACCAACCGTGAGATCATGACCTGAGCTGAAGTCGGACGCTTGACCGACTGAGCCACCCTGGGGCCCCTCGTAAACCTTAACGAAAGCCACTGGAAAGGTTGGTGCTCAGCCAGTTAGGAGGAGAATCTTATCCCAGCCTCTTGCCTTAGAAACCTTCTCCCAATTTCTAAACATCTAGGGTCCTTCGCTGGATCTGGAACCAAGGCTAGGATTCCATCTCTTACTCAGCAGCTGTGTTCATTCTCAGTTCCTCACACTGGTGGGAGCCAGAGTGATCCTTCAGAGGCCCCAAATACTGCAAAAGCGATAGTGCTCCCTGAAAACCGAGCACACGAACCTTACTAAACCGTAAAATAAGCATCCCAAAGACCATTCCGGTTCTTATTTTCTCAAGATAAATCTAGTACGTTGATATGGGGCTTGTTATTTTTCACATCCGTTCTTTTTTTAAATTTTTATCTGTATATATATTTTTAATTTTTTTAATCTTTATTTATTTTTGAGAGGGAGACGGCGTGTGAGCAGGGGAGAGGCAGAGAGAGAGGGAGACCCAGAATCCGAAGCAGGCTCCAGGCTCCGAGCTGTCGGCACAGAGCCCGATGCGGGGCTCGAACTCACGAACTATGAGATCGTGACCAGAGCCGAAGTCGGACGCTCAACCGACTGCGCCACCCAGGCGCCCCACGTCCATTCTTTTTATAAACCCTTAAAGTGTCCCCACTCTGCCGATACCTCAAGGGTGCACCTGGTCTGTTTACAGTGGGCAGCCCAGCTCTGATTTTATCAGTCGCCCCGACTTGGCTCTCTCCGCTCACCTGCTGACGAGCTCTAAAGTCCCAGAGTCAGGAACAGGAGAGGAAACACCTTTGAAGGGTGAGAACGGTGCATAAAGCCATCGTGGTGGATGCTGCTGTGGTTGCAAAAACCGGAAACCAAACGTGTCAGAATGGAAACAAGCTGAGCGCTCCGGCACGTGTGACAAAAGTGAGTTCTACCAGTGCGTTAGGGAGTGAAGGGCAGACCGCAGGGTTGAAGGTCAGAAAATACAGGTGGTTATTTATTTATTTATTTATTTACTTACTTATAATATTTATTTATTTTTGAGAGACAGAGAGAGACAGAGCACAAGCAGGGGAGGGGCAGAGAAGGAGACACAGAATCCGAAGCAGGCTCCAGGCTCGGAGCTGTCAGCACAGAGCTGGAGGCGGGGCTCCAACTCACAAACCACGAGATCATGACCCGAGCTGAAGTCGGATGCTTAGCCAACGCCCCCCCAGGTGGTTTTATTCTTTCAGGGGTGCACACCAAGCACTTTGGGGTGAAATGACGGGATGTCTGCGAAAGTACTTCAGCAAATCAAAAATAAATGAAGCAAATCTGGAAAGATGTTTCACAGTTATTAACGTGAGGTGATGGGCACAGAGAGTATGATCTAGTCTCTCTACCTTTCTTCCGTCTGAAAAAGTCATTAATAAAAAATACCCAACATGCTTGGATTCCCAGTTTGACATTGATGTTCATTGGCTAGGTCATGCAAAACCGGTCATTCAACCTCTTCCCTAGCTGTAAAATCAGGAATCACCTCTCCTAATCGTTTTGAGGGTACAATGGAGGAATGAATAAAAAGCCTTTGTAAACTCTCAAGTACTACACAAATGGAAGTTGTTTACCGAGGAAGGTAGAGGACGCGTTGATCAGATGTCTGCTGTGACAGCCAAGAACGAGGCTCCACCTGCTAATCCTGGTCCCAGCTCCTCCCAGACGGTTCTCTAAGTGGACCTTGATGGAAGTGCCACCTCCACGGGCAGGTTCGGACCCTTCTTGGGGGTGTGGTGACATTTTATCTCCGGGTTCCGTTCCATGGTGTGACCAGTGCAGAAACTGGGCTGGGGAGAAAGCTCGGCTCCCGCCGGCTGGCAGAATGACAGAGGGTGCTCTTATCTCATTGTCAATTCCAGGGCACCTGATGGGGGCAGATTGCTCTTGAAGCAATCTATGAAGCTCTATGAAGATAGGAGTGGTGACAGAGCTTCCCTGGTTGCCTCCTCTCAGAGACGCCTAAAGCCGATGCTGGATGATATCTGGATGCGGTCGCTTTCCACCATCTCTATGGACCAAGCATCCCCGGGCCTTGGGTGCGTCCGGCCTCGCTTTGGTGGGTGGTGAGAAACGACGTGCGTTCTCACTGACCACCTGTGCCACGAGAGGCAGGTCAGGCTGAAAATCCAAATCCAAACCCGTAACATGGGCTATTAATACTTGTCTCCCGGGGCACCTGGGTGGCTCAGCCAGTTAAGTGTCAGATTCTTGGTTTCAGCTCAGGTCATGATCTCTCAGTTCGTGGGTTTGAGCCCCACGTCAGGCTCTGCGCTGACTGTGCGGAGCCTGCTTGGAATTCCCCCTCTCCTCTCTCTGCGTCCTCCCTCTCTCTCTCTCAAAATAAATAAATAAATAAACTTTAAAAAAAACCCAACTGTTCCTAGGATGGTTGCGTGAATGAAGTGAGATCATGCAACATGTCATGTTGTTTATGACACGGTAGGTGTCACAGCAAACAGAAAAGCTTCAGCCTCATAAACATTTCTTTTTTTTTTTTCAGTGTTTACTTATTTTTGAGAGTGAGAGACAGAGCGTGAGCAGAGGAGGGGCAGAGAGAGAGGAAGACATAGAATCTGAAGCAGGCTCCAGGCTCTGAGCTGTCAGCAAGGAGCCTGACGTGGGGCTTGAACTCACGAATTGCAAGATCGTGACCCGAGCCGAAGTCCGACGCTCAACCTACAGAGCCATCCAGGCGCCCAGCCTCGTATATATTTCTGAAAGCCACTCAAAGGGCTGAGGCTTGGCCGTTGCTGGCCCACCCGTTCCCCCTAGAGAGCTCTTCTCCCAATGTCAAGCACAGGGGGCTTTCCATCTGGTTTTCCCTTTTGCTCACCCTTCCAATCTGCCCCCAGCCTTATCCAACCTACTTCTAACCAGCTGTCCAATTGAAATAGGTCTACAGGCTTAATTTTCTCTCTTACTAGGGGCACTTTGATTTTATTGGGGCCACGACTTAACTCATCCATCCCGCCACCCTCCCAATGAAATGGTATTTCAGACCTTTGGGACACATCGGTGAGGAGGGGAACTGGCACGTGGCCCAGGGCAGGGCGCACAGTGCGGCTCAGGACACGGCTGGTGAGGACCGAATGCCGCCCCGGACACACAGGCAAAGCCAAACACAAGTTGGACTGACCCTAAATGCAGTTTGCATTTCTCTTGCCTGTCTGGATCCCTGAGCAGCTTTGAAGAGATGCCCCTACCGCGTCAATCTGTTCATCTTTAAAGGGTCACTGAAGAAGGAAGAAGGGATTTCTAGCGATGGAACATCACTCCAGTTACAGTTAAAAATTCACAGACGCTGCTGCTTAAGTGACTTTTCTCCAGGCCTATTCACTGAAGTCATTAGAGCGGAGGATTAAGTCTTTGGGTTCCTATGACTTTCTCTCATGAGAGCTGTCACACACTGACATTTGAAAGACAGATTCCCTTTTGTGACAGGCCTCCTTTCCTGACCTATTTGGGGTTATATATTTGGAATCCAGGGTTCCCATCTACGTCAATGGAAATCCTGTGGGCAGATGGAGGGCAGACGTCTTCAAACAACAGGGTGGAGCAAAGAGCTTTGCTCTGGGAGAGGGATTTTATTGTCTGAGGCTTGGAACCACACTCTTCAGTTCAGTGAGAGTGACTAGATCTTTATTACCGTTCATTTTCATACTCACAGTGGAGTCGCCTGCCAATATAAAAACCTGAAACATAAATATTTATGTTGAACAGATATTTATTGCACAATGTGGAGACCTCTGGAACGTCAGGCAAATGCTAGCTAAGGTGGACTCCCCTGCCTGAGGCATCGTGGGAGCCGTCGTATTGATTTTGTTTTTTAATTGTTAATTTTTTTTTAAGTATAATTTATTGTCAAGTTAGCTAACAGACAGTGTATACGGTGTGCTCTTGGTTTGGGGGGTAGCTTCCGTGACTCATCGCTTACGTACAACACCCAGTGCTCGTCCCAACAAGTGCCCTCCTCAATGCCCATCACCCATTTCCCCCTCTCTATGCCCCTCTCCTTTCCCCCCTCTGTCAACCCTCAGTTTGTTCTATTTCACAGTCTCTTATGGTTTGCCTCCCTCCCTGTTTGTAACTGTTTTTTTCCCCTTCTCTTCCCCCATGGTCTTCTGTTAAGTTTCTCAAATTCCACATATGAATGAAATCATATGATATCTGTCTTTCTCTGACGGACTTACTTCACTTAGCTTAATACCTTCCAGTTCCATCCACATTGCTGCAAATGGCAGGATTTCGCTCTTTCTCATTGTCGCGTCGTATTCCATTGGTGCTCTGGCTGTACCTGAGAGTCATCCGTGTTCTGAGTAGAAAGTCTCTGAGAGGGGCGCCTGGGTGGCGCAGTCGGTTAAGCATCCGACTTCAGCCAGGTCACGATCTCGCGGTCCGTGAGTTCGAGCCCCGTGTCGGGCTCTGGGCTGATGGCTCAGAGCCTGGAGCCTGTTTCCGATTCTGTGTCTCCCTCTCTCTCTGCCCCTCCCCCGTTCATGCTCTGTCTCTCTCTGTCCCAAAAATAAATAAACGTTGAAAAAAAAATTTTAAAAAAGAAAGTCTCTGAGATGCACACATGCATAGGAAAAAAAAAAAGACATATGGAAACATCCAGTACCCAACAACCAGCTCTTCGCTGTTGCTGTATTTGCATTTTCCCACCGGGGTCTGCCTCTCCACTGGGCTGCTGGCCCTGGATTGATTGCCTGCATCCAAGGGAGACCTTATGTCTGAGATAAGTTGAGAGAGCTTTGGCTATACTTTTTCGTCGCTTCCTGTACAGTGTCCTTACTTGTTTTCTTTAACCAATGTATCCTTTTTTAAAAAACATTTGGATTAAATGCATTCAATTTTTATGTGCCTCAGTTTCCCCTGTGATTTGGAGAAAGTGTAATGTCCTTCCTCTGTAGACCTCGGGTAAAGAACTTCAGGTAAATGGGGAGGAAAGTATTTATTTCCTGGCAATTAAGTTGGAGGAGACTCTCCATCACATCAACCCTGTGTTTGGGGAACACCTTTTATCTCTAGCATTCTTTAAATGTGCAGCACATTGGTTTGCACAGTTTTTTTGTAGGTTCTTGATAAATGCCGCCAGATGTAAGTTTCACATCGCTACATTCACTAGCGACGTGGCACCTGCTAGAGGGTTCTGTGTTTCGGTAAGGTGATTTGTGTGGGAACGAGGACTCGTGTGAGTTCCTCCTGTGAACTTCTGTGGGATTTATCTGAGCCTCTCTTCCTGCACTCCACACATTCCAGCCTGTTATACTATTACTGAGTATGGATATCTTTCCTCTTTGTGGATTACCAGCTTTTGAGAATAAGAGTCCCATCATACCAATCTTTGTTTTTTCCCAGAGCACATTTCTTGTCTTAATAGTTTTGTCTGAAGAAATGCTTTCTTTTCTTTTCTTTTCTTTTCTTTTCGTTTCTTTTCTCTCTCTCTCTCTCTTTTTTTTTTTTTTTTGAGAGAGAATGCGAGTGAATGGGGAGCAGAGAGAGACAGGGAGAGGGAGAGAGAATCTTAAGCAGCCTCTATCCCATGACCCTGGGATCATGATCTGAGCCAAAATCAAGAGTTGGATGCTCAACTGTCAGAGCCACCCAGGCGCCCCTAATGAAATACTTTCTGAAGGAAAAAGCAGATGGTTTTTTGTAAAATTTTTAATTCCAATCATTTTGCATATTTATTAAAAACATCACACCAAACTCTTTCAGACATAGTTGTGGGATTCTCCAGGTAGTATGATACTTCTTCTCTTCAGAAGCTAAACAATACGATATAGGGAGAGATACAGAAATGGAAAAAATTAGAAATTGCTGCCGTTAGTATTTGAATATATTCACTGAAATGATAGATGAGAAAAGCAGAAGAGAAAAATGGTTTTGGAACCAATTTTGGTCTACCAGTAATGAGGGAAGCAGATTTCATACTCTCTGCCTATAAAAAATAATGACATGGTACAAGAGGGTTCACGGATGTGTTCCCAATAGCCCCAAACTGGAAAAAAAAAAACCCTCAAATGTCCATCACCAGTAAAATAGATACATAAATTATGGTGTATTCACACAACAGAATACCGTTCCACAAAATAGAACAACCTTCTCATCCACAAAACAACACAAAGACAAAACGTTGAATGGAAGAAACCAGACACAAAAAGTACGTATACCGTATGATGAAACTTTCTAGAAAGTTCAAGAACAGTCAAAATCGGTGGCAACAGACATTGAGCGAGCTGTTTCCTCTGGGGCTCAGGCGTAACGAGGAAGGGGCATGAGGTAGCCCTCTTGGATGCTAGGAATGCTCTATATTTTGATCTGGGTGATGTTTATATATGCAGAGAATCATTGGAGTCTGCATTGAAGATTTTGTGCAACTTATTATACATGTAATAACTCAAATTTAAAAAAAAAATTAAGAGAAGAAAAGCACTACTATTTATTGGGTGCTTATTATGTGCCAGGTAAAATGCTAAGCTTGTTTAATACTGAGCTTTAAAAACATTAAGCAATTAGCCACAGGGCACAGAGCGGGTCAGAGGATCGGGGATCACACTCCACTCTCGCCAACTCCAGATACCCGACTCCAGATCTCTGTGCTCTATGGTCCCTGCTCACCAGCCGAAGAGCTAATCCTCCACGTTGCTGGGACTTGACCCTCATGGCGGCGGGTCCTCCGAACAGAGCAGGTGGGCCAGTGGAAGCTACACCCAGAGTGTCTGTCTGATAACAATAAACCTCTGTTGCCGTATTAACGGAGCTGTTAAAACATCTCCCTTGCTGTTGGTTATGTCAAAGGCCCTTGCCAAGTCTCAGGGACAGTGGCCCGATTGTTGAGGGAAGGAACTTACTGCAGGAACAGTGAATGGAGTTTTCAATAAGGCAGGGAGGTAAGAACAGAAAACACATTCTTGGTGCTATTTCTTCGTATTCTACGTTCATTCTGGCTGGGTGCTCTTTTGGGGGGAAGAAAACCAAAAATGAGGTTTCAGAACACATTCGTTTCCCCTCCATCGACTGTTCTTTCCTTGTGACTTAATTATTTTAGTCTTCACTTGTTAGAGTTATGAGGTTTCATTTATAAACCCAATGAGTTATTAACATTTAATAAAGGGACATTTACTATCTTAATATTTATTAATGAGGGCTCAAATATATGAGCCGCAATACTCGCGTGTTCTTATAAAATGAAAGAAAAGAGGGGAAAAAATGAAAGAAAGGAGAAACCCACGCCCGGATCATGGTCTGTCTTACCCTTATCCCCAGGTGTCTCCTCCCTGCTATTATCTAAAGTCACTGATGCCCTCCTCGTCTCCATGGCCTGCCATATTGTGTACTGGAGAATTTTTGTCATGCTGCTCTCACTTAGGAAATCTGAGGAGATTCCAGCATGGTTTCCCAGAAAATAGTACCCCTGGAAACTCACTTTATGACTCCGGTCAGTTAAGAAGATTCTGAAGAAATTCCTTTGCCTCCCTTTTAAGTCCTGGAGTCTGACTCTACATGCAGGAGACAAGACAGAAGGGCTATAGAGAGCTCAGTCACTTACACTGCGAACCTCAGGCAAGGCACTCGCCTCTGTGCACGTACTTCTTCGGGTTCTTTGTCTACAAAACGGTACAACACCTAGGATTACACGAGAGAGCTAATTTGCCTAGTAGAGTGCTTTGCACATAGAGGGAACTCACTAAGTAATGATTATAATGATGGCTAATTTTGATTTTAGAGAGAAAGAGTGCACACACACACACACACACACACGCATGAGTGTGGGGGGGAGGGGCAGAAGGAGAGGGAGAGAGAGAATCCCAAGCAGGCTCCTCACCCAGAGTGGATTCCAAACCCAGGCTCGATCTCACAACCACGAGATCATGATTTGAGGCCAAATCAAGAGTTGGACGCTTAACTGACTGAGCCCCCCAGGCACCCTTAATCATGGCTAATTTAATGGAAGTGAATGAAAGCCTGAGTCTTCCCCCCATGTATCACGTGAATAAGACTTC
Organism: Lynx canadensis; assembly: GCF_007474595.2. Classification (NCBI taxonomy): domain Eukaryota; kingdom Metazoa; phylum Chordata; class Mammalia; order Carnivora; family Felidae; genus Lynx; species Lynx canadensis. The sequence continues at coordinate 26,790,747 of NC_044309.1, read as the reverse complement.
AATGCCACACACATACTTAGCGACTTCATTTTCTTTGCTGGATATAAATTGGAGCTGCAAAGGGCTAGGTTTCAAGCTCTCCTATGTTCCAAAATTAGCTAAACATAAGATTTTAAAGTTAGATTCCTAATTGGAAATGGGAAACCTTAATAAGGTGGCCCAAACCCTAATTTTCCAAACCCTGAATTGGTTTGTGTTGACCATGGGTTCAAATTACCTGATCAGAAATTCTGCTATACAGAGATATATGGTAAAGTCCTGTTGTCTTGCCATTACCCGGACCTGGCATGACCACTGGGGCATATAGCGACACTCCCTCCTGTTTGTGTCCTGAGCCTTCTCAATTACTCTGGGCAATTTTCAGAATACCCCGCCCCCCCACCCGCCCTCCAGCCTCCCTAGCAGCTTGGCCTTAGGAATGAGCACTAATTTTTATCCCTGATCTAGAGGGTTGGTCAGGTCCAGTAGAGTATTTTTTAACTCTGATCTGGGATAATTTAAAAAATCCAACTAGAGCAAGCTATGTTAAATCTGGGCCTAGGTGAAGCATCTTAGCACATGGCTCTGACCAGAATTCGAAGTTAGGTACAGAATTACTCACTCCTGCTCACCTTTCTATCCTGTTTTTCTTCCCTTTCCCCTTTGTCCAGTAGGTGGCACTCCTGAGTGAGGCGTCTTTGCTAAGGTGGTGAAGTCCATCCACAACGAGCGCCTACCTTTGTAGTAGGTAGATAGATGATTGAAAATCTCTGCCCGCAACATGACAGGGGGGGCCACTGGAGTCCCTGCCATCTGAGGTAGGTGAAGGCAGGCAGACAAAAGGAAACACAGGCACACCGTGTGAAAGTGGATATTTTGAGAAAGAAGCTGGGATAGTGGTGGAAATGTCTCACGAGGGAACGCGGACTCTTGCTTATCCAAGGTCTCACCACATGCTTTCAAGCTCCTGTGACCAATGCTTTTAGGTCTTAAAATAACATCCAGTTTATCTAGAACTTTCCATTCTCCCATTGCTAACTAATCTTTTCTATCTAGGCCTTGCCTCCCTGAATCACCAGTTTTGTCTAACCTTTTTGTGGGAAGCAATTTCGTATGCATGTGGGACCCTTTCCAACTTTCCAACAAGGCAGGGGGGCATAGTACCTTAAAACTCGCACACTTGCCAGACAGGCTCGTGTGGTCTGGCTTGCCCAGCAAGGTGACTCTTGATTTCCTGATTTCAACCATCTCTAGCTTCTCCTTCCTGCAGGGAAATGGTTTCAGAGAAGAGCTATCACATACGCGCATCTTCCAGACTGAACTGTTTCAGCTTGTAAACTCATGGGGTGCGTGTGCCCGGTGGGTTTTGTATTGCTCCTGGGCGGCGGGGGATCCAGCTAACACTTAAGAGGGCCCGCCCTCCGTATGTGGAAGTCAGACTCACAGACAGATTTACCAGGGAGCTATCCGCTTCAAGAGCCCCTGGCTCCGTATAAAGTACTGTTTCTAATGGCAGTGGATAGCCAGAAAGCCACCAAGATCATGCTATTTCTTTCACTTGTTCTGCCCCAGCCTGGCCCAAGGGTTCTCACCCTCAGCGGTGTCGACGTCTGGAATGAACCATTCTTCGTGGTGGGGGGCCATCCTGTGCACTGTTGGATGCCAAGAAGCATCCCTGACCTCTACCCGCTAGAGGTGTGGTACCCCAGCCCCAACTGTAACAACCTGAAATATCTCCATCTTGTCAAATGTCCCCCGTACCCTCTTAAGAACCGTAGGTCTAAATTTTTTTTTTTTTAACATTTATTTATTTTGGAGACAGAGAGAGATAGAGCATGAATGGGGGAGGGGCAGAGAGAGAGGGAGACACAGAATCGGAAGCAGGCTCCAGGCTCGGAGCCATCAGCCCAGAGCCTGACGCGGGGCTCGAACTCACGGACCGCGAGATCGTGACCTGAGCTGAAGTCGGACGCTCAACCGACTGAGCCACCCAGGCGCCCCAGAACCGTAGGTCTAGATGAATGTCTTTAAGGAGGCGTCCCTTGGCTCCTTTTTATACTGTGAAGCAACGCTCTAAAGGTATGCTCATTTGCCTATAACACTCACACACACTTCTTTTCCAAGGATTCTGATTGGAAAAATGGCAGTATGTTGGTGCTGAGAAGCATGTCAAGGTTTGACATCCCCCAACCTGAACAAGATGACCGTAAGGCTTACATTTCATGGATGGAAGTCTTCCCCACGTGAGACGGTGGCTGCTTCTGCCTTGTCTTGGTTGCCCGCTGTTTGGCTTTCCATTCTTCCTTTCTTCCTGTGGCCACTGGATTCCTATTCTCTAAGTGAGGGTTTCCATTTGTAAATATACTGAAGGTTGCCCCCCCAGATCAGTCCCGTTGCACCCACAGAGCACCTCCTCAGGAGAGATCGGCTCTTTCTCGGTGTCCCAGACGCTGCTCAGCTGTAACTGGGCGGGGGGGGGGGGGCGGGAGGAGGTCTCTGGCTGTGTTGACACAAGCCAACTGGCTTTAGGGGTAAAAGTTGAATTCAGTCAAACCCCAGGCTATTGTATAAACGACTTTAGTCAGACAGCTAGTTGTTTTCAAATTCCATAACTGGGAGGAACCTCAGAGAAAGCCATGTCCAACAAGCTCATTTTGCAGAGAAACAGGGACCTCAGGATAATACTGTAATAACTAACATTTACTTCTTACTCTGCAACAGACATGTTGTTACGGGGCTGGCATGAAAAGCCAGCAAGTAGGGGAGAGCCTAAGTTCAAGTCTCTGTACCCTCTTTCCCACATAATTCAGCTGAATAGTTGAACGAAGCGCCCCTGATATTTCCATCCCGGTAGAAGAACACTCCTGGCCTTCCTCACTCATTAACCCGATCCCTAGATAAGCAGGGTGGCTTATCTGATTGGCACATTCAGGTAATTTGGAGAGCTAGGCTTTGCCCTTGTTCCTTCAGGGAGCCCCGCGGGGGGCGCCAGTCCCTGGCCCCTCCCACGGCTCTGCACCTGCCCCTTCCAGCGTTGCATGGCTGCGGGACCCCTTTGCTTTTGGGGTTCAGAAGCCCAGCTGATGGTCCATACACAAGCAACCTGGCCTCTCTCCAGAGTAAGTAATCCTCTGAGCAAGAGTGTGTGTGTGTGCGCGTGAGCTCAGAGGCAGCCCGAGGCTGCTGCTTGGCATTTACAGTTTCTGGAACATTTGGTTGCCAGGCATCTTAATGGTCAGGAGCTAAAGCTGGCAGAGGAACTACTGTTTCAGTGGTTTCTCCCTCCTCCGAACTGCTTTTCTTTCAAAAATAAGTTTTTAAACATAAGCCCTAAATTTTATGCCAAGCCACAGAGTTCAATTTAGCATTTTGGGGTGGTTATTTAAATTTATTTTTACCTTGTATTCATTCTTTAGCATGCGATCAGGCGCACAGCACCAAGGGCTGTGCCTTATTCTCTCATGGCAGACGTGACCAAAAGGAAATAAAGTATTTCTTTGAAACCTTATTTCTATAGATCCAATGACTACTTTCCTTTACAGTGATCATATTTATTTCAGGATGATGCCATCCCTCGAAGTACATTTTCAAACAGCTCTTGGAATGTTCGTGAGCCTGTGTGCAAGCTAACACAAGAAAAACAGTATCGTTATTTTATTATCTCACTTTTTTTAATAGGTAAAACTAATATATTTCTTGATTACTTCTTGCCCGATGAAACATAAACTGAAATTGAAAAAAAAAAGGTTTTAAAAAGCCACTCTTGAGGCTATTTAAAAGAGAAAAAACAAACAACAAACAAACAAAAGAGGCAGTCTCCAAAAGGAATTATCAAGGGATCCACACATACGTTCTGAGGAAACCTCACTGTATATGTAGGTGTAGGGATTTTTCATGTTAAGATACAAGTCCTATGACCTTGCAGATGAACTGTGAGGTTCATGAGAACTTCAAAAACTCTTACACAACCATAGGGCCAGAAGTGACGTCGCTCCTAATGACTTTCTGGTTCTCACTACTTTACCTACAGAAAGATTAGAGAAGCTGACCACAGAGGAAGCTATTTGGAAGTTAAGTGTATTATCTTAAATACATTGAGAAGAAGCCCAGGATATTTAGGTCAATGCTACGGGATACTTTTGACATTTAATATATTGTTGTGTATTCATCAGGAATGACATGGGAAGACCGGAAGTGGTAACAAGTGAATTAGGAACGATTTGACCTTCTTTATGACAGGCCCTGTGCACCGTTGTGCGGGCTGTGCACTGCACAACATTAGAATGGATGGTACCTCCCAGAGCTGTATGAAGACCAACGGAACCAGCAGCCCTGAATTGCCTGAACAATGACCTTTAAATAAACTCAAATCGAGAGAGATGTGTGATGGCGACAGAAACTCTAAAAGTAGCTTTAGAAAGCTTCCCTCATTAAGAAAGTCAGGAGAGAAAGAAAAAGAAAAGGAAGTCAGAACCCCTCTTAGTTTGACAGTTTAACTGAAAGTGTAGGTGCATAGTACCAGAGACCTGGCTGTTCGATCGCCACAGCTTAGGGGTTCAGAGCCTGGGCTTAGGGAGCACACAGACTTGATTTTGATTTCTGACTCTGCCACTTAGTCGCTGTGTGATGTTGGGTGAGTCCCGTACGTTCCCATCGATAAAAACTGAAGAACAATAGAGAATACCCAGCAGGACTGCAGTGAGCATCAAATGAGACGATGCCTACAAAGCACTTGATGGTGTGCCTGGCGCATCGCTACTGTTAAATCAATGTGACCCGTCTTGTTATCACAGACCAGAGAATCTGCTAACTTCCTGGCATGAGGCCCCTCCGCTCCAAGCGCCCGGGACCCTGTCGGCGTTAGCTGTCCCGGGGCCCCTGGCGGCTCCTCCTAAGATTCCGTTTTTCATAAGGCGCTTTCAACAAACGCTGTCAAACCTTCTCCTTGGAGGCGATAGGGCCCGAAAATTATGTAGCTTGTGGTCACAAAGACTCAAACACAGAACAGAGATGGCCTTGCAGACTAACAACACATCAAACATCCAGCCCTCCCGGTGGTTAGCGTGGCAAGAGGGGAACGGGAAGCTCATTCTGGTCCTGCCCAGAAGTATTCCTGCACAGCTCAGAGGCTTGCCTTTGCTCTCTGATTCTTACACTATCGCAAGGGGCCTCTCAGAGCGCTAAAAAGAAGAGGTCACCAGGGTTGGAGGAATGGAGAGTGGAGAGAAGAGACATAAAAAATGCCTTATCAACATGTCTTGCCCAGGCAGCCCGAAGATTTGTTTGAGCCGCAAAATAATATTTATCCTGCAAGCCACTGACCAAGTTCAGCTGCCTTTGATCTGTTTCTCCACTGGAGAGGTTTTTTTTTTTTTCTTCTTTTTTTTTTTTTTTTTTTTTTTTAAGTTTTAATTCCTTCTGCCTAGAGGGTAACAAACAAGTCGTAAACTTGGTGGTGAATTCAGAAAGAATTCGGAAGATGAAACAGGCCCACAGGACTCTGAATCCCTCTGCCCCGGTCCTGAACCCCCGTCTGTGGAGTCACCTGTCCAGCATTTGTGGAGGAGTGGGGCGCCCAGTGTCCGCCCCCCCCACAAGCCAGGGTTGTTTTGTATTAAGCACACGAGGACAGTCTGACTAAATCTGGATCAGGGTTCCATTGCTAAAAAAGTTTTCACAATATATTTTACTTAACCTAATAGATTCAAAACATTGTCATTTTTCATAAAACCGGCGTGAAAACTATGAACAATAATACGAAGGATAGGTGGCTCATGATCGTAGATTAACGGTATTCTTTTATATCTTTTTCTACTTCAGCACTGATGTGTTTTACACGGACAGCGCGTCTCCAGTGGCCACCGCCTGCCGTGTGGGACGGTGCGCGTACAGGCGGACGAATGGGGACTTAGACATGACCGTGCCCGCTTGCCCGACGTCGCGCAGCCGCGGCCCTCCGGGCCGGCGTGACACGGAGGAGTGCACCGATCGCGATTGTACTTTATTTTTAGGCTCCTTCCGAAACAGTCCTTATCTCAAGGAGGTGTTTTCGTTTTCCAGTTTCCTAAATGTGTTTCTAGATACCCTGGACAGGGGAAAGTGGGACAGACAGGACCGGAAGTAATTGAGATTTCTCAGCCAGCGGCCCCGTGCTGGCGGTTGGTATGTGCTGGTCCACTTATCTCAAGGGCCAAATGCCCTTCAGGATTGAGAGGAAGCATAAAGAATTGTCTTTCGAAGCGCACAGAATCTGTTTCCGGGGTAGAAGCCTTGCGGAAACCCAGGAGCACGTTCCTTGGAGTAGTTAGGTGGCCATGGAGATCCCTAGCAAGCTCTGTAAGAAGCCCAGGGCAGGGCGTCTGTGGCTCCTGGGCGGCTCAGCAGGTTGATGTCGGCTCTGGTTTCGGCTCAGGTCATGATCTCACGGTCTGTGGGATCAAGCCCCGTGTGGGGCTTTGTGCGGACGGTGTGGAGCCTGCTGGGGATTCTCTCTCTCCCTCTCTTTCTGCCCCTCTCGTGCCTGTACACGCGCACACTCTCTCCGTGTCTCAGACTACGTAAGTAAACATTAAAGAAAGAAAAGAAAAAGAGGCGGTCCAGAGCGAGGGACAGGAGCCAGACTGCCTTACACAGTAGCACCTTCCCGTCCACCACCCTCCCACCCGCCGGCCAGAATGCGCAGCGGGGGCACTGGCCATCCACGCGGGAAACGGACAGAGCGAAGCCGGAACCCCGTGTCTCCCTCTTGCTCTCGCAGCCTCCGCGTGGCCTCGGAAAGGCTGCTCTAACACCTCGGCCTTCGGTTTTCTCCACTGGCAAAGTGGGGACAGCAGCTCATGCCTCACAGGGTGGTTTGAGGATTCATGAGAAAAGGAACCCAAATCACTTGGCCCGGTACCTGGCAAAAGAGGAGGCACGGAATAAATGTCCATTATTATTATTATTACGACCACTATCATTACTGCCGCTTCACCACCTTGGTTACATTAGTCGGCATGTGTTATCGTGTGCCTGCTCTATACCAGATCCCGCAACAGCTCCCGGCCTGGAGAGCATTCTCGAAGCGTATCTTATCCATTTGAGGTGACAGCGCCCTGGCACGTGACTCGGGGATCCAGAGAGCTCCATTTTCCCCTCCACCTTGAAGCTTCTCTGTGGACTTAAGCAACATCTCCCCGAATCCGGCGGAGGGGGATCCATAGACTTGCTCATTGCCCAGTCGGTCCAGCCGCCCCTCAGCCCCGATGTCAGACCTCTTTTGCAGATCGCTGGATGGAAATCCTTTGGGCCGCTGTCCCCAGGGGCTCTAAGAGCTCAGTTACATTGGCCTCGGTGTGGGAAACTCCCTCTGCTGCCACCTTGGCCAAGCAAAGCAGAGATTTTTCCAGAAGAACTTGACTAGGGTTAATGAGTCTGAGAGATTTGCTTCGTGTTCTGTCTTCGTTATACATTGCTGAGTCAGAAGTGACCCCAAAACTTAGTGTCTTCACACAGAAAACAGCTCTTCTCTCAGATTCTGTGGCTCAAGGGTTCAGGGTGGCTTTGCTGGGCCCTCTCCCCAGGGTCCAGCCACCTCAAGGCTCAGCCGGGAAGGTTCTGCTTCTGAGCTGGCTCCCGTGGTCGTTGGCAGGACTCCGTTCCTCATGAGCTGTCAGCTGGAAGCCTCTCCAGGTGCTTGCCACGTGGGCGTCTCCACAGGGCAGCACATAACATGGCAGCCGGCTTCATCAGGCAGAGCTAGAGCCAAGGCTCACAAGACCAGAGTCACCTGGTAACCTGTCTTTGTCCTGCTGTATAGCAAAACAACTGGGTGGCTTATAAATGACAGATGCTTATTACTGTCCATTCTGGAAGCTGGAAATCGAAGATCCAGGTGTCAGCAGATTCACTGTCTGGCTAGGGCCCACTTCCTCGTTGGCCGCCATCTTCTCCCTGTGTCCAGACCTGGTGGAAGGGACAAGGGATTGGGACTGCTCTCAGGCCTCTTTACAAGGGCCTGATAACCTCGCAGAGACCCCATTTCCAAATACCGTCACGTTGGGCATTAGGATTCAACAGATGCATTTGGGGGGCACCCAAACAGTCAGTCCATAGCATGACCTAATCAGAGAAGAGAAGTGAGATCCATCGTTGTTATCATATCCTGCTCGCTAGGTCCGACCCTCGCTCAAGGGGAGGAGATTACACAAGGGCATGAGTACCAAGAGGGGGGTCACTGGGAGCCCTCTCAGGAGCTGCTGACCACAGGCACCCTCACCACGTGATCTGGATGAGTAGGGCGGGCATCTGTGCTTCGGGAGGAAGGCAGGGTTGTTCCACGCGGAGCTCACAGAAGAGGGGCAAAAGCAGCGTGGATTCTGCCCTTCATTTAGGCGGGAGTGAGAGTGGTAGCCGAAGGAGCTGTTCTCTTGAGAGTCTTTGTAGGCCCTGAGCGCAGGCACATGGGAGCCCTCGTGACCGGAAACAGCAGGGCACTGGAGAGTGAAGCACTCTCTGGACCTCTCCACCGAGTCCGCAAGGCCCAGGAGCCAGAAGTATCTGGACGGGGCCGCCTGAAGGAGAGGTGGGAGACCTTTCTGCTCTCACTAGAAGCATCTTCCCGGCGCTAACGGTGGTGCTTCCCGACACGAAGAGAACAGTGAGCACCCACCATGGCTCACTGGGGCCAGACAAGGGGGGACGGGTGGGCAAAGGGAGACCAAAGGAACCCGTGACCGGCTGAGAATCTGGCCCGGAGCACATGAGACACAGACAAAACTGGGGAGATGTAGAGATTGGGTCCGACACACTCGCTCACGAGCACATGTTGCCATTGCATTCGGGGTGTCAGCATAATGTGCGATCAGTGATATTGCCAGGCCCGTCACGGTGCCTAAGCGCTGGTTTTTCACGAACAGGGAGGAAAAAAAGAGGGGTCCTTCCAGCAAAAGCAGATTAAAAAAAAAAAAAAAAATTCCTCACTTGAGGGTTGTACTGAGGCTTGGGCCTTTTGCTGACTCTTGGCCCAGTAATTTGTTCCCCTCCTTGTTGGCTTTGATGCCGGTGAAGTCAGCAACATAAAGGTGCACAGAAAAGGCAAAACAGAGCAGAAGGAAATACCACAGAAGTTACAGCATGTGTCTTAAGATCTCCGAAACTTAGTCTAAGACCGTCTTGGTTAGTGTGGCTTATTGGTCACACAAACCCATGTATCTTTTTTTTTTTTTTTCCCCTCAAGTGTATTTTGGGTTTAAGGCTAGACCCCATCACTAAGACTCTACGTGGAGACATGTGGGTGAAATTGCCAAGCGGGCCGAGAATCTTCCTTCGCCGCGGGGTCTGGGGAGGCCTCATGCGTGGCGAACGGGTCGTGTGTTTCGGCACCAGAGCTGGTTTCAGATCCCCCCTTTGCTGCCGTATCAGCCACGGGACTCTGGGCCGGCCTGGCCGCCTCCTCCGAGCAGCCCAGGGGCGCGCTGTAGTTCGGCCAATGGTCAGGTGCTCAGGTGCCGGGTGGGACTTGCCTGCAGCCGACAGCCGTGTGACCACTAAGCTTCGGCTTTCTGTCCTGTCCGATGGGCATAAGGGTGCTGATCGTAGGGGACCGTGGCTGCACTCACTCGGCGGGTGGCCCGTGTAAAGCACCCGGCGCAGCCCTAGGCATATGGTGGACCCTCCTTGGATGTCAGCTCTCCTTTGAAGCACCTTAGACGTGGGCAGAGCTCAGGCAGCACCTCCTCCCTCCCCCTGTCCTCACTGTCCCGTCACGTGCCCAACATCTCAGGCCCGAGGATCACCCGTCCACTCTTCCTCGGATTCCCGTGCTCCCCCCACTTCCTCACCCATCAAGAATGGCCCCACGCTTCTTCCGAGGAGGTGGGCCTCTCCCCCGTACGCCTTTCGGGCAGCCGCTTTGGCTGAGGGTCTCTTCGATCTGGAACACTGAGATGCCACTGCCTGGCCTCTGCTAAGGGGATGGGAGGCAGAGGAGCCCAGAACTGGACACTCGCGATGACCTACAAGGACGAGGAGACCGAAGCCCTGGGAACGGGCCGTGTGTCCGGCGTTGGGGTGACCAGCCGGCCGCTGCCGCCTCTGGGGCTGCGTCCAGATTCAGTCAGCGGCTCCTTCCCGCTGGCTGGGAAATCTGAGAGAATCGTGTCATGCTACTGTTGTTAAAACAAACCCCAAACCAGAAAAGCTTGTTGTGGGGTCTAAGGAGAAATCGCTCGAATCATTTATTTATTATAAAATAACTGGTCCCACATGCTGAGACTTACTTTTAAGATTCCAAAATTAGGCAAGACCGAGTAAATAGATCTCCTTCATTATCAACATCAATGGGAGGTTTATTATTTTAAATCAAGTTTTGTTTGGTTTTGAAAGTACCGTCTAGCATGCACAGAATATTTACACCAGGAAACCCTAGGTTGTCCGTCCCTGAGCGTGTGGTCAGAAGCCACTGTCAACCCTGAGGGGTGAGGCCGGAAGGAGCAGGGGGCAGATCACCCTGTTCGCCAGTGGTTCCTACGGCCTCTCCAGCCTCGCCTGGAACTGAGCTCTCAGGCCATGTTCTGGGCTGGCCCGAGACCCTGGTCTCATATGGGTGTCGTGTGATCTGCTAAGCTGGCACCGCCATTCCCAGGTCCCGGGTTTTCCCGAATCCTCTCTGGCAGTGAGTCAGAGACCGTGCCGCTTCCCTCACGGAACGCGTTTGCCAGCGTGACCTGTCCGGATCTCAGCTGCTCAGGGGAACCAAGGCGACTCAGCGAATGTTCCATGCAAGCAGGTTTAGGGGAAGGCCCTCGTGTCTCCTGAACTCTTCCTGGGGCCCTGTGGATGTGCCCTGTCGTGGACCTTACCAAAGTTCTGGGGTCAAAGTTTAGCGCTTTCTTTCCTCAGACGAGGCATAATTTTGCATTACGGTTCCCAGTGATAAGTACTGGTAACATTTTGAATATTCTTAGGGACTTTTAAAAGGGCACACACACAGGGGTGCCTGGGCGGTTCCGTCGGCTAAGCGTCGGCTCTTGGTTTCAGCTCAGGTCATGATCTCATGGTTCGTGAGCTTGAGCCCCATATTGGGCTTTGTGCTGACAGCCCCAGAGCCTGCTTGGGATTCTCTCTCTCCCTCTTTTTCTGCCCCTCCCCCACTTTCTCTCTCTCTGCCTCTATCAAGATAAATAAATAAACTTAATTTTTTTTTTAATGTACAGACACAGTTTAACAAAGGGAAAGATTTTACTCTATATCCTTTTTATAATAGTTTTTTCTCTTCTACTATGAATATCATCACTTTAAAAAAACCTTTTTAACGTTTATTCATTTTTGAGAAACAGAGAGAGACACGGCATGAGTGGGGGGGGGGCAGACACACACACACACACACACACACACACACACACACACAGAATCCAAAGCAGGCTCTAGGCTCTGAGCTGTCAGCACAGAACCCAACATGGGGCTCAAACCCCGGAACCGTGAGATCATGCCCTGAGCTGAAGTCAGATGCTTAACCAGTTGAGCAAACCAGGAGGCCACTTCTAATGACTGCCTAGTTGTTCTTTGTTCTCTTTTTGAATGATACCCTCTTTAGGTTGTTTCCAGATTTTTTTTTTTTTTTTTTTTTTTTTTTTTTTTGGTTTAAAAAAATGATGCAATGATCAATGAATATCCTTCTAGACGCATTCCTGTATTTTTTCTCGGGTCAAAGGGAACATATTTAAACTTTTCATACGTTGCCAAATTACCCTTGGGAGTGGCCATAGGAATAACTTATGGGGTCACATTCATAGGGTTCTTTTTAATTACATTAGAGTAGGATAAAAGGAGCAGGTGATATCCACCAACAGTGAGACAAAGATTCTTCTCCAGCTCCTTAATCTGAGTCTTTCCTGAACCTCTCCTTCAACTTAGAAACCTGGTGTGACTGGGTGCAATCAAGATGAAAAGAATTACCATAAGGTGAGCTATGAATACATAACCCCCCACCATAGATGGAAATAAATGGGAAAACAATATCTGAGTGTAAAAACAACCAAATAACAGAGGGATAAAGAGAAATTTTGTACAAATTATAGTTCCCCTCGTTGCTGGTTTTTTTTTTTTTTTTTTTGAAATTATGTACTCTGGGGACACCTGGGTGGCTCAGTTGGTTGAGCGTCCAACTCTTGATTTTGACTCAAGTCATGGCCTCACAGTTCGTGAGATCAAGCCCCACATCGGGCTCCATGCTGACGCTCAGAACCTGCTTGGGATTCTTTCTTCCCCCCTCGCTCTGGCCCTCCCCTGCTCGTGCTCTCTTTCTCTCTCTCTCTCTCAAAATAAATAAATAAATTTAAAAAAACAGAGAAATTATGTACTCTGAATCAGGAACATCATCATGGCATTGGTCGTCACGTTTGGCCATCATTCTGAATGTCGGCTCTTGGGGCTTTACACGATATGATTTTCTAATGTACCACAAAAGTTTGGCCTTACGGGCAGTACCAGGGAAGCCCTTTGAGAATTTTAATAATAATCAGAAAATTAGGATTCCGGAAAAAGAAGGAACTAATCCATAGGCAAGGAGAATGACAAACAAGAGAAGTTCCTTTTCTTAAAAGCAGTTAGGTTCAAAAGAGGTATTTTTTTTTTATTATTATTATTTGCCTATGAGCACAGGAAGTTTTTGATAATAGTAATGAAGTAATGCCCAAGATCTGTCTACAGTTTTTACTTCACCATCTGTATTCACATGGATTTAAGAATACAGAAAGTCAGTATCTGTGGGGGGAGGTGGGAGGGGTTGTTAAATTGAGATAAGCAGGAAAATGCCAGTAATGTGATAAAGGACTCAAGACTTCCTTTTAGGGACTTAACTGCTGGTCTTTGTGGGACCTTTTGGAGCTTAAGTATACACAGAGATAGAAGCTCTATCTTCTAGCCCCCTCTGGAAGTGTTATGAAGAGATTGGAAAGGTATTTGCCTACTAAGGAAAGGTTCTTCAGATTGTGTGGGAGGCCGCATCACACGCCAGCTCATTATTCCTTGAAAGCAGACACTTCTTGGGTTTAAGCATGTCCCCAGAACACTAACACCTATATGGTAAGCAGCTGATATATCAGGTCAAGGCTACGGAGATGACAGTGTGCTCTCCCAATGACAGACATATATATATAGCAAGAGATTCCAATGTACATTCTGGGCTTATCAGCACAGGGCAAGGGCAGGTCTAAAAACCGACTCTTTCCTTTGCCTCTCTGCCTCTCCTTTTCTTTGGTGTAGCTGAGCCCTTCATGCTAATCCAGAGGCACCTCTGTTCTTAAAATCAGTCACATGGTATCAGATCCCCATGGTCTCTTTTTCCTCGGGTCACGGATTCCTCTTCATCCCGTTGCCTTGAATATCTACCCACCACTTTCCCTCCAGCTCTTCGGATTTCTGGAAGCAAATTCCAGGGAACCTTAGCAAGTTCGGCAAGGTATCTCCATGCCCACTTCAAAAATAAACACTTACTAAATTCCCATTGTTTTGCAGGCACCGTGCCTGTTTCCCCAGGGCCAGCCTCTTTTTTCCCAAGACAGTCTAGGCTGGAAGATAAGCACACATGCAAATAATTTGACTGCGATTACCAGTAAACAGGCTGACATGTCAGGTTTTCACCATATGGGAGGTGGCGTTCCTGGTGTTAGCCTGTTTCAGCTTTTCTTGATTGGAGATACTGTGCTGCATTCCTCGAAGTAGCCAGCTGAAGAGTTTAAACTTTATCTTGTAGCTAGCAGGGAGGTGAATGACAGGTCAGTTTGGGTCATGGATCTTTCTCGCGGGGGGGGGGGGGGGGGGGGTATAATGGATGTATCTCAGGGGGATGAAACCAAGTATGGGAAGATGCATTTGCAGCCCGTTGCACTGATCCTCGTGGGAGACGATGTGTACTTCAGCTAGGGCATTGGTTGTCAAGAGGGGGAGCAGATTTGAGATGCGTTGAGCAGACTCAGAGCGCTCGGTGGCTGGGTGGCAGTGTGGTGGCACAAAGCAGGCGGGCTGAAGAGCAAAGTTCACCTGCAGCGAGGTAACGCAGCCAGGCATGACACTGTCGCCTCTAAGACAACATATAGAGGGAGTACAAGTCCAGGGAAAGCTCTGGACATGTTGAGTTGGACATGCTAATTGATACCGAAAGGAAAATATCACGAGGCAGGAGTATGTAGGAATCCGAAGCTGGGAGTGGGGTGGGGAAATGTGGCAAAGAAAGAGGGAATTACCCATCCTTTCTATGTTACTGACTGCCAAGTCTATGAGATTAGGCGTGCTCAGCCAAGGACAGTATAGAGTGAAGATAGGGCCAGGGACCAAACCCTGGAAGAACACCATCATTTAGAGGAATGGGGGAAAAGGAGGAACCCACAGAGGAGAAAAACCCACAGAGGAGGAAAAAAAAAAAAACCCCACAGAGCTCAGGAAGTGTGCAGGGCCCCAGAAGGAAGTCAAGAGAACATTTCAAGAGGCAGGGAGAGGTCAACAGTGTCAGATGAAGTACATGTTTAGTAATCTGGGGTATAATTATTATAAAGGTCCCTGATGTCCTTAGGGAAAAGGGTAGCCTTGCTGGGAACTGAGACAGCGAGGGGTGGCTTGAGGAGCGAGTGAGAGGTGTCAAAAGGGAGACAAAGTGAAGAACTGTCCCTTCATGAAGTTTAGATGAGAAAGGGATTGTTAGAAACAAAGGGTAGGAAACTCAATGGAACTTATTTTTATTATTTTTTGAAGAATTATGAGAATTAAATCAGATGAGACTGATTTAAACAATTTCATAAGCCATGGGGGAAATTAGGGAGGTTGGAAAGATGGAGGAGAGGGCAAAATGGAAAATGTGAAAGAGAGGAATGCTGAGCAAATCCAACAGGAAGCCTGAGGCCCAGGGTCCAGAGGGCTGTATGATCTTGAACAGGAGGAAGCACGGCTCATTTTCTGATACTGGCAGTAGACCAAGCCTAGTGTGGAGGTGCATGAATGTATAGACAGAGGGTCAGAAGCCAACAGAGGCCTCACACCCAGAGGCCTGTTTGCCCTAACAGCAGGAGGTCATGGCCTGGGTCGGGGTGGAGGTTACCAATAGGGTTGCCCTACCTGGGGCGGGGGGCACTGAGGACCTGGCCTTAGGGCTTGGTCTCACTATCCCATGGAAATGAATTTCCACACCAGAAGGCATGAGGAGGATAGAGATTGGGAGTAGTCCTGACGAGAACTGGGCGACAGAACTGAATGGGGATGAGGGACGTAATGGGTCATCCCACATGCATGAGAACGAAGACCCAAGGCTGTGGTCAGCCCACTGCCCAGAGAGAAAGCAGATGCCAGTCCTGCTCTGAGGCTTGGGAATCGGTGGTTGAACTCATCAAAAGGGTACAGGGGCAGGGAAGTTCAGAGCCCTTGTGAATGAATGTGTGTAAAGAGACGAGGGGGAGCAAAACAGGACGAAAGAGTGTTCCTGTCACTGAGGAGCTTGCTTAGAATACCAGGGGTAAGAGTAGAAACAACTAGGAAGTGAGTGTTTGTTTTTGTTTTGTTCTGTTCGCACTGGTCAGACAGAGTTAAAATCCAGTCTTGTAGGATGTTGGAATTAGAGAACCGTGAGGGATCTAAATATTCTGTCATCTGCTCTCCGAAAGATCCACATTAAAGGACATTCCGTGCCCTCCTTTGTAATGCATTCCAGTGTCTCACAATCCTCAAGGAATTTTCATCCGAATGTCAGACTTCAAAAGGACAATGTTGAAAAATTATATTATAGAGTTCAAAAAGAAAAAGAGAAAGAGAAGGATTCATTTCTTTTTTTGACTGCCTCAAAATTCTCCCTGCACTTCCAATTGGACATGCTATTCTCCATTGCCTGAAGGCACGTCAGAAAGCCATTAAACAATTTTGATTTGTTCAGTTCAACGTCTATTGTGTTTCTCCCCCAACACAGCTCCATTTTAGAGGCCAGCATGGTTAGCCTTCTTTCCTGGTATGCATGTTTTTGCACACAAATCCACGTAAATATGTGGTAGAATATGTATATATTCCACATGCTGATCAACTTTTATCTTTATGAAATTATTTGAAAACTTGAAGAAGGGCTAGTGTCATTAAAATCCAGTTTCCATAAACCAAGCCAGTGCTGCTAATGAAGAGTCGAGATACATGAGTCAATCCCTGTGACCACATTTCTATAATAATTGTTGAATTCTGCGATTTTGTGGTCGTTGCTGTTATTCTCTGCTTAAATCTAGGACTATTCTCAGTTTCATTTATCTTTACAGTGCCTCCAGCCCCTCTCTGCAATATCATTCCATCCAAGTCAAGATGGCATTTTTCAGACTTAGGGGAATACAAGGATTGAGGTAGAGGCTTTCCGTTCTGATGTCTCCAGTGAGAGATGCTTTTTGCATCTGGTTGGTCTAAGCAACCTGTGAAAACTACGCGTCTTTTGGGAGCTGTATTATTGGTGTGAAAAAGAATGTGCTTCACTCTGGATAAACACAGAACAATAGCTGTTTCTGCACACCGAGGCCGCAAGAGTTCCCCAGAGAAAGTCAAGACTTCCCAAACAATTCGTCCTGGGTCGGGGCATAGTCCCACCATTTAACAGACAGTTCTAAAGTTGCCTCACGTGTTTAAGGTGGAGCTTTTCTATAGTTCACTGTGATTTGTTTAGTTCTCTATACGCTGCCTTCCTTTTCTTATTATTAATAGAACAAGGAGGGGAACTTGGACTACTAATTACATTTGTAAACCGTCAAACTTGGCAGAAAACTTAGGCTTCCTAATGGGCAAAGTGCTGTAATGTTAAATTGTCATTTTCTTGGTTCCCTGAGGTCTTGCACTGGGAGGCAGGTCTAGCGTCATGCTCTATTACTTGTTGTCTGGTGTCTCAGGAGGGTTTGCTCGTGGCCTGAAGGTTCCATACGAACTTGATACAGCAAACCAATCAGGGGTGTCCGGTCAGCTTCAGGGTCACTAATTCATTCACCCAATGAAAGGTTCTTGAGCACGTGCTAAGTGTAATAGAGAGCAAAACAGAAAAAAGAGTCTTCCCTCTTGGGTCCATCTGACTTTTAGCTAGGTGCTTTCAAGGTGGAAGTCTATATGCATTCAGCACTCACTTACTGAGCAGCAACTTTGTGTGCGATGCTCTGGGAAGCATGCAAAAATTAATCATACCGCTTACCCTCCAGGAGCTTACATTTATGCAGAGCTTCCTGATTTCCCAGCAGTGTGTATATATATATATATATATATATATATATATATATATATATTTTTTTTTTTTTTTTTTTTTAATTTCAGGGTCTGTTTAGAAGGGAAAATATTGCATAGGGGCCAATGTAACTTTGTTTTCTCTTTTCATCTGCATACCTTCCAACAGGTCTCTAGGAGAGTGGAGAGAGTTCTTGTGGGAATCTGATCATCAATTTTTGATTTTAGAGTAGGAAGAATAAGCATCTGATGATTCAAGTTTGGATTTGGAAGTAAAACGTTAATTTTGAAGACAGCACTAACATGACTCATTATTAGATTAAACCAAATTTAATTAGATCAACCATCTCTTGACATAAAGAAGGAAAATCCATTTTCTTTAAAATGTGGCAATTTCTAGGAAACTGGCCCCATAATCCTAAATTAAAAGCAGATTTCCACTGGTTGGATTCATGCCTCCTTTCGCCCTTGGTATTGTATTAGGTCTGTTTAGTTAGTTAAGTAATGGTAACAAAAGAAGACAGGATGGATGATGTTAAATAAAGGGAAATTTAAGAGAGTAATTATGGCATTAGGCTGGGCCAGAAGGTGAGGGTTGTAAGTAATAAGATACCTGCTTTTTAAACAAAGTGCTATATCTCCCTTTGGCATGACTCTTCCTGGATAAACTGTATATTTTATCCCATCCCCATAGGCAAGAGAAAGTGAGCTCTGAGGAGAGTGTTGGGTAAGACATGTATAGGATCTAAAATACCCTGTATAAAGTTGCCTAACTTCTTGTTTTAATTGAAGATATTAAAATTCCAGTGAGACAGAATATTATAATAGTGACCCACGCGTGGGGAGGTACCAAAAGCTTGGAAGTTCCGTTTGTAAGAGCCCAGTGCATGACTAGCCTGCCTGATTATTCAGTGGATATCTTGAATGAAAAAAATCACAGGGCAAACCCTAAGGCAAATGAGCCCTGGGAGCTTTATATTTTATTTGAAAGGCATGAATAATGGAACTCCGTTGGCAATGATGAGATGGCTGCTTCCAATGACAAGTGAAATGACTACTCCTGGAGAACTCTGTTATGTTCCAAATTTCAGCATAAGAAGGGGTCACTTCCCAGAATGTTGAGAGAGAGAGAGAGAGAGAGAGAGAGAGAGAATAGGATTTTCTAGTTTCAAAATTTTCTAGTTGAATGGTATTTTCAAGCTCCTCTTTAAATGTCATCCCTTTTGACTTTTCACTCAACCAGAAAACTCCAGCTAAGAGATGTTGATCCATTTAAGCTGGTTTATTCTATATTCTAAGTCATCAAAGGACACCATGATATCCTAGATCTCTTGGGTCAGTTAATTACCCTCCTCATAAGGCTTTCATCTGTAGCAATGTATAATGCATCACGAACCCCCTGATTAGCGACCACTGTTTACTCACTCATAATATAGCTAACCTAGGTGCCCAAATTAGAATAGTGTCTTTACACAAATGTTCTGATTTAACCTTTAAGTATTAAGCACATGATGTGTAGAGTGTTTTTGTCTCCATCTTTAGATATGAGGAAATGGCCTTGGACAGGTTAGATCGTTTGTCTAAGTTTACAAAACAAGTAGGAGGAGATGATATGACTAAAATATGAACAAGCTGACTCCAAAAGCCCATGCTCCCAGCCACTATGAATTTCTGCCTCTAGAGACTCCAGAATATTCCCAAAGTTGGATTTTAATGATCTCATTCATAATTCAGGAGAAGCCAGTGATATAGCTCAGAGAATTCACCTAGAGGTGCATCCGTGAAGTCGCCGTGTGCTCACACCCAGTTTGAGGTAATTCTGAGTCTGGGGTGCAAAAGTCTTCAGGGTATTTATTGATTTGTCTCCTGAACTGTGTTTTGCTGGACTGAACTTTGGGGTCTTGTATACAGTCTTGGTCTGTATATTGCGACTCGGGGCTGATATCACAGCTGATTGTGATTCAAAGAAGTGTGCCTTTGTCTATAGCTTCTTCTCTGCTCTTTTCAGAACAGATTAAACCAAGTTTCTCCATTTCTCCTGCTGCCTTCTCAGGGATATGCTCCTCTGCTGGGGTTTGTGGATGTTTCCACCTGTAAGGAATTCCCTTTGGCCTCAGATCCTCTTGGCCAAACCCTACCCATCTTGCAAGGTCCCTTGCAGATGTCAGCTCTTCCACAAACAATGTTCTGATTCACCTCTTCTCCCCATTTCCTATCTCAACCAGCTAAAATGAGTTCTATCTTTTCCAGGCTTTCATAATACCTTACCTGTAACTTTCTTGTGGCTTTTCTTCATGTGGTCTTCGAGCTATCCATTCATGCTTTTCTCTTCTGTACCTAGGTGATACATGTTTTGAAGACTGGAACTGGTCCCACTCATCATGGAATCCCCCATACCACCCAGTCCATTTTCCTTTACTCTCATAGTAGATCAGTCAATATTTGATGGTGGAAGAAAGAAGGAACAGAATGGAGGAAGAATAACTCCACTCTGGATTGCACTCTCCCCACCCTGGATGCCATTTCCCCAAAAGCCCTGTCGTCCAGATAACAAGATGCCTAATTAGATAAATTGGCTTCCTCTGATGCCTTAGGTTGCCCATGAGCTATGACTTCCTGGGAATATAGACGTGTCCTTAATGCGACGTCCCTCAGCTGGCACCCCAAGGAACTCCTGCTCAGCAGGGAGAAGCACTTTTTTATTTAAGTGGTTTTATCCTTCAGAAACCAGATATTATCTGAATGGACAGATATTTCATTCATGCTAAAGATCAGCCCTGGTCTTAACAGAAAAGTACAGAACTATTTTATTCGGAAAACCATTTTTTTCCCTCAATTACCAGCCAATCTCATTTCACTCTTTTCTTTGAAGGAAGAAGCCTCTACATTATTTTTTATTGAGAAAAAAATCTTATTCTTATGAAATATGAACCAGTTTTGTTTTTTTTGTCCCAAATGCCAAATATCAACCTCTTCCCACAACCTCCATCAATGGGCCAGTACACAAATTTCTCACTGAAGCAGGAAATATTCAATCCAGTTGAGCTGGCTGGTCTTACCATTGGGATGTTAGAGCCAAATAGAGTGCTGTGCCTCAGGTGAACCTACCAAGTTGAGTTGATTTGGGGTAGTTCCTCCACTGCACTGGTGTGAAACTCGCCTCTCTTTGCCATGTGCTTCCCGTTGGCATGTGGCTTAGGAGTTTTCAAGTGGCTGATCACTATACATATAAAGAAATCAAATAAGGCAACAGCAAGAGAGCAGAGAGAGAGATATTTCTTCTCCAGGCAGCTCAGGTGATAGCCAACATCCTAACCACTGTGACCGTGCAAAGTCCAACAGCATTTTCCACAGCGTTGAGGTTTTGAACTCAGCATGTTGATGGTTTTTAAAATCATCAGCAGTATCCTGCCAGTCTGTGTAACCCCAGCTGCTTGCAGCACATCTCAGTTTTCTTCTGCGTTTTCTGTGCAATTGTAAGGACAGCCATCTTACTTCTTCCATTTTTAGGGAAGATTTTCACATTAAAAAAATTTTCTTTAATGGTTATTTATTTATTTTGAGGGAGAGAGAGAGAGAGAGAGCAAGTGTGGGAGGAGCAGAGAGAAAATCCCAAGCAGGCTCCATGGTTAGCGTGGAGCCCGACTCCTGGCTGGATCTCACAACAGTGAGATCACGACCTGAGCCAATAGCAAAAGCTTAACCGGCTGAGCCGCCCAGATGCTCCTTCAGAGCATTTTTTTTAAGCCACATGAATGTTCATTTAGTCATTTGTTTAAGCAGTAAATATTTACTGAGATCGTAGGCTATGCCAAATGTCCCAGATGCTAGGAACTTGCTGCCTTTAGCATGATTTTATAGAAAGGAAGAAGACAAATAAGCCATAAATGACTATAAATCAAAAAGATAGATACTATGAAATTCTTCATAAGTGTGTGAACAAAATAAAACAGAGTGACTTGGTAGGTACTTGTTTGGAGGGGTTGGGGAGGAGGAGGTGATCAGATTGTCAGAAAAGTCTCTCTAAAGAGAGATCTGAGACTATGCAAGCATCAAAGAGGCCATGAATGGATTCTGGGGAGTGGGTTTTAGAAGGATAAAAACAAAATGTGGGTGGGGGAGATTAAGAGACTCACGGGAGGTGGTCAGGTGAGGGGACATGGTGGCTTGGTTGAAGGTGGAAGAGTGGATGTGGGAGACAGAGGCACAGGTAGAAATGTGGTTTTTATTTCCTGAAGATACCTCTACAAGGAGTACAGAGATGCCAAATGATTGGAAAAAGTTTTCGTGACAGATCTCCATCACAATATTGAATCTGTTTACCTACTTTTCAGGTTTAGTAGACCAAATTACTGACACAGAACACTTTTCTCCTTTTGAGATACCACTCTTCACCCACCAATTGTATGTGGCCATTCACATCACCTTCTAGGAGAGCAGGGTGCTTGAAAGACGGGGATAAATATAGGCTTTCAATGAAAAAAGCCAATCTCAAAACGTATGATTCCCTGTATATGCCATTCTCAAAATGACATAATTATGGAGAAAGAGGATGGACCAGTGGTTGCTAGAGAGTAGGTGACTGGACAAGAAGGAATGATTGTAATGGGACAGAATGAGAGAGTTTCCTTGTTGTGATGGAGTCATGGAATGTTCCGCATTTTTATTGTGCTGATAGTTACATGCACCTGTAAATATGCGTGTGATAAAAGCTGATGTCAATACACCCACACCCACACCCACAATTGATACATGTGAAAAGTGGTATCATCCAAATAAAGTCGTGATAATTGATAATGAACTATGATTATGTAAGCTATCGCTGGAGGAAGCAGTATGAAGCGTGTATGAGGACTCTGTAGTAATTTTTCAACCTTATGTAAGTATAAAATTACCTTTAAAAATTCAAAACTTAAAAATAAAAATCAAACTTCATAAACAATGCTTTGAATGTCTTCAAATGCACTTTTATATCGTCTCTACTAATTGTCAAGTTGTAGTTTACAATTATGCTTGGGGATGGCTAGAGAATGAGATCCAACTTTAACTTCAATGGTTCATCCAAACAGTTTCAAAAGTAAAATGATAAAATTCTTTTTTTTTTTTTAACAGCAAGAAAGCACATTTAATCTAGGATAGATTAAGAAGTTAATCTAGATAGATTAAGAAGTTAATCTTTTAAGAAGGTAATCTAGGATAGATTAAGATTAAGATTAAGAAGAAGATAGATTAATTAAGAAGTTCTGGGAGCCATGTCTTATGAGCAAAATCTGAAATGTCTTGAAGAGACAGCATGGAAGTTAAGAAGACATTAGCCATCTTTCACCATGTGGTAAGCTAGTGTTGACCATCGGACCTCTTCTAGGAGCCAGGTCATTGCCAAGCCCTGAGCATCTCCGTACAGGCCCTGTCAAGTGAGCTTTAGCCTATTTTTTCTCTCTCCAGACACACAGGTATGCACGGTTTTGTGTGTATATATACCCACGTTTATGCATACACATTCGCTTAACCATTTAAAAGTAAGTTGCAGACATTATGGCCTATCACCCCCAAATACTTCAGCAGTATCTCCCAAGAATAAGGTCATTCTTTTTCATAATCACAATGCTACTATTAACTCAAGAAGTTTAAGATTGAATCAATAATATTATCTAATGTGTATTTGACACTTTATGGTTTTGGGGGTGGGGAGGGGTGGTCTAGGATCAACCAAAAATGACAGATTGCATTTATTTGCCTTGTCTCTTTATTCTCTTTAATCCAGAAAATTCCTTTGCATTTCTTTCTTTTTGATGATGTTGACAATTTTGACGTTGACAGAATTGAAGCAACAATTTAGCTTGTTTATGGAATGTCATATAGTTTGAATATGTGTAAGGACACAGACTTTGGATATGGCTGATTGTTTTGTATTGATTAGATTTATATGTTTTGTTTATGTGTTTTGAGGGAAGAATGCCACATACATGAGGCTGAATCTTAACTCTGCGTATCACACCAGAAAGCACACAGAATGTGCTCCATTATTATATTTGCTATGTTTTACTGCTTATCCAACAGATTTTTCCACTTGAAGGTAACTTTCCTTCTCTGTAAATAATTAACAACCTGAGGGATAGCATTTTGCGACCCTGTGACTATCCCTTCCCCAATAACTTTCAGCCAATGGTCTTGCTACCCATTAGTGATTATTGCCTGAGTCAATTATCACATTCGCTTTTTTATTTGTTTTGAGAGAGAGTGTGTGAGTGAGTAGGGGAAGGAGCAGAGAGAGAGAATCCCAAGCACACTCCATGCCATCAGCTTGGAGTCCGACATGGGGCTCGAACTCACAAACCATGAGTTCCTGACCTGAGTGAAAATCAAGAGTCAGACGCTTAATCAACTGAGCCACTCAGCTGCCCCCAATTATCACATTTGTAACTGCATTTGACTTTTTAGAAAGGTTATTTGGGAATAAAGTTCACATGTATCCCAGCCCTTTCCTACCTTTGCCTGGGTTCCCCTCTACTCTCTTGTGTATCTGTTGGAAAATAGGGACAAGCCCTTAAAACGGTCCTCTAGTATCTCAAACCATTTCCACATTCAGCAGTTTTGTAAGCAAGCAAATGAATTCCAGAGTTCCATGCCATCGCTGGTGGAGCTCCCACAATATTTTCAATACAGAGACACATTCTTGTGTATCTGGAGATTAAAAAAAATTATCTGTGGATGATTTGACACAAGAAGGTGCTAGTGATCAACCAAAGAAGGCAGCTGTTCTAACATAAATAGACCATTATTCTAACTCAGCCTTCCAGTACATTTGGGGTTTAACATTAACAACCACAGATAAGGTGAAAAGTGGTCACAAATTAATGTAAAATCATTTTGCAAAACACACTCCCTCTTCTCCCATTGCCTCAGCCCTCTGTAATAAAAACGTGATTTCAGACCCAGAATTGCTCTGTTTTTACTGACGCCTAAGCTCAAAGGCTGTAGATGAGAAGGCCAACCCGGTTCTTGAGTTATAGACGTAAGAAAGTAGAGGATCTTAAGATTTTTGGATGAAAGAAAACAAAAATAGAAAATCCAAATCTCCAAAGTAATTTGGAGCTATTATTCCACAAGATTAGATTAAACTCTGGGGAACAGCCTGCAATCCTCTCGTGAGGTCAAAGTCCCGGGTCCCTTTTTCAGAGTTTTTCTCTTGACCAACAGATGGTCTTCTCTGTCATTCTAAAAAAGAAAATAAAGTAGTCCAGGTCCCCAAAGTTTTAAGAAGAAACATTTCAGTTGGATGTCATTTTCCTTTCCTTTCCCCACAATTCTCAAATTCAACACTTCCATTCCTTTAATTAAATTCAACCTTTTCAGTGTGCCAATCACTAGGTCTGGCATTGTGCATATGTGAATAGTAAGAAGGGGGGGGGGGAATGGCAGCAATGCTTTCTGCCTTGTGGGGAGATCAACTAATTCCAATCTGGTTCTTAGATTTAGGAAAACACCTTGATGAGGATTGATGGGTCCTCTTGGAAGGAAAAGTGAGCTCCCACAGTTGTCTCACTTAGCTCACTGAGTCTGACCCTAGGGCTCCCTCCCCGACATAGCAGTTGTCATCAGGAAATGTGGCTGAAACAGCAGTAGACACAAGGCTGTGAGATCTGACTGCTCAGAGATCTCCAGCTTTCTCTGTCTCCCTTATGCAAGGTGATTTGAATACATACGGAGAAGCAGAGATAGTTTGTTTTTCTATATTTTTCTCCCCGAGAAGAGGAAATAACAATATCCTAGCAGGTGTCTTGGTGAGATTGGAGGTTTAGAACTTCTGAATGCCTTAATAGCTGACTGCTGTGGCAGAGACCCTGGGCAGTGGGGAAAAGCAGACATGCCAAGCAGCTGGGGCTTTGAGTAACTTTGCCACTTCAGTGTTCTCAGAAAGATTCAGTAAGGCTAAATAAAGCCTGAATAAACAAGGAACTTTCTCAGGTACCCAGAGCTACAGCCTGTCAGTTTCAGAACATTGATGAGAAACTGTAAAAATGTATACAGATAGTTGTACAGATACACATGTATATGGATACATAATGCAGGTGTTCCTTAGCAACAATAGTCAAAATGTTATCTATGTGGGCTAGAAGACTTTGCCACTATATGAGCCATAAATTAGAAGCTAGAAATTCACCATATACTCTTGGGAAAGAGAATAAAGAAGTGGGATTAGATACTAAGTAATTAGTTCAAATATGCTACTCAAGGAAATCATCTGACAGTTGAGTATATTCATTTAAAGATTACGTATGGAATACTTACTCTGTGCTAGGCACTCTACCAGTAGGAGATTACAAAGGTGAATAAGACCCAGTTGCTGCCCCCCAAGTTCTCAGCTGAGTACATCAAACAGATATACAAAAAGGTAAATTAACACCGTGTGGTGAGGAACAAGGTAGAAAATGCATGAGGGATTTTGATAATGTCCAAAGGAAGACTCTAACTCCAACTGTGGTGGGGGGAGAACATGGGACAGAGATGATGTTGCGAGAGACTCTAGAGAAGGTGATGCCTAAAATAAATCTTAAAGAATGAGGTGGAACTAACCAGGTTGTGGAGTGGGGTGAACATTGTAAGCATAGAGATAATACATACACACCTCTCTATCCCCCCCCACCCCCCCGACACACACACACACACACACACACACACACACACAGACTCATGTGTGCACACCCAGGGTCTATAGGAACTGACCAACAGTTCTGGTTGAAAATTCTCTAAGCAACTGAGAAATGTTTAAGATGGGAATAAATAGCAATAGCTAAATTCTATGTGCATGTAAGAGGAGAGAGTATAGTAGGATGGGGATCAAACAAATATAAGCATGATCTTCTTTTGTTCCTTAGAACCCACATAGCAATTTTCAATGGAAAATACCCACCTCAGAGACTCCTAGCACTGCTAACTTTTGGTTGCATGATGATGGGCTGTTATCAAACTCGAGATCCTTTGGAAGGCACCTAAGAATGGATTAAATTGATCCCATCACACATCTAACTGTACTGAAAATACAATCTTTCATATAATTAAACAGGAGCAGCTGGGAGGGAAATTTCTTTCCTTTATTCCTTAACTGCTTCCATACTCCTGGCAAACCAACCACAAAGATAGTTAAGCACAATCTTTATTAAGTCTCATCTTTGTCCATTCCATTTTGTGGTAAAATTGTACAGTTAGCCAACATCCGATCGAGAGAATAGGGGAATTGGCAATCCACAGGAAGTCTAAGAACAATCTCAAACCCTGAAATCTCAAGTGGTATTCTAGCTACCTCATCCTATTACCAAGCCAATAATAGCAATAATAATACCAAAACAGTAACATTTAACGTTTATAAAATATTTGTAATGCCAAGCTCTTTACATAGATTATTTAATCTTACATAAAAGCCCATGAGGTATGTAATATTATCCCTCTTCCATATGTATAAAAAATGAGGTTCATAAAAGTTAAATAACTTGTCCAATGTCACCTAGCTAATACACGGACAAGGCAGGATTCAAAATTAGATGTGTCTGATGGTTCTTTGGCCATGTCTTTCCATCCATCAGTGGCACTCTGAAGAACTAGATGTAATGTTATGGAAGGAGCCCAGCACTTGGAATCAGAACATCAGGATTTCACCCATGATGACACTTACTGAGTAGGTGACTTGGGTATACTAATTCTCTCTCTCATTTGCTTGTTTTGTCAAATGGAGGTAATTGCATACGTCCGGTCTACCTCTGTAGATATTCGGGAGCTTAAGATGACAACGACATGATGTATACAAGTATTTTGTAAGCCAAAACCAATGAGACAGTTGTAAGGTCTTCTTATTTATAAAGTGAAATTTGCTTTACTAACAGGTGACAATCAAGAAAACATATAAAGAAATACTTAGCAAATGAGATGTATTCTAGCTGCCCTTGGCAATCTTGTGAATTTTTTAAAGACAACCAGAAAGATGTCTCTAGTATCCAGAATTTCTGGGGGGGGGGGGGGGGGGAGGAAACAAAACAATCCCAGGTATGCAATTTCTTGATCCACGATTCATGGTTCATGATTCCCTAGATTTTCTGTTACACAGGTAATCATATAAAATCACTCCTGACAAGTAGTGAGAAAGCTATGTTCACAAGAACAGTAATTGTTATAATCTAACAGTATGAATAATGAATATGAATATGAATAATTATACCAAATATATAAGTAATTGTTATCACAGGAAAGAACAAGAACTGTTTTTCAACTCTGAAATTATATTCAACTTCACTTTGAATGATTCAGCTGATTTCCAGCATACATAGCAAAATGAGTAGATTTGGCCTACGATATGTCTTGTCTCAACACAATACACTTCTAACCAGGGGAAGTCTAAGCAAATCAAAACGGTGCTTGTTTTTAAAAAGTTCGAACAATTACAATTCCCCTGGCAAAAGAGTAGGTACTTGTAAAGTTAAAGCCCTGTCATTCAGCAAAAATACTTGCTTGTATGCTAAAAGATCCCAGTGAAACTGAGAACTGTTACCGTTACAACAAAAGTATTGGAACAGATAAATCTAATTTGCTGATCATTTGTACAGTTAAAATACCCTACAAAAGCCAATATTTGAAACTTCTTTTTTTGCTTTGTTTCCAAACAGATTACGGAAGTGTAAGGATTTCTTAAAACATTAATAGTGATAGGGGTGCCCAGATGGCTCAGTGGTTAAGTGTCCTACTTCAGCTCAGGTCATGAACTCACAGTTCATGAGTTCAAGCCCCACATCAGGCTCTGCACTATCAGTGCTCTCAGATTCTCCGTCTCCCTCTCTCTCTGCCCCTCCCCAGCTTGCCCTCTGTCTCTCTCAAAAATAAATAAACATTAAAAAAAATTAATAGTGATAATGATTATGAAAACAAACATTTAGAGTTTCCATAACACTAGGAACAGTCACAAGTATTTCACAAATACTAGTATTTTAAACTTCTCAGTAGCCTTTATGATATAATGTATCAATTAGCATCCACTGTGTAACAAACCACCTCAAAACTTAATGGCATAAAACAAAAATCATTTCTTAGCTCACAATTCTGCTCTTCCGTCATTTGGGCTGAGCTCAGCTGGGTAGCTCTGATCTTGACTGGACACCTCCCTTGCGTAAGCGGTCAGATAGTGTTTGCCTGGGGGCTGACTGGTCCCAGAGAGCTTTAGAGTACTTGAGATGTACTCTCTCATTCCTGAACAAACTAGCCCGGACTTGTTCACGGGGTGGCAGGGTTGAGAGGGAGGGGAAGCCGTCCAGTCCTTTTCAAAATTAAGCTTAGGACTGGCACATTTTACTGCCCATAGAAGTTTACAAGTTCAGATCAAATTAAAAGACTGGGAAACAGGCTTTACCTGGTTGATGAAAGAATCTGCAAAGTCACATGGCAAAAGATTTGGGCATTTTGGGCAAAACTGTGGGCATTTTGCCACCCCCTATAAGCAGGTACTCTTATTATCCCCATTTCACAGTGAGGAAACTGAGACTCAGAGAGGCTCACAGCATCCGTTTTTCCATTTCTCCCTTTGGTCACAGATACTTCTTTGCCACTTTTTAGAGCAGGATATGTGTTGAGTGACGTCCGGTTCTGAGTTATTCAGGGTATACATCTGAGTGACACTGAATTCTGAGTGAGAAAGCATTTAAACAAGGTTGGAGCTAAACTTTAAGGTCATTTTGCAAGGCTAATTCAAATGTTGACCCCGACCAGACCACAAAGAACATATTAGCATCCTAGCACAGAGAAAAATGGTATTCCCCTTTTGAGAAGAAAGGCAATACAGCAATTTTTCATGCTTTGAAAGGAGAGAAGTTGGTTTTCCTCTTAGTGCTTAGAAAAAAAAAGAAGAACGTTCTGCCTTCTGTCTTCCCTCCTACATCACAAGAAAAATCTCATGACTGTTTCCTTTGAGATGGAAAACAGGGCTCTCCTTTTCTAGACCCTCTGAAGAGTCGGTAACATTTCAAGCTCAAGTATTTAAACTGGGGTAGGATGCGATGACCCTTCCAGAATTCAAGATCTGGCCTCAGTGGCCATGGGGGAGTGGTGGCAAGGTCCTGCAGGCAAAGAACACATTGGATCCAGGGAGGCTGAAAGTTTTAAACCTGCCATGCGCTGCCATGCCCTCTCCCTTTTGGGGTTGGATCTCGCCAATCAGCTAGCCATTGCTCGGGTGAAGGAATTCATGGTTAGGTCAGGGCACTTTTTGACCTTGAGACCTGAAAGTACAGAATGCTTTGCCAATGATGCTTAAAATAGTCATACGCTTTAACAAACACGGTGTTTGATTTAATCAGAGGCGTTCAGAGAGGCAAATCCCTAAAATGTTTAATTGGCTATTTGGGCAAGTTTTATGTTCTTCTTTGCATTTTTACCTAATGAACTAAAATTCCTACAGTAAAGGCATGGCTTTTGTCATCAGAAAAAGGTAATAAGAAAATCTGGTAGCAACTGAGGCGGATAGATCAAGATGGAAATGGAAACCGGCACCAAATATCATCTCTAACTCACCTAGGAAAGGAAGAAATGAGTTTTCTTGACATTGCCCTTGAATTACACACACGACATACCAGCATGTGAAGCCCCCACGAATGCTCAGCCAGCCAACAGGCCTCCAGCTGCAGGGAAGCTCTGGGTTATAGACTTGGTGCCCTGGTTCCCCATTCAGCCTGAACTGGAACCCAGGGCCAACTTGCGACTGTCAGAGGGTCACAGCTTGCGCTTCTGTAAAAAAATCAGATTTGTTATCACACGCATGGAACTGAGAGTGTCCCTTACTTAAAAAAATTTTTTTTTAATGTTTATTTATTTTTTTGAGAGACAGAGACAGAGACAGAGCACGACGAACAGGGGAGGGGCTGAGAGAAGGGGAGACAGAGACTCTGAAGCAGGGTCCAGGCTCCGAGCTGTCAGACAGAGTCCAACACGGGGCTTGAACCCACAAGCCGTGAGATCATGGCCTGAACCAGTCGGGCACATCCCTTGCTTGAAACACCCAGGTCAGGCCTTACTATTGAATGCTCCTGTGCTCCTCCTTTTCTTCTCCCCCTTCTTTCTTTTATCTATAAAATATTGCCTTTGGTTGGTGGGCGAGACATGAAACAAATAGCTGAGGATTTATACCTTGTATCACAAGACGACTTCATTGTCTCTGGGGAGCCTCAAGGGTCTTCCCGGACTACCTCTTTTCCACGTCAGACTGAGTTAGGTGACCCTCCTTAATTCTACAGAACTCTGCACTCTATGGATATTATACTTACCACCCTTCTTGGAATGGTCCATTTGTGTAATTAGCTTTTCCCCTGGGATGTGAGCTCTTCAAGGGCAAGAACCGAGCATTGTTTCTATTTGATTGCCTAACACTCGGCCACTGCCTGGTGCGTAGTCTGTAGTCATTAAATGGCTGTTCCGAGAGGGAGTGAAGGAACGATATGATTTACTGAATCTCCAGTGGAGTCGGGCCATCCCTGGAGGCGGGACCTAAAGAATAACGCGAAGAACGGTGGCTTGCCCTCTTACCTCCTGGCGTAACCGCAGCTGGCCTGTGGTATTGGCCAGGGCACTGTCTGCAAGGCTGTTCTCGTAGCTCCAGGGCTGTAAGCACAGACTTTAGCCTTGCTGGCTCCTTAATGGTCCCATTAAGTGCCAGGAGCACACAATTTCATGGTGCAAACCGGGAAAGGGCTTAAGAGACTCATCAGGCTTTTTAGACATCAAAAAGCTCTTACAAAATAATATTTTGACGAATGAAGGGTAAATTAGGAGGAAACATGTGGATTAGGAGTCCCCTAGAGCACAAAGGGATTGAAGAAACCAAGGGGCCCAGCATCTGCCTTTATGTGGTTGGAGTTTCTCAAACCGACTGGTTGGAGTCTCACCCCCAGACACACCAAGGACTTCCTTTCACACCACCAGGCGGCCTAGTGAGGTTTGCAGCCATCACCGCACAGAGCTTTGCACCGAGTGAGCCAGGGCCCAAATGAACGTGACGGGGTGAGCTTCCTCAGGAAGCTTTCCTTCATGCATGGCTTCCCCAGTGGCCCCCAGTGGGGTCTGTTCCTGTGGGATCAGAACACAGAGCTTGCAGTGGGAGCCAGCTGGAGAAGACTTCATATTCTTCTAGGGGAGTGACTCAAAGGTATGACCAGGAGGGTAGAAAGCTGGAGGACAGTGACTATGACAGGCTCTTCCTCTGAGATAGTTTCCGGTGTCCTGTGCTTACCCAACGTGTTCATCATTGCTCCCTCCTTGTTCATCCGGCCCTGACCCCTCCCGAGGGCATCCCTGACCCTCCTGAGATCCCAGTGAAGAATGCCACATCTTAACATTACCGGAGGAACCCCTTTCTGAATCTTCTTGACAGGGGGTCACCCAGCACTTGCTTGAATTCTGTCACTGATGAGAAGATCGCCCCCTTACAAGGCTGCCCATTCCTTGTTGAGAAATTCTAACGATTAGAAGTCTGAGTCCCTCTAACACTGACCTTGTGGTCTTGCTCCCACATCTGGCGAACACACAGGTTTCGTCTAAAGGACGTATCACGTGGCAAACCTGTGACTCCTCTGTGGCTCGACATCCTCACTCCTCCCTGCGCCCCCACCCCCCCCCCAAGTGGTTTCTAGACCCTTCACCCTTTTGGTTTTTTCATTCACTTCTGCTCATCAAAATGTTTCCAAATTATCCCCCCCAGCCAGCGGCTGTTCTAAAAGAAAAGCTTCGTTCCTAAACACTTCCTGTTGTTAGGTTGTGATCGTATTCTATGTGGGTCATCTCAATGAGAAGAAGCCTGTTGTGGGGGGAGCCGTGGAGGGAGTGGGCAGGAGCTAGGGTTTCAGGCTGCCAGCTAAAAGTTATTTATTTTCGGCAGGGATTCCAGCAACAAAGATAGCTTTGTAAGCTTATTTTGTTTCTGCAACCTAAAAATAATAAACAGGTTTATCAAAACTGGAGGGGAAAAAAAGAAGGAAAGTAAACAGAGCAAATCCTGAGTTGCATGTAAGCTCAAATAAAAACCAACAAGTGTCAAGGCCAGAAAAATCCATGGCAGCAGCACTGACAGCAGGGGGGAAACCATGCCTCCCGTGCTGTCACCAGTGTGCCCCGGGCTACCTGTGAAAAATGCAGACCAACCTCCCACTGGGGACCGGTGGGGACCACGCCATCAGCCTCGTCTATGTGCAAGTCCCATAGTGCAAAAAAAGCTCCACAGTGAATGGACTTCTTATATCCAATTTGTATTATGAAAAGTTGCCTAACAGAAAAAAAAAAAAAAATCGGGTCCTTAAGCTGTGGTTTGACCATCAAGGGACACAGAACCCATCACCTTCCCCACTCTAAAGCCTTTTCTTTCAGTGAAGCTGGATTTTTGAGGCATGCCTACTATGCCACGAGGTACAGGGAGCAGATTTAATATGCATTGGACAGAGTTACTGAGCCTCCCAGGCTTTTGGCCTCACCCACACCCCACCTTTATGCCCAGCCTCCTTCCCTGTGGGTGACGTTTTCTGTATACCACAGGTTGATGATGGGCAAAACCGGCAAAACCATGAGCGACCTGGTTTTCAGGTGAGGCTAAGTAGTGTAATCATTAGACTTTGTTACTTTTTCTGTATGAATGGGTCCCACGTACAGTTTAGCAAGTGGGGTTTGGGACTCTAACTGCACACAGAAAGTGGAAAGGCTTTCACATGCTCCGAGGGGGTGGTGGCCGGGCATGCGGGGTTCAGGGCTCCCTCCAGTAGCTGCACATTGTCTTTCCAGGGGGCAGTGAGGTGGGCTCCCCATCTCCTATCCCCACCCCTGGAAAATTAAGGTTCCGGTCTTTGCAGCCCCCCCGAGGTATTCCAGAAATCAAGGATAGCGAAAGCAATTATGACTTGAGGATATGGCACCGAAATACGAAATGAAGCAAATAGTAACCATCCCCCCCCAACCCCCCACCCCCCCGCCGCCTTGGCCCGAGAGAGTTCTGCCCACATCCTGGATCCCGACTCGCTGGGACCACTCTGGAAGCCGCCCCGCCTTCCCTCTGGGATGATCATTCCACGGCTAAAGAGACAGAGCGCTAAAGACTGGAAATGCCCTAAAATGAAGTGTCGCTTTAATCCTTCTAGACCGCCCAACACAGCCACCCCCAGAAGCAGGAGCTCTGCACGTCTCTGTGTCTGGATGTGAAAAAGAAACCCGCTCCCCCCCTCCCGCCCGCCCCCAACATTCCTCTCATGGGACGGAAAGCAGCGATGGGTGGGAGGATTCATTTCAAAGAAAGAGTGAAAGATGGAGCCCTTAACTGGTGTCACTTAATCTGTGATGGCATAAAGCAGGCTCTTTTCTGTTTACTGGAGACTGACCAGAGATAGGATGGCAGCCAGGGACGAGGAAAGGGGAATCGTGGGAACCAAACTAAGGGGCTCCTCTCCCAGACTAATATTATTATGCTTCCCTCATAGGAGTTGCGGGAGTGACGAAAACCACCCTGCCCACCCCACAGCAGGTCTTGGTGACATTGGAGAGGGTGCTGAGAGCAAGGGAGGCAGCCTGGGGTCTCTCACCTGGCTCAGGCCTTTGTTGGGAGCTCCGGGGGTGAGAGGGCCTCTTCTACAGAGAAATTGGGGATCCGGAGACTTGGGCCTTCGTCCTTCCTTCACCGCTGATTGTGGCTTCACCTGAGTAGGTCGAAGACTCTAGCAGCCTGAGCTCTTTGTTTCAGAAAGTCGGGCGTTAAGGCCTAGAACCCTAGGCGATCTCTGGTTCCATTCCCTCACTCATTCAGGGATTCATTTATTCCTCTAACAGTCACTGAGCTTAGGGCCTGGGACATGAAGAGATCGGATTAGGCTTTTACTCCATGCCCCACTGCTCCGGAATCAAAAGAGGTACCTCTTTTCTAGGTATCTACCCAATGGCTCTCCTTTCCCAAACACAAATTCGTGGGAAGGCAGCCCGGAATGCTAAATTTCGAAACTGGTCACCTTTTGGAGGCCACACCATTGGTTCCAATGAAAATTCGGTATGGGGTAGAGGGTGCCACACCAAGCCATTACCCTCTACCTCAGTGGGATTTAATTTATAATTTTAGTTGCAAAGATAATCAAGTACCGAACAACTGGGCATATCTAGTGGGGTGGGCAGGAGAATGGGGGCGCAGGCTCAGGCAGGCCAAAGCAGGGACCCAGATTGCACTTGATCACTGGATTCTGGGAAGAGGGTCCCAAAGACAATCGGAATGTTCTGTGGGCCCCGGGACCCTGGGCCAACCGGAAGGCATTAAATCCCCGTTGCGCTCCAGGAGGGTCTGTGTATAGTTGATTATTCTGACTTAGGTATCAGCCAAGGCTCTTTTTCTGCATTTATTACTGAATATGAAAGAATAATGTCATCTACAAAGACCCATGGGCCTCATTTCTAGACAGGAAAAATCCCCCCTTATTATCTTCTTAAATGATTTCCTGTAGGTTCCCCTCAAGTAAAACCGCTAAGCTCCCACTGGTCTGGTTCCCACTGACTCATGGGAGGACTGCCCTCAGGAAAAGAAACTCAAGCCCCCAGAACTTGGCGCAAAGGGAAATGTGTTTCAGTTCAGGCTGATTGCACAGAAAATGGAGGCACTTGCCCTCAAAACCCTGAGAAGGAAATGAGTGTGGCAGCTTGACTAGGCGCCTGGCCCCATCTCGGGGAAAGGCTGCTTTCTGACCCTTTTGGGTGGGCCACACGGTGAAACGTCACTCGCAGCAACAGCTGAGCCAGAACGTCCACTTTCCAAGACAGTGTGCATACGGGACCGCCTTGGGGACTTCCGTGTTCTGTGATTCACTAATAACATCAAATATTTCCATAACCGCGTGTAACTCTGTGCGTTCATATCCATGGCCTCATGCACATAGAGAGGGCTGGGATCCACAGGGCTGTCTTTCAGGTGAGGGAACTAAGGCTCAGAGAAGCGAAGTGACTTGATAGGTTCCCATGGCTAGAAAATGACAACAGCCGAGATGGAGGTCCAGGATTGCCCATCTATCTCCACAGAGATTTCCACATGGTGCCCTTGGCCATGTTAAACTATAAGCTCTTCAAGGGCAGCCCCTGGGCCTCACACTTATCACAGGGTTCCTCCCAGCAAGGGTGGCCTCCCCTGTGCGCCTAATTTCACAGACACCAGGTGGGACCACCCCCCACCCCCCGGCAGAAAGCACCTTCTCACCGATACTCAGACGTTCACTTTTCATTTGCCTAAGATTCCCGTGCTTGGCTTTGGAAAGCTTGCAGAGCTCCACGGAAGGGAAAAGCCGAGAGACGCTGTCAGGACAGGTAGGGAGAGTGTCAGGGCATTGGTTTGTGAGGGAGGGCAAGGCTGGACAAAGTGGGAGAAAGGCTAGGGACAGGGCCTCCAAAGTTTAGCAAGCTCCCATCTTGTCCCCTGCCCCCAATTCACTCTTACCCTTTCTGCTTTTAATGCTTAGCACATGAAGACGGCGCGATGGGTCCTCCCTATCTGTGCCTTCATTGGTGAGGTCAGAAACCGCCCTAGGGAAGACCCAGGAAGCAATCGGAAGCCACAGGGGGTGGGGCTGTGGTGGCTAGAAAGCCAGCGTCAGAGGCGTCACCCCGCACGAAAGCTGGAGACCAAACTTGCTCTGCCCTGGCTGTCTGGCAAGCGGGTGGGTTTCGTGTTCAAGCTGCTCCCACCCTACCCCCTTTTGGGGCAGCATTGTATTTCTGTGACTGCCCTTCCTCGGGGCTGCTTTTGATGTCCACGTCCCTTCTCCAGCCCACGAGTGTGTGTGTGGGGGGGTGTGGTGCGCCCTGGGCTCTGTGCCCAGCTATGAATGAACCCCGCCTCGCCGTGTTAGAGGAAAATGGACCTTTGTCTCTGTTAGCTTCTCTGTTGCCACCCAGCCAGCTTGAGCCACCCTTTCCAGACCATTTGGGGTCTGGGTGCTGAATGGACTCTTCCCGCAGGCTTACGTTGTTTCCGTCATGCACAGCTCACCCTCGTGAGTGAACAGTCCGCTTGCGGGGCGCAAGGAACTGGCCAATACTGGACAAAACCCAGAGGCGTGAACCGGCAAGGGGGTTTCCTCCACTTGTCCAATGTTTTTAGTTTATTTCCTTTATACTTAAAGGCACCCAAGAATTTGTTTTATAAGCTTCTCTACCATCATCGCCACGCTGGGGCTCTTTGAAATAAATTTCTGTGATAAAAATCGAAAAGGCTAAACTAAAATCAAAGATATCTGCAAATAATCTGTAATGTAAAACCAGACACAACCGCATTGTTTACAATCTTCTTTTCCAAATCAGAGTGGCGAGGTGGCTTTTTGCCAGATTTTAGGAGAAATTTCCATTTGTTGAGTCCCCCCCGCCCCGCAATATATTGGTGCAAATGAGATACTGTATATCGCAGTATATAGACATGCGTTTGTTTGTTCTGTATTCTTTCAAAAATATATTCTTAAGACTTCAAAGTGGTAGAAACTGTTTCTAACTTAATGTCTTATACTTTATCTTAGTCCAGAATGTACTCGCTGGGTTATTTTTCTAGGCTTGTTTATCCTGCTTTCTTTCCAAGCAGGCAAGACAGAGTCCCAACACTGGTGCGTTTGGAACAATGGAAAATAGGTCCCACTTTAGCAGCTACTTATCTGCACTCATTACAGTAAAGCAGCGTCACCGGTGATTCCGGGCAGCCGGAAAAATAGGCAGTTAGTTACCTATTGAGGTAACTTTGGAATGTGTTTCTGGTTCCAAGGTTGTCTTTCAAATGAAATAAGGAGGCCACTTTAGCAGAGCTGACGGAAGCCCGGGTACACCCTGCTCCTCTCTCGGGCCCCCTCTTTCCCCCCAGCTGCTGGTCCCTTCCTGCGGGACAGAGGGAGCCAGTTTAGCCACTGGTCAGAGCTTCATTTCTTCCAGCCTTCCTGAATCAGGCACTCGGGAAAGGTTCCTGGTTACAAACTTCTTGGCCACACTCGTGATTAAGTGAAGCAGGAAATGGGGCAAGTATTAAAGCGGAGTACCCAGTACTCTCATAGTACTTGTGGTCCTCAGAGTCCTCACAGTATTTCCTAGTGAGTAGTAAGGCCAACATGCTGCAAAGAAGCTACTCCACGGAGAGTCCCCATGTGGGATGATCCAACCTCATCACGGGTTATACAAGTCTTCAGGGCTGCTGGCTGTTGAAAGATTCATCAGACGCGTTCCTAACACTTTAGTAGGCTGGCCTTTGAGTGAGAAGATCTTGACCCACTGCTTTTCATCCAGAAAACAGGGTGCTGTACTTAGCCCAATATTTCCCTCACTGTGGTCACTGTGTCCTTCGTATGTATTCTTTGTCTTGACTATGGATCATGTCTGCCATTACGTTTGATTTTTTTTTTTAATTTTTTAATGTTTCTTTTTGAGAGAGAGAGAAACAATGCGTGAGTGTAGGAGGGGCAGAGAGAGAGAGGGAGACACAGAATCCGAAGCAGGCTCCAGGCTCTGAGTTTGTCAGCACAGAGCCCGACGTGGGGCTTGGAACTCACCAACCACGAGATCATGACCTGAGCCGAAGTCGGATGCTCAACCCAGGCGCCCCTTAATATTTTTTAAATCACACAAGAGTCTGGAAACAGATATGAAAAATAAAGGCGATTAATTCTAGGGAACTAGGAATTCGGACGGTTATTTTCTTCTCTATTTCACACGTCGGTTTCCTTTTATAAACCCATCGCTTCTTTGTTGCTGTAAGTTGGTTTCCTCATAAAGCAAACTTCTAAGAATGCTGATTTCACGATTCCCACACAGACCGGTAGCTAGTTAGTGCTTTCTCTTTATGATTGCATTCACTAAAATTTATATTTGAATTAGGAAGCTCGTTTTGCGATGAGGCGCCTCCTGAGTCCCAGCCCTCAGAGCTGTCACCGTGTCACTACATCCTGCCTGAATACATGTGCTCACGTGGCTTTGGGCTACCTCCTTAAATGCACAGAGAGTCCATTTTCCTTAGTTTGGATGGTTTAACTCGCGTCCCACATTGAGAACCACCACCTGTTGGACAGTACTCTACAGTTTGCATGGTGTTCTACATCATCTTCTTTGATTTCATCCTCATCCCAACCTTGAATGTGACTACTGATTTGATTACTCCGATTTTAGAAACGGCTAGTGAGTTCCCTTGGGTCACATAGTTAGGAAGTGAACTCCAAACTCTCATTGCCTTGCAGGATCAATGAGAAACTTCACATAAATGAACCTCCTTTCAAGTTTGAGGTCACAACTGTCCTTGTCAATTTAGCATATGCCCACAGCTTCAGAAAAGCCTTTGGGCACACCCTGGTGTGCTGGGAGATCACAAAGAGATCAGAAAAACCCCCTTATACTGTTTGGGAAAGCTCGGACCCTGGATGTCAACTTGCCATTTAAAAAGTGAGCATCTTTATTTTTACATTATCCCAATTTAAGTAACAAGTGTCATTGGAATGTTAGTTCTCTTGCCATTCTGGAATTATGCTAAGTGCCATGAGAAATTCAAGAAAATTATCGCACAGGCCTTGCCAAAACAGGCTCCCTATTTAATTATGAATTCTGCGCTACAAAAATCCAGATTTTGATTTTATTAAAAAATGCTCAACATCAATAACAAGGGGGGAAATATAGTAACTTATCTGAATATTTCCAAGTATTTGTATGACACATCTAGGTATTTTTCACAGCTTTTTTTTTTTTCTCTACTAGGAACAGAAGGACTGGGTTACAATTTATGATTTCTCACTCAAAGCTCGGCCTCTCCACTCTTAAAAACTGAGAACAAACTGAGGGCTGATGGGGGGTGGGAGGGAGGGGAGGGTGGGTGATGGGTATTGAGGAGGGCACCTTTTGGGATGAGCACTGGGTGTTATATGGAAACCAATTTGACAATAAATTAAAAAA
The DNA here is from genome assembly GCF_007474595.2 of Lynx canadensis. Lineage (NCBI taxonomy): Eukaryota > Metazoa > Chordata > Mammalia > Carnivora > Felidae > Lynx > Lynx canadensis. The sequence continues at coordinate 26,751,618 of NC_044309.1, read as the reverse complement.
AAAAGGCTCGGCCTCTCCCAGTGGCCAGGATCTGATCTTCTGCAGTGGGTGCTGGTGACAGTCCACTGGAGGAATAGGGGCAGGAAGGGGGACAGGAGTGGACATGTGCAAACACTAACCAAACAGTTTCTTCCTTCCGGGGGGTCAGGTCATACAACCTGCGTCCATCAACCCTGAACACAGCTGTTGTAGAGAGTGGCTGGGAAGGGGTGATGCAGGGATGAGGGATGAAAACTGTGTGCCTGGAGAGTCTTAGCTCAGAGCATTTCCAACTGGTGGTGGATCGTGCACTTGAGTTCCCACCTGATGTCATGGGATCTTAATTTCATGAGTAAAAAGAGAAGGTCGGGCAAAATGATCTTTGAGTCTCCTTTGAGCTGCAATGCCCTGTCACTCCAATCAATCAATGAGTCAGGAAGTTAGCCTGTTAGACCACAGGGTCTGCAAAGGGCCTATGCTTCCATCACCTCGGTCTCCATCGGTTCCCCCTGAGAGGTTTTGGGTACATACGTATGCACACGTGCACGGACACGCACATGCATGCATGAAGGCACATGAGGTATTTCATACCTGCTCCTATTTTGTCCTGTCTGATGATGCCATTTTCATCCTTGGCTTCTAAGGGCACCCCAGAAATCTCCATTAATGGGGAGGACTGTGAAGACCCCAAACGAAAATTTGAGACTGGTTTCTCTATAGGGTGGTGAGGAGACTCCTTCTGCTGTCTCCCAAAGGCCACGGGAGTGACTACAACTGATGCTAAGCGTACCCAAAATGAGGAGGCCCAACCATGGAGAGGCAGTCGTTTGCTGATGCCGCTTGGCTGGACGGCACAGCGCAAGGCAGCTCTCTCCTCCATGCCCGCTCTGAATGGACCATGTTCGGGCTGGAACACAGTCAGTTGGAAGTGACTTTTATTTCTGCCCTCCCAGACCCAGTGAGAAATGTCAGGAGAGTTTATTAGTCTCAGGCACAAGGGCCCCCGTGCAGGTTAGCCAGAAGTCAAAACCTGAGGGAGAGGGAGCAGGTAGGGCTTGCATGGAACACTGGACCCAAGCATTAATTAGAAACACTGGTGCCCTGGACAGAGCCAGCTTGTATAAGCTGCTGGGGCCTGTGTTCACTTCATAAAGCTGTTTTATATGGTATTCCTGGCAACAGCTGGACACTTTAAAAGAAAAATAAAAGGAACATTATTGGTAACTTGGGGAGGGGGGTGTTCCCTTCTCTGCCAGTCAGCTGTCCAGCCACCCCTGGTCCCCTCCAAAAATTTGACGATGAGGGCTCTCAGAGTGGCATGGCTTCTGCCTTGATAGAGTTTCCTAAGGAAGTCAGTCAACCTTTCTGAATCATAGTTGGCTTGTCTGTGAAGTAGACACAATAGTAACTGTCCCTCCTTGCCTCCTGGGGCTATTTAAATAAGTTTAAATAAAGCAGAGAAGGGGCTCTGAAAACTGTAGAGTAGTACAGCAAGTCATCCTTGCTGTTCTAATTCAGAGGCCAGGAGACTCAGGGTTGCAATGTTGAGAGGTTAGAACAATGATTCTCAGCTGGTGGAGACTTGCTCCCCAGGGGGACATAAGCAATGTTTGGAGACTGTTTTGGTTGTCATTTTTGGTTGACTGGGGACAGGAGTGGGGATATGCTACATGCATCTAGTGGGTAGAGTCCAGGGGTGCTGCTCAACATCAATGCATAGAACAGTCCCTTGCAACAGAGAATTATCCAGCCCCAAATGTCAGTAGAGCTGAGGTTGAAAAACCCTGAGTCAGAGCATGCTGGTATCCCCTAAATATGAGGTTTCCGCCAAATCCATTTTCCGCCGAACCATAGCCATTTAAAGAAAACAAAGGGAGCCATAATGGTGGATGAGGGAAAGGGGAAGAGTGGGTCAATGGTGATAAAGCATTGGAGACCTAGCTAGGTATTCCAGTTGTTTCAACGGTTGCCTCTCAGACTCAGTTCTCCACCTTTGGTGATGGGCTGGGAGCTACGAGTTACATTTCTTCTTTGCCAGTTGTCGCCTGGTAGGTGCTGCCAGTAGGGGGCGCCAGAGAGAGGCTTGCGGAGGAAGAAGGGACACCTTCATTCCCCTGCTTCCTGTTCCTGCCAGGGTCAATCAACAGCAGTGCCTCACCCTGGCTGTAGTAGTCCCTTCCAAGAGCAGTAGTGGAGTCCTGCTTGCGGTGTTTCCGGGACCAACCAACTCTTTGCATCCCCTGAGCAATAGCTTCTCCAGCCGGATGGCATCGCGTTCTCTGAGGTCAGAGTTCCAGCTCCAACCGGGGCCCTCCTCAAAGTTCTACGTCTAAGTAATTTCAACCTCTTCCTTCTAGCCCTCAGCACTAGGGTAGGATTTGCTTCCTCCAGTTTCTATCTTCTATCTATCTATCTATCTATCTATCTATCATCTATCTACCTATCTATCTATTTACTTATTTTGGGGGAGTGCAAGTTGGGGAGGGCCAGAGAAGGGGGCAGAGGATCTGAAGCAGGCTCTGAGTTGGCAGGCTGTCAGCACAGAGCCGGATACGTGAGACTCAAACTCACCAACTGTGAGATCATGACCTGAGCGGAAGTCCATGACCTGAGTGGAAGTCTGATGCTTAACTGACTGAACCACCAGGTGCCCCCAGTTTCTATCTTCTTAATATGCAAGTGTCCTATGTTTGCTTCTTTAGTTCTTCAAAATATATGGTTAACAATTCTTTATAGTAAATTCTTTCTTAGACTCACTGCTGTGGTTTGTGGCTCCTGGTAGGACTCTGGCTGATACAGAAAAGAAGCATAGTCTCTTCTGAACAGTGACAGGGGACTCAGAGATATCCATGCCCCACCCCACCACAGCAGGAGTGAAGAAGGACAACCTTGCATGGCAACTTCCTCAACGGTGGAGGGTGTGTGAGAGCATTGTTCCTTCCTAGGTTTGCAAAGAACGTTGGGTGCAATTTCACCATCAAAGGTAACAATGCATTTCACCTCATCAGAGTTGTGGACTTGAGCTACTGCAAACAAGAAAGCCTGTAACTTCTTGGGTCTCAAAATGGTTCTCCTTGGCCTCCTCAGCCCAGTGGTCCCATTTAGACTTTGCCAAATCATCAAGAGAGAAAACCTCAAAGCAACTATCTAATGCTACTATCCATCTCCCATTATGCTCGTCAACAAAAGTTTGTGTCTTCTCACTGTGATTTAAATATACCAGAAAACAATCTTGTGCAGAGAATGGAATCTTCTCTCCAAAAAAAATGGCGTAAAAAATAAAAAAAGAATCTGTGGTAGAAACCCATCCATCTGTCAGATCTATAAAGACAGTGACAAATGCCCCAGCTTGGAGACACGAATCACTTGGTTTATGGGAAGGAACTATGAGATGCGTATCTTTATTTTCAATGAAGTAAATATTTTCAAAACTATACTGCTTGTGTATATTCCTCTCCCCCAGCTGGAAACAGTAGTTGCAAAACATTCTAGGAGCAGCAACTAAAGAATTGCAAGAAAATAAAAGAGAAAGCCACAGTGCTCTGCCGTCACATGTTGCTAGGAATTCTTCCCTTCTACCAGGACCAAACAAGAAGAAACCATGTGTTGGAGGGATATGAGAGTGCAGTTGTTTCATTCCTTGAAGCCCAGGGGAGTTGGGGATGAGAAACTGTAGCCCCACTGCACCACCATCTCCCCTGTGATTGTAACAAGCTGTCAGCCATCGGTGACAGCTCTGTTGAGCGTCCAGGGAGTGGAAGGACCACTTCGGGGTGTGGAACTTAGACATTGGCATGACTCTTCCCTGGAAAACTCCCTCCCCATCCCGTGATTTCTCTGATTCCCGAGGGAGGGGATGGGAACCTTCTGCTGAGTGATCTGGCAGCTCCCCCTGACAGCCCAGTTTATCCAGTAGGCAGATGTGTGTGTGGTATGTAGCTGACATAAAACAAAAGCACTCCCAAAGTAGCCCTAGAACTGAACCTGCAGTCAGTCCTTCAGGGCTCCCAAGAAAGAGAAAGAAGAAGGGGAGGGGAGGGAGTTTTGTGTGTATGCACGTGTGTGTGCATGTGCGTGTGCGTGTGTGTGTGTGTGTTTGCTTCACATTGTATGTGACAGACAGAGTCCTGTCCAAATTCTAGGCTCCTTTGCCCTCCTTACTCTTCCTCTGTCCCCAGGAGCACACTGAGATTTCCTCACCTCCCTGAGAATCTCCAGATTGTTTCACCGTATGCACACACAATACCACTTCCAGTTAGAGGCTTCCTTCATTGTTTCTTCAATACTGTTCAAGAGGCAAAGCTCTCCTGAGGCATCAGGAGCTTCTCTTTTGTCTCTCAGTGAACGTACTGAGTAGAAGCTTAGAGCCCAAGACAGAAACTACGACCTTCCTCTCTCACCCATCTTCTACTTCTATAAGGATTGTCTAGAAGTTAGAGAAGATGGGCTGGGGGCAGAATGGGAAGTGGGGAGATTGACCAGGAGCAGAGCCCCCCCTCTTCCTTTCCTATCATGGCCAACCTCTTCCCCAAGCTAATGGAAGAAAACTCCTCTGCTCTCCTGGTAAGGCAGCAAGCATGGAGCCCCTCAGAGCTGGGGAGCCCACCCTCCTGGCAGGGACTGATTGGCACGCTTGTCAGATTAGAGCTCTGACGGCCCGAGCAGCCTATGAGGCTGGGAACATAGATGCTCCCGGATGCCTCTGCTCAGACGCCAGGCCGCGCTCCTGCTCTCTCCAAACCACTTGGCACTCACCAGTCAGATAGTTTCTGCCAAACCCGTGGCCAACTTGGCAGTTACTGTGAAGTCTGGGAGATTGCTTCTCAGACATCTGGTTCCAGTTCCAGCCTTTCCCCACCAAGGACTGTGGCTGGTGCCTGGTGGATTCATGGGCTCTCCACTTGTCCCTCCGAAGGTCAGATTTGGAGCTGTACTCCAAGTAGAAGGACATTGAATGCAATCCCTTTGCCCAGTCTCTTCCAGGCTGTTAAGGCCCTTACATATCGTGATCTCCATGGCCTCTTGGTCAACACAGGCACTCAGAGTAAGTTAGCAAATAAACACACTTTGGTGTTATGTTCCCAAAGACGGTTGGGGCAGAGTGTATGCATGTGAGGAGTGTGCCAATTCTTTATGAGAGTGGAAGGTAAGGCGGAAACATGTAGAGCAGGTGTTATGATTCTTAACTGGACATATGGGCAAACTGAGGCAAAGTGATGCTGGACTCCTAAATGTCAGTTGGTTAGAGGTAGAACCAGGATTAGAACTCAGGACTCTTAATGTTCAGTCAGGCTCTTCTACTATGTCATGATTTCTGCTTTCCTGGGGTATGGCAATTTTCCACTTTTATATTATGGTGAAATTAAATAGAATTTTCTTTCCATCAGGGGCTCAGGGGCTCATTAAAATGGTATGCTCAATTTGACGTACAAATGCAGAAGTGAGTTTTTCTTAGGAGAGGATTTATAGCTTTCATGAGGTTCTTGAAGGGGTTGGTGTAACCAACAAGGTGAAGAACTCTGCCTTGTACTGTTATGATGGACTCTAGATCAAACTGAGGGTGACCTTTGCATGGATTGTAAATAAGGCGGAGGGTCCTTCCGGATCGTCAAGACTCAAGATGAAGACTCAAGATGTGGGAGGAAAATATCACCTTGTTCCTCAGAGTCAGACAGAGTTGCTTAACTTGCAGCTGCTAAGAACAGTTGGAGCAAATAGTTTCCTGAGAAGGTGGTACACATGCTTAAAGCCCCATAAGTACAGACTCATAGAAGCTTAGAACCTTCGATCAAGGAGCATCTGTGCAGATCACCTAACCTGGAGGTTTGTCTACCTAGCTATACAATAGAATCTTTCGGGAATAGCTGAGAGCACACCATACCTGAGACCAACCCCAGAGATTTCTCTTGTAATTTTTCTAGGCTGGGACTCTGTGCTCTGTATTTTAAAGTTCCTTGGGTGATTCTCATGCACAGCTAGAGTGGAGAACCACTGACCTAAATCACTAGTTCTCAACTGGCTGAACATCGGAGTCACTTAGGGGAGCTGTAAAAACTCCTCCCACTCCAGATCTTTTGAGTTAAATGCCAGGCATCAGGGATTTTTAAAGCTCCCTAGGTGATTTTCCTGGGCAACCAAGTTTGAGAACCACTATTGGAATCTAATCCAATGCTTTACATTGCCAAGGAGACCGAGCCAAAGAGAAGTGGCCCAGAGTTCACCACACAGAGCTAGGTTAGAACCCAGGACTCGACCTCCAGGCTTGGACACTTTCTGGGGTTCACCCAGTAGAGAGGAATGATGTTACTTTAGGCAGTGCAGGGCTCTCTGGAGGAGCAGGGGTTCTCAAGGAGCAGGCCTTGCCTCTGTCTTTGATTAGAGCAGGGATCTAGCTCTAGCTTTTTTTCTAGCCCTAATACCTCTGAGGCTGCCTTGACAGCCTGAAACACGAGGGGTGTAGAGATAATAATAATAGCTTTTGCATTTAAACGATTCTGGGAAGGGAAGTTTGTGAATGGCTAATTGTTGTGAATGTGAAATGTCAGGAGTTAAAAGGTACAAATATTTCAAAGTGAGCCTTCTTGCCCTTTGTTTTGGGATCAGAACTGAAAAACTTGTAGAAACTTCCTTTGCCTTCTCTGCTTCCTGGCATTCCTTCCTGCCCACAAAATAATGGGACTAGATCTCCTGCCTCAAAGCTTTGAGGACCCAAATTACAGTGTGGATGTTTGTCTGTGGGGACTCCCTGCTCCTTTTCAGCCCTTCCTCTGTGCCTGTGTGCCCTCTCCCCGCTATCTGCCCAGAGGCCTGTTCTAACAGGAAGGAACAGAAAGCCAGGGGCTAGGCCAGGTCCCCCTTCCAGGTCAGGATCCTGTGTGTAAAACATAAAACTGGAAATACGATCTCCAGGGAGAATCACAACTGGCCAAAGTGTTGGAACCTCAGGCTCACACATTTCATTGTTCCACATTATGTCTACAAGTGCTAAGTCAGGGAGGAGATCTAGGGCAATGGGGCTAATCCTAAAGTGCAGAAGGGACCTTCTTACCTCCTCACTCCCCCATGTGATTATCAATATCCATCACAACTCATTCAGCAAACATCCCTGGAAACAAAGGTAAAGGGGTACCGTGACACATAACATTTTGCATTGAGCTCTGCAGTTTACAGAACCCTTTTCGAGTTTTCATTTTTATTTCATCCCTACATATACTGCAAGGCCAGCAATGGCATCCCATTCAAGGGGTAGGCACAGGACACCAGTGGCCACCAGAGGACATCAGGGAGAAGGAGTAGAGCTGGAACCCAGAGCCAGGTCTTCTGATTCCAGGTCCAGGGCAATTTTTATTCTAATATGACCTTGCCTTTGAAATTCAGTCTCCATCGAATTTCGAGCCCCATGTTGGGCTTGACCCTGAGTGTGGAGCTTGCTTAACATTCTCTCTCTCGGGGCTCCTGGGTGGCTCAGTCCGTTGAGCGTCCGACTTCGGCTCAGGTCGTGATCTCAGGGTTCGTGGGTTCAAGCCCCATGTCGGGCTCTGTGTTGACAGCTCAGAGCCTGGAGCCTGCTTCAGATTCTGTTTCCCTGTCTCTACCCCTCCCCTGCTCATACTCTGTCTCTCTCTGTCTCTCAACAATAAACAAATGTTAAAAAATAAGAAACGATTCTTTCTCTCTCTCCATCTGCCCCCACTCATGTTTTCTCTCTGTTTAAAATAAAAATTAAAAAAAAAAAAGAATTATACTTGCTTCCAATACATAGCCCTGCTTTTCTTTACCCTTCAGATGGGGTATGTGAAGATATTACATTTTAAGCGATTGGCACACCCATAAATCCATTCTGCAGAGGCATTTTCTAAAGGATGCTGTTTTTCTGGTCTGCCCATTGAGAAACCAGAACAGTGACAACGAAATTCTGAGTGTGTGAATGTGCCTACTCATGCCATTGGTCAGATGCTCATGAAGTCTCTCCGTAAATCATCCTGAGGTCATTGTTATATCCCCTGCATCTCACTGACCTCTCCCAATTCAAGCATGAAAAGAAGTATCTTCCTGTTGACCATTGTTTGGAAGGACACATGCACGTTATTCAGAAATCATCCACTTTATCCACCATTGTTAACAACATCCGCTATTAAAGTTCTCCTTTGATTGTGGTGGATGGTTTGGAAGCTGCCTATGTTCAACAGAAAGCTACATCGCTGGAGTTTTCTGATTCCTTTCTACCCACCTATGAGTTACTTTTTAGTTACTTTGATTTAGTCTGTTTAATTTTTTAATAATACATATAATAATTAAATATTATAGAATATACAGTAATAAAATAATATATAATAAAGTAAAAATACATAAACATTCACTCTTTTTCTGTCTCAAGTCCCAGATTTTTGTCTGATCTTCTTTTTCTCAGTTTAAAATAGAGCTTCGCCCATTCCCAACCCTGGAACTAGGTAATCCTTCCCTCAGCAGCCGGGGCGTGTGGGCTGCCCTCGGCTCACAGCCAAGTTCCTCTTAGGGAACTACCCTCAGCATAAAAGGAGCTGTGTTTTCCAAGATGTCTCCCCTTCTCCCTTGTCATTAGGGCAGCGCAATGGCAAAGTGTGAGGAAAGTGCAAAAGGGATTATAGGACCTAACCCTTACTTATGCCCCTATGCCCAGTTTGTGACAACTGTGAAGGGCCACCCAGCGCCAGTGCTCCCTGTGAGACCCGCTGAGCCCTCTGTTACTACTACATTGGAGCCCTGCTTCCTCCTTTGCCAAGTTCTTTTTCCCTCCTGTCTCTTTCAGGTATCCTTCCCCAGCGCGCACTCCCCAAATAAGCCATTTGCATACAAATCTCCATCTCAAAATCCATTTCCAGGAAACCCAACCTACAACATAGTGTAAATCTATCCTTCAGTCTGTGTTCTCTATATCTCAACCTATTTAAATGTTTCTGCTTGGATTTAACCTTTAGTAAACAAATCCACTTACGGCATTTTGTTGTTTTCTAATCTGAGGGAAGGGCTCTCAATTTTAAAACCTATGATTTTAGGTTCCAAGGAAAAATATTCCTCCTCTGGCTTCACAAATGGACACTCTAGAGATAAAGGGAGATGCAGAAAAAGAAAGGCTCTTGGGTTGCACTGGTGTACAAGCGCAGGATGAGTAACACAGCCCAGCTCTCCAAGATGTCACCTTTCCACTCTGCCCTTTAGAAACTCAGGCACCCACTAAGCAAACGGTCTAAGGGATGGTAGGTGAAGTGCATCCGCTGCTCTTGACCTAAAAGTTCTTCCTGCTCAAGGAATTTTCTATATCCCTGACCAAATTTTGATTTTTGCTTTTCTATTTGGGTGATATCAGTTAAGGTTTGAGTCCCTACTACATATGCTTGCAGAACAGCTCCTTTTATAGATTTAGTTGCTATAGGAAAGAAAAGAGATAGGTTTTTAAAATGTTGGCACAGGGGCATGGGGGAGACGGTGACTTGATCCGTGCGTTTTCTGAGCCTGCTCACATTCCACAGTTAATGTGCTACAACCAGGACGTGTTTCATGAAGAAAGTTATATTTGACTAAATTGTCCTTCTGACGTAAACCTATAATTTAAAAATTATATATATTTAGAGAACAAGTCAAAACAGGAAACGCATTCCCAAAGTGGATAAAGATATTTGAGCATTAAAATACCTACTGCTATCATAGTAGACCTAGGTCCCTGTGTTTAAATAGAAAAACACTGAAAAGTACCGAAAGAATAGGCAAAGGGGTCAGCCTATGTTTGTGCTTCTGGAAGGGCCTGTGAGCGCTCTCTGGCTGGCAGAATATTTCTTCTTTTCTTCCTTCTTGGGAGAGGCCCTGGTGCCCACTGCCCCACATGTGAGGGCTGTTGCAGGAGCAGAGGCTCAGTTCGGGCAAAGCATGACAGAAAGGAATCCATGTCTTTATGGAGAAAAAGGTTTGAGAGGGAAAGGTTAACCCAAAACTCAAGGAGAGCCAGAGCGGAAGAAAAGAATCCAAAAGAGGACATGCGTAAGATTGTGCCCCTAGAAGCCCTTCGACTGATGATCCTAGGTTTGTTCCTCCTAAATCGGTTTCCTAGTTGGGAAGACCGGAGGACGCATACAGAAGTCAAGTAAGAAGTCTGGATTTAGATAACAGTGCAATACAAGAAGCAGTGTTGGGCAATGTGCCAGGGGGAGATTGTTACCCCCACTTCCCAGTATACAGGAACCACAGGCCACCATCTGGGCCCCGGAAAAGAGTGACTAACCGGATGGCACCTTGCATTTACCCAGGAACAGTGTTGAGAACTTCTTCGAAAGCTTCCCTAATCGTGGTTGAAAGCAGGCAGACGATATCCTTCCCATTCCAGAGCCCTTTCCAAGGTTTCCACTGATAGAAGAGTGGCGGGGGCTGTGGATACACTCCTGCTCCACCTCTGCCTTCACGCCATCTGTTCACCCTACGGTGTTTTACACTTCAACAAAGAAGACAGCTTCACTATCAAAGGGTATTTTTTTTGCTACCTGAATGTTCACTTCTTTGGCCTTTCTGAACCACTCTCCACAGTACCTTGTAAATAACAGGCACACAGTAAATATTTCCAAATGAGTGAATGAAAAGAAAAGGTATGTGGTTTTGAATGAATGAATAAATGTTGTCCTATGTAAGGGAAAGGGTGAAATTTCAGAGACTTCTTATGGTCTAGATGCGTGGTTCTCTGTGACCCTTGAGATTGGCTATGACTAAGTCTATGGAAAGCAGCACCCAGGATGGCCTTAACAATCCCTGTCCCCTCTGGTCACACCTGTGTATAACCCCTTCCTCTGGAGTATGGCTGGACCCAGAAGTTAGCTTCTCATGAATAAAACATGACAAAAATAACAGGATGTCCCTTCTGAGATCAGTGGTTTTTCTCTCGCAAACTGCCCTTACTCTCTCATTTGCTCACTCTGCTGGAAGGTAGGTGCCACATTGTGATCTGCCCTATGGAGACACCCACGTGGCAAGGGACTGAAAGTGATCCCACCAATCAACAGACAGCAAAGAAGTAAGGCTCTCAATCCAATAGTCTGGAAGGAATTGAATCATGCCAACAACCATATGGGTGAGCTTAGGAGTAGACTCTCTCTCAGTTGAGCCTTCAGATGACATGGCAGGTCCAGCTGACACCTTTATTACAGCCTTTGAGTGACTTTGAGGCAAAGTCACCCAAACAAGCCATATCTAGATTCCATAGACATGTACTCACAGAAACTGTGACATGATAAATGTTAGTTGTTCTTAGCTTCTAAGTTTGGGTGCAAGTTGTTATGCAGCAGTAGATAACCACCAGAAAATCCATTAAAATTATTAAATAATTTCATAGTTGTTAAAACTATACAAGTACAAAAGACAAAACGTATTTTTCATGGGCACCCAGGGAAGCCATAGCAAAATAAGAAATGGAGTTTAGATAACAGTTAATTCCAAAACTAATTTTCTCCTAGACAAAAGACAATGATATTTTATGTGAAACGATGTTAGTGGGATCCACGATGTTGGTAGCCACGTGTCTCCCCTTTGATTTTGCCTTGATTTCCTTTTTTTTGATCTCTTTATGGAGTAGTTAGCAGTGCTGGGTCTTATCCCAGGGAATATTATTCCTTCAACAAGATTTTTTTTTTCTTTTGCAAAAGAAAGACTCCAGGCATTCAGCATACATTCTAACAAAATGAGATGTTGAAGTATGGAGAAAAAGTAACTTTTAAATAAGCACACAATTATCAAGCAATTTGCTTTTCACCTACCGTCCTGAGAGCTGTCATAAATTTTTCATTCTTGAGAATCTTGTTCCAAAATTCACAATGCTTTGAGAAACACCTCTTAATTATACTTTCCTCTTATTTAATTAAGTGGAAAGAAAAACTCTTCTAAAATGGAATCTCTTCAAGTGAAGTGATTATCAGGATCTCCAACTTTCTTCCCACAGAGAAATAGTATAGCTCTGATGTATCACTCCTGTGATTGAGTACAGCACATGGATATAAGAATGCTTCACTGCAATCAGGCCAATTTAAAAAACTGAAAAAACCCAACATGCACTTAAAATGAAAGAGGCATCTCATATTGTAAAATTCTAAACTTTGAGTCTATATGGATTAAGTGTTCTTTTCTGAAAATATACTTATATATTACTTAAATATACTTATATATATACTTATATATGATAAATGTGATAAAAGAAAAGCAATAAATTATTGATGTAGTGGGGTCTTCATATTTGGTGACCACTGTTGGCAAGTTGACCTTGGACAAGCTTCAAAACATAGTGGTTCTACAACAAAAATGGTTATGTAAGTAAGGAACCAGTAAGGAACATAAGGAAGGAAGGAAGGAAGGAAGGAAGGAAGGAAGGAAGGAAGGAAGGAAGGAAGGAACCAGTAAGTCTGGCACTGGAAGAAAAATAAGCTCATTTTTTGGGAGAAAGTGACTCTAGGACAACACTGTCACTAATCTATTGCTCAAGGTCAATGTGGTGTTTACAATACCTCCACAGGCTAAGTGTTTTGGTCTGGAACAATGACAACCACCATATCAACAATGACACAGATACCACAGTCTTCATTATAACAACCTTGCTATGGAAGTGCTTACTTTACCCATCCTGAAGGTGGGGAACTGGAGATGAAGAGGTAAGTAACTTGTCTAACTCTGTATACCTGGTGAAGTGTTGAGGATGGATTCAAACCCAGATCACTTCGATTCCCAAGTGTGGGTGCTTCTGACTATACTATATTGACTCTAAACCCCTGACTTCAAAGAAGATGGAGCTCAGGCCTTTAGGTCCAGAGCCTTGACTCACGCTGGTATATACAACTGCCCTTGGTAAAGCATAGACCAACAACCACCATGTCGCTCCATGTGTACAGAGAGATGACTTTCTAAGGGCAATTACTACAAAAGTAAGATGCAGAAGAAAGGCCTTGAAACAGTGGCTTCCAGAAAGATCAGAGTCTTGGGGGTTCCCCACAGTATTCCTAAGAGAGGAGCCCATCCCACTTTTCAATCTTCCCCGGAAAAACTCACATGAAGCCTTAGAATAACATAATATATCCATATTTCATAGTTATGAAAGGCATTAGATTCACCCATTGTCTGTTTATCATTATTAAGAATGCTGAATATTTTCATAGTTTCTATCCTAATTGGAGAATAATGTGTTTTTTTTCCCCATTAGAGGCACTTACTGTGGTATATCATAGAAAGTATTATAAACTCTGATATTTTGTATGTATTTTCTCAGTAAATACAATAGCCTGACTTACAACCCCAAGAAATTATTGAGATATTCTTTTAGGATAAATACTAAGACTCCCTTGACGTTTAGAATCAAAGAAGAAAAACAATTAATGTGTGCTTAAATCAGTTTCCATTTTCTATAGTAATTCTAGCTCTACTTGATCATGCCTCCCCAAATGTTGTGGTACCTTTGGGCAGAAAGTCAATCTACCTACAGGTATTTATTTAATGTTTATTAAAAATGACATTACGGACATTATATCCCATCCAACTGTCCCATTTATGGTGAATTTCTTAAATTTCCTGTCATTCCCCCCAAAGCTTCTATTTTCCCCTCATTAATCCTTCAAAACCCCTGGGAGGTAAGATTGTACACATAATTTCATCCCTATTTTAAAATGCTGTTTAGAGTTCTGCTTTGAAATTGCTTTTAGGGCTGAATGTTTGGCTTTCTTAAGTGAACCTGTAATAAACACTGTTGAATTCTCTCCAAATTACCTCGAAGAATTACCTGCTTATCTGGAAGAACCATCAGTGTAATTTTAAGGGATTTTGTTTTTATTCGGCGGCTCTGAGTCTTTGAACTTCTCTGCCTTGATTTTTCAATCTTTCCACAGGAAGGGCTCTGCTGAGAACGAGCACTTTGCAAGCACTTTTCCTCATAAATGATGAAGAGAGTGTTTTTCTTTCTACTTTGGTACTTGTGATTCTAGCTCCAAAGGAAGCAAGATTTCCAAGATTAGGACAGTTTAGTCTGGAAAGGAGGCTAGTTAATGGAGGTGTGATTATAAGGTACTTAGGGTTTTGAGAATCTTGTGAAAACGACACGATCCATTTTTTACCTTGTGCAAAACTCAACAAGGAAATGCTCCATGCACCCGACTATTGGTAGACTTAGGTCCAATCATAAATTTCTGATACAACTTTTAGATAGAGGTACCATTATTAGGCCCTATTTTGCAAAGAGCAAAAATGAGATGAAGAAAACTAAGGAAACTGTTACTTAGGGTCACAGAGTTCGGACCAGTGGAGTAGGAATTGTGCCCACAGTTGCAAACCAGAGTCCAACCTGTTAGAGTGTTTTATTTCTACAATCTGATCATTACTCTGAAAAGCTAGCTAGTAGCTACCATGGGAGAATACCTGCAACAGAAGGATTTAGTAATCCTTCCTGCCAATCCCGTGGTTCACGTGGTTAAGCAGAGTCAAGATGCTGCCCAGAATAGAGCTTGACAGTGTACTCAGGTGGGGAATGCCATTTTTTTCTGGAGATAGATTAGTGTTGGGAAGTAGGAGCTCCAGCAAACGGGGTTCAAATTCTGCCTCTTCTGGCTGCATGACCCTAGGGTATTATACAGCGTCTGTAAACCTCAATTTTGTATGTGTTAAATAAAGATAATATTAGTAACTGTCTCAGAGGAGTCAATGGAGGATTAAGTGAAGGATGACAACAGTGTTCCTTCCCTAAATATTAGCTATTATCACTGTTTCCTTGAAGAGGGGATAAGAGAGAATAGCTGGGGTGCCTGGGTGGCTCAGTCGGTTAGGTGTCTGACTTCAGCTCAGGTCATGATCTCGCGGTTCGTGAGTTCGAGCCCCGCGTCAGGCTCTGTGCTGATGCCTCGGAGCCTAGAGTCTACTTCAGATTCCGTGTCTCCGTCTCTCTCTGCCCCTCCCCTGCTCACATTCTGTCTCTCTCTCTCAAAAATAAAAAAACGCTAGGGGCGCCTGGGTGGCGCAGTCGGTTAAGCGTCCGACTTCAGCCAGGTCACGATCTCGCGGTCCGTGAGCTCGAGCCCCGCGTCGGGTTCTGTGCTGATGGCTCAGAGCCTGGAGCCTGTTTCCGATTCTGTGTCTCCCTCTCTCTCTGCCCCTCCCCCGTTCATGCTCTGTCTCTCTCTGTCCCAAAAATAAATAAACGTTGAAAAAAAAATTAAAAAAAAAAAACGCTAAAAAACAAAAACAAAAACAAAAAACCCAAATTGTTTATATTTCTTCATTGAGGATAAGCTTTCCGGTGAGGAGTTTTCTTCTTCTAAGACACAGTTTCGAACTGTCTTTTAAAATCAGGTAGGAGTGGGGCGCCTGGGTGGCGCAGTCGGTTAAGCGTCCGACTTCAGCCAGGTCACGATCTCGCGGTCTGTGAGTTCGAGCCCCGCGTCAGGCTCTGGGCTGATGGCTCGGAGCCTGGAGCCTGTTTCCGATTCTGTGTCTCTCTCTCTCTCTGCCCCTCCCCCGTTCATGCTCTGTCTCTCTCTGTCCCAAAAATAAATAAACGTTGAAAAAAAAAAATTTAAAATCAGGTAGGAGTTAAGCATGCAAGTTATGTTTTTTACCCTTTTGTTGTTTTATTTTTAGGAAATAAATCATGAGATTTTTTAATTAAGCTGTTTCTTTAGAGATAATTGCAGATTCATATGCATTGTAAGAAATAATATAGACACCCAGAATGTACTTTTCCCAGTTCTCCTCCATAGCAGTATCTTGCAAAGCTATGGTACAATAAAACAGCCAGGATATTAACACTGATGAAGTAATTACAGAACATTCCCACTGCCACATGGATCCCTCACGTTGCCCTTTTATAGCCACACCCACTTTTTTTTCACTGCCACCCCCTTTCACCCTTGGCAACCATTCATTTGTTTTCCATTTCTATAATTTTGTCTTTTCAAGAATGTTATCAACAGAATCATACTGAATGTAATCTTTTTGGATTTTTTTTTTTTCTCGGCATGATTCTTTGGAGATTCGTCCCAGTTAGGTGTATTAATAGTTCCTGCTTTTTTATTACTGAATAGCAATCCATGGCATGATGTATAACAGTTTGTTTGACCATGCACCTGCTGAAAAACATCTTTGTTGTTTCTAATTTGGGGCCGTTATGAATAAGGCTGATATAAACCTTCAGGTACAGATTTTATGCGCGTGTAAATCTTCACTTCTCGGGACTGTTACATGAGTGCAAAATAAACTTCTTCTCTGAGCCACTGACTATTTGGGTCTACTTGTTGTAGCATATCCATATACTCTGCCTACTTATCCTAAATATCACAAATATCTCTTCTGTATTGGCTGCTAAAGAGGTGATGATAAGAGCTATAAGTTCTTAAGTGCTTACTCAAATACAAATATTGTATATGACCACACTATAAAATTTGGTAATGGTAGTAGACATTTACCAGTTACTGACAACATACTAGGCACTATTCCAAGTGTCCCACCTAGTAATTCATATAACCTACAAAATCACCCTATAAGGCAGGTACTGTTTTCCCCCACATTTTACGGATGAGAACACTGAGGCAAAGAGGTTTAATGCCTAAGGACACCACGAGGAAGGACTAAAATTGGGATTAAAATTATAATAGACTGGTATCAAAGCCTTCCATTTTAATCAGTCTACTCTATTGCTTTCCCATTTTGCAGAATCTTTACAAATCATTATCAGATAGGTTCTGGAATTTCCAAGGAGACCCATAATAACCAGCATCCCTACATTCCACCAGGGGTTATATATGTTGGAATATAAAATAGTAGAGTAAATAGGAGTCTAAAATATCATTTTTATTATTGATGTCACTAAATTGGGGAAGGTCATGTAGTGTGATAGCTGATGGGCATATTCACTGAACTCCATAATTGGGCAGAATTATCCTCCCAATAAGGCAATGTTGAACTGGTTTAGGATCCCACCACCTACTGAGTCTTGTCTCAGTAAGACTGAAGATTGGAGGAACAGATGATAACTCACGTGTTCTATGGAAAAGCTTGCTCCCAAGAGGAAGGAAATCAAGTTACATATGCCATATTTTTGAGCTATATATGATACATATATATTCCTCTAATAAGTATATATTATTCCTCATGATACATATATATGTTTATATACAATG
This sequence comes from Lynx canadensis, assembly GCF_007474595.2. Classification (NCBI taxonomy): domain Eukaryota; kingdom Metazoa; phylum Chordata; class Mammalia; order Carnivora; family Felidae; genus Lynx; species Lynx canadensis. Next base: position 26,734,477 of record NC_044309.1, on the reverse strand, counting down.
TAAATATATATATTTCTCTAGTCCTATTTTTCTGTTTTCCTTGGATAAATAGTTTTTAGTATTCTGTTTTAGCTCCTCTATTGACTTTTTTTTTAAGCTCATCTATTGACGCTTAGACTATATCTCTTTATGTTTGTCCTAGAAATTATGATATGAAGATTTAGGTTCACTATCTATTTTTACACAATATTATAGTACTTCATGGAGAAATATAAGAACTTTAAAAAAATATAATTCAATTTAACCTCTTCACACCCTGTGATTTTTTTGTTTTATATTTCATATGTATAATATATGTTATGTATTATATATTTTAAATTATATACTTTTTAAATTACATATTTTAAATTATATATTATATATACATATATATTTATATATACGTATATATACACATATGCACATATATTTATATATACATATATATACATATATACATATATACACATATATAAATTATATATTATATACATATATATACATATATTATATATAATATATGTATATATATGCGTATATTATATATATACATGTATATACATACATATAAGTTTTTCAGCCTCAAAAACTTCATTATTTTTGTACAATGGGTCTGTTAAGATGAATTCTCTCTGCTTTTTGTTTTTTTTGAAATTGTCTTTATTTGACTTTCTTTTTGAAAAAAAATTTAAAATTTATTTATTTATTTTGAGAGAGAGAGCAAGCAGGGGAGGGGCAGAGAGAGGGGGGAGAAAGAGAATCCCAAGCTCTGCACCATCAGCAAACTAATCAAACCTAAGGAGGGGGTCATTGGAACCTCCAACCTATAACAAGTCAGGAATCTGAACTAGAAAGTCGGTGGTCTTGTGGGGCTGATCTTTTAACCTGTGGCATGTGAGATTACATCCAGGTAGACAGTATTAGAATTGAGTTCAGTTGTATGACACCCAGCTGGTGTGAGAGATTTGCTTGTTGATGTGGGAAAACCCTGCCCCCCATATTGGAATCGGGTGCAGAATAATTTTAGACATCTTTGCAGCTGTAGTTTTATCGGCCTGCTTCTTATCAGTAGAATTTGGGGCTGTAATAGTCTCCTATCATTTTACTCTCTCTATTTTTAGTCCAAGTTGACAGTGCTCCTTTTGAAACAATAGTCTCAAAAACCATAGATTTTCCTGGGTTCATTCCTTTAGACAAAAGCTGCACTCACAGATTTTTTTGAAAAAGCTCTATTCTATCTTGGGCTTCTTCTGAGAGAGATGGTTGAGGGGCAACGCCCTTAGATTTCCTAGAGGATCTGTGGTTTGATTAAGGCCTGTGAGGCACACCCTTAATCTCTTGAAAAGGCTCTTTACTTGGCTGAACACTATGACTTTTGATCTTTCTGAAATTTTAGTAAAAGATCGCATAGCCACATCCTCAGCTTTTTCTCTGGAGTGCACTTTTTCTTAGAGTGTTCGGAAGCTGTCTCTCAATATTATCATGTTTTACTGTTTGAAGAGGCTAAGAATTTTCAAAATCACCATATCTTGGTAGTTCAACAGTTTTTCCAATTTATCTCTCTTTTCACACACTTTATTCTAAGTAGCAAGAAGAAACCAAGTAGCATCTTCAACACTTTGCCTGGAAGTATCCTTAGATAACTGAGTTCATCACTTACAAGTTCCACTTTCCACAGAATTTCAGAAGACGGCTGTGCTAAGCTCTCTGTCACTATCTAACCAGGGTCCTCCTTCTCCCAGTTTCTAACATGTTCCTCACTTCCTTTTCAGTCCTCACTGGCGTATCCTTAATGTCCAGATTTCTATCAACAGTCTGTCCAGAACGATTTAAGCTTTCTCGGCCGTGCCCTTCCAAATTCCTCCAGCCGCTGCCACTCCAAAGCCACTCCCCCATTTTTAGACATTTCTTAAATTGACACTCTGCTTCCATTACCAAAAGCTGTATCAGTCATCTTATGCAACGTAACATTACCACAAACTTAGCAACTTAGAACACAACACACACACATATTATCTTTCAATGCCGGTAGATCGGGAGCCTGGGCATGGTTTAGCTGGCCTCTGTAATCAAGCTGTTGGCCAGGAATAGGTTCTCATCTGGGGAGGTATATGCTTCCAAAATCATTCATTTGTTGGCAGATTTCAGTTCTTTGTGACTGTAATACTGAGGAATTCTGTTTCCTGGTGGCTGCTGGCCAGAAATTGCCCTCCGCTCCAGTGGTGAGCTGCAGTTTCTTGCCATGTGGGGAAGCAACATGGCTGTTGGCTTCCTCAGAGCTGCAAGGGAATGAGAGATTCCTGTACGATGAGTGCTACAATTTTATGTAGTGTAATCACATAATCATATACACATCATCATATGCATCCCACCACCTTTGCTGCATTTTATTGGTGAACGCAAGTCACAGTTCATGTCTTCAGTCAAGGGAAGGAGATGATGTAAGAGTACGAATACCAGAAAGTAGGGATTCTAGAGACCACCCTGTATCTGCCTGCCACAGTGACCAAGTAGGCTGTATCCTTATAATTCAAGGCCAGTTTAATATTCAACAATTAATCAATGTAATTTCCCATATTAACAAACTACAAAGAAAAACCACTGGCTCATCTCCATAATTACAGAAAAAATATTTTAAGAAATCTAAAACTCATTTTGAATAAAAGTTCTTAGCACTGGAAATACAAATGAACTCTCTCAATTTGATAAAGGGCATCTACAACAGAGCCTCCAGCTAACCATTATGCTTAATAATAAAACACAGAATGATTTTCCCATAGGATAAGGAGAGGGAGTGAGAGAAAGAGACAGAGATAGACAAAAAGAGACAACAATGTCTCTGAGATCTGTGGGGCAATATCAAGCAATCTTTTATACATGTACTTGGAGTCCATGAAGACAGGAAAGGAGGAAAGTGAGAACAGAACAAAAGAAATATTTGAAGAGATCCAGCAAAAAAAAAATTGGTAAGATTGAAGAAAGACATAACCTACAGATTCAAGAAACTCAATGAGTTCAATGCAGGATAAATATTATAGTCAAATTGCTAAGAAACAAAGATAAAGAACAAGTCTTAAAAGTACCCAGAAGGGGAGGGGGGGCGGGGAGCACAGAAAGTGGAACAACCACACAGAAAAAAATCAAGCACTGGAAGCATGAAGAAAATGGAATTATGTCTTCAAAGTGCCAAATGATAAACTGAAATAATTTGCCCAGAACTCTATATCAAGAAAGGAAGGTCAGGGGTGCCTGGGTGGTTCAGTCGGTTAAGCATCTGACTCTTGATTTCGGCTCAGGTCATCATCTCACAGTTCCTGAGTTCGAGTGAGGACCTCCTCATTAGGTTTGATTAATTTGCCAGAATGGCTCACAAATATAACCCAGGACAGATATAACCCAGGAAGAGCTAGATGGAAGAGATAAATAAGGCATTGTATGGGGAAATGGTGTGGAGCTTCTGTGCTCTCTCCAAGCACACCTCTCTCCCCAAATGTCACCATGTTCACCAGCCCAGAAGCTATCTGAACCCTTTTCTTTTAATTTTTATGGAGGCTTCATTTCATAGGTATGATTGATTCAATCACTGGCCATTGTTTTTTTAAATCAATCTCCAACCCCTCTCCCCTCTCAGTAGGTTAGGGAGTTGGGAACAAAGGTCAGACCAAAAATTCCAAAATTCTAGTCACATATTGGCTCCCCTGGCAATCGGCCCCCATCCTTTTGTTACATGGGGACTTTCCAAAAGTCACCTCATTAACATAACCAAAGAAAGCTTTATTACCCTCATCATTTTGGAAATTTCAAGAGTTTTATGAGCTCTGAAATGAGGATGAATAAGTGGATACAAAGTCCAAATATATATTTCTTTCTATAAATCACAATATCACAATGTGTGACCTTTCATTTAAAAAAGGAAGAATAATTCAGAAGATAGAACTAAGTTCCTAGGAAGCTGATTCTAGAGCCATGGAGAAATATTCCCAAGCATTGAAATCTAATCAAAGAACTCAACATTTTCCCAGCTAAATTTCAGAATTACTGTGGACCAATGACTCCTTTTTACCTTCCATTTTCTCCTTTTTGAACAAGAATGTTTATAGCTGTTGCCCTATGCCTCTCCCACAATTATCTGTTTGGTGTGTTGGGGGAAGATAATTTGTATCTCTACTTTACAGGTTTACAGAGGAACCATGCCCAAGGGCCTCACCTATACCTAGCCTAATTCAGATAATGCAATTTTGGGCGTGGAACAGTTGCTATAAAAAGATTAGATTTTTGGGGATTTGGGGGATGGGTAAATATATTTTATATATGGGAGGGACATGAATCATTAAGGGCCAGAGAGAAGACAGTGGCAGACAGACTTTGATGATCCCCACTACCTATATTCATACTCTTGCATTACCACCCCCCCCCCGAACATGGATGGGACCTGTGACTTCCTCCTAACGAATAAAATATGGTAGAGATGATGGAATGTATGTGATTTCATGTGTATGATTATATTACATAAGACTGTATCACCTGTTTCTCTGGAGTCTCTCACTCCCTTGCTGGATTTGAGGAAGAAAATGGCCATTTGGAGAAATTTCTGATGACCAGGAACTGTGGGTGGCTTCTCAGAGCAAAGACAGTCTCTTCTGCAAATCATGTTGGGAAAACTGGACAGTGACATGCAGAAGAATGAACCTTGACAACTTTCTTACACCATACACAAAAAAAACCTCAAAATGGATGAAAGACTTAAATATAAGACAGGAAGCTCTCAAAATTCTAGAGGAGAAAACAGGCAATGACCTCTTTGACCTCAGCTGCAGCAACTTCTTACTCAACATGTCTCTGGAGGCAAGGGAAACAAAAGCAAAAATGAACTATTGGGACCTCATCAAAATAAAAAGCTTCTGCACAGCAAAGGAAACGATCAGCAAAATTAAAAGGCAACCGATGGAATGGAAGAAGATATTTGCAAATGACATATCTGATAAAGTGTTAGTATCTGAAATCTAGAAAGAAGTTATCAAACTCAACACCCAGAAAAACAAGTAATCCAGTGAAGAAATGGGCAAAAGACATGAATAGACCTTTTTCCAAAGAAGACATCCTGTTGGCTAACAGACACGTGAAAAGATGCTCAATGTCACTCATCATCAGGGAAATACAAATCAAAACCACAATGAGATACCACCTCACACCTATCAGAATGGATAAAATTAACAACTCAGGCAACAACAGATGTTAGTGAGGATGTGGAGAAAGAGGAACCCTTTTGGGGGTGCCTGGGTGGCTCAGTTGGTTAAGTGTCTGACTTTGGCTTAGGTCATGATCTCACTATTCCTGAGTTTGAGTCACTTGTCAGGCTCTGTGCTGACAGCTCAGAGCCTGGAGCCTATTTCAGATTCTGTGTGTCTCTCTCTCTGCCCCTCCCCCATGCACACTCTGTCTCTATTTCTCAAAAATAAATAAACATTAAAATATATATATTTTTAAATATCTTATAAAAAAAAAAAAAAGAGGAACCCTTTGTACTGCTGGTGGGAATGTAACCTGGTTCAACCACTCTGGAAAACAGTATGGAGGTTCCTCAAAAAATTAAAAATAGAACTATCCTATGACCCAGGAATTGCACTACTAGGTATTTAGCCAAAGGATACAGGAGTGCTGATTTGAAGGGGCACATGAACCCCAATGTTTATAGCAGCACTATCAACAATAGCCAAAGTATGGAAAGAGCCGAAATATCCATCAACTGATGAAATATATATATGTGTGTATATATATATATACATATGTGTATATATATGTGTGTATGTATATATATGTGTGTGTGTGTATAAATATATATATGTGTGTGTATATATATATATATACATATATATATATATATATATATAATGGAATATTACCTGACAATCAAAAAGAATAAAATCTTGCCATTTGCAGCAACATGGATGAGACGAGAGTGTATTATGCTAAGAAAAATAGGTCAGTCAGAAAAAGACAAATCTCATATGATTTCACTCATATGTGGAATTTAAGAAAAAAACCCAGATGAATATAGGAGAAGGGAAGCAAGAATAAGATAAAAACAGAGAGGGAGACAAACCATAAGAGACTTAAATACAGAGAACAAACTGAGGGTTGCTGGTGAGGTATTGGGCCGGGGGATGGTCTAAATGGGTGATGGGTATTAAGGAGGGCACTTGCTGGGATGAGCTCTGGGTGTTATATGTAAGTGATAAATTACTAAATTCTATTCCTAAAATCATTATTATACTATATGTTAACTAGCTTGGATTTAAATTAAAAAAATAAATTAAATTTACTCAATAAAAAAAAAATGAAAAGAAATAGAAGCCGCAAAGAACTGAATTCTGCCAAAAAATGTATGAGTTTGTAAACAGATCCTTCCCCAGTCAAGCCTCCATATCAGAACTTTGATGTAATGGGCTATGGTAGCCACAAATACATGTCCATTTCTTACTCTCCAGAACCTATTGAATGGGATATTTGCAGATGTGATTGAGTTAAAAATCTTGACAAAGGGATATTTGCAGATGTGATTAAGTTAAAAATCTTGAGGTGAGGAGATTGTTTAGAATTGTCTAGGTGGGCCTTAAATGTCCTTGTAAATGTCTTATTTTAGTGGGTTTTTTAGGGTTTTAGTATAAACCTCTAACATCACTTTCGGATAATATTATACCACTTCATGTGTTCTATACTTTATAACAGTGTGTTTCCTTTCCTTCTCTCCTGGCCTTTGGTCTATTGTCCTGCATTTTACTTTCACATGTTAAAATTTCCCTCTTTATTTTCATTTAAACAGTAGATTTTTTTAAAAAGATCTAAATAGGGTGCCTGCGTGGCTCAGTTGGTTGAGCCTCCTGCTTCTGCTCAGGTCATGATCTCACAGCTTTTGAGTTCGAGCCCCGTGTCGGGCTCTGTGCTGACAGCTCAGAGCCTGGAGCCTGCTTCAGATTCTGTGTCTCCCTCTCTCTCTGCCCCTCCCCTGATCATACTCTGTTTCTCTCTCTCTCTCAAAAATAAATAAGCATTAAAAATTAAAAAAAAATTAAAAGATCTCAATAAAATAGTATTGTCTTCCTCATGATTTACTATCGACAGTCTTCTTTTCTTTGTGTAGAATATAATTCCCTCTGGTATCATTTGCCTTTAGCCTGAAAGACTCCTGTTGGTATTTCTTGTATTATTCTTAGTTTTTCTAAGTCTGAAAAAAAAAAAAGATTTATTTGCCAACACTTTCAAATTATTTTTCCACTGGGTATGGAATCCTTGGTTGACAGTTTTCTTTTCTTTTTTCTTTTTTTTTTTTTTCCTTTCTACAAATTAAAGATGTTGCTGTACTTTCTTCTCACTTGCGTTCTTCCCAATAAGAAACCTGTTGTCATCTTTACCTTTGTTCTCTGTATATAACTTGTTTTGGGGGGGGGGGGGCTGCTTTTCAGCTTTTCTCTATATCATTGGTTTTATGCCATTTGATGATGATGTGGTTTTTAATTTTCTTTACGCCTTTTGTGCTCGGAGTTTGTTGAGTTTCTTGGATGTGGGAGATTATAGTTTTCATACAGTTGGATTTATTTTGCTTTCTATTATTTTTTCACATTTTTTTTCTACCTTTCACTGTCTCTTCCTCTTCAGGGACTGCAATTACATATGTATTAGTTGACTCACAGTTTTTCTATCATTCACGGATGCACTCTTCATTTTTTTATTTTTTTATCTCTTTGTGTCTCATTTTGTTTTTTTTTTTTTTTTTCAACGTTTCTTTATTTTTGGGACAGAGAGAGACAGAGCATGAACGGGGGAGGGGCAGAGAGAGAGGGAGACACAGAATCGGAAACAGGCTCCAGGCTCTGAGCCATCAGCCCAGAGCCCGACGCGGGGCTCGAACTCACGGACCGCGAGATCGTGACCTGGCTGAAGTCAGACGCTTAACCGACTGCGCCACCCAGGCGCCCCTCTTTGTGTCTCATTTTGAATGGCTTCTATTAACATATCCTTAAGCCTGCTAATCTTTTGTTCTGATATGTCCAATCTGTCATTAATACCACCAGTGTGTTTTCATGTCAGACGTTGTAGTTTTCATTTCTAAAAGTCTGATTTAGTGTTTGTTTGTTTTTTTTAAATATCTTCCATGTGTCTATTTTTTTGAACTGTGCAATACAGGTATAATAATTGTTTAATATCCATTTATGGTAACTTTAAATGTATCTTTCCTGGGTCACTTTTAATGGATTCATTTATATTTTTTTTATTATGTGTATCATATTTTCTTGATTTCTTTTACATTTTATTATATGTGTCATATTTTCTTGATTTCTTTTACATGCCTGGTAATTTTATATTGTATTAATTATGAATTTTACCTTATATATTTATTTTCAGGTGATTCCCTCCCCCACCCCCACCCCCATCCCCCGCCTCAGAGAATTCACAGCCTCATGCACTGATCAGTACTCTGTGGAATACTCATGGAGGAGCCTCTGCAGCCATCCAGAGTTCTTTCTTTATGCAGCTGTCCCCTCTGGTACTCTGTCTTACCAACGGTAGCTAACTTGCTCTCCTTGAATGTTCAGCTCCATCTCCTAAATTCAGAGTCTTCTGGGTTCTATTTGGGTTGTCCTTCCCCATGTCACAGGCTGAAAACATTTATAAGGCAAAACCTGGCCATTCCTAGGACTCACCACTTATTTTCTGTGTTTGAGGAATTACTGTTTTCTGGTGCTTACTGCCCAGTGTCTTGAAAACCTTTGTTTTATGTATTTTTTTTCCCAGTTATTTTTTGTTTCACACAGAAGGGTAAATCTAGTCCCTGTTACTCCCTCTCGGTTATAAGTAGAATCTCACTAGCATTTCTCTTGCTTCTTTTTCATTGTTTCCATCCCTCTACTTTTTCTCCATGTTGTTTCCTTTTGCACTATATCCTTTTGCATATTTATCACTGTTATTTAAAAATTCCTACCTGCACCATCTGCAGGTGTGTTTCTATTGGCTATGACCTCTATTGACCATAGGTCCCTTTTTTCATCTTCAAATGTGTCATAGTTTTTAGTGTATGCTGAACATTTTATAGAACAGGACACTAGCAAAAGATGTAAATAATATTTCTAAGAAATATCCTATCTCTTCCGTGAGGCTCCAAACTTGGAGAGCCGAGTCCATGTGATATGTAGTCAGCTTGGGTCTGAACTTGTTTCAGTTTTAGTCTGATTCAGTTCCCCACTGGTTTCAAATGTTTTGAGAGAGGTTACTTTTTCCCTTTGGCAGATCTTAGAATCTGAGCACCTGAGAGAGTCCAGAGATTTCTTTATGGTATACCCAAAGACGACAATGTTCTAAGCCACAGGAGATCTTTCTTTGCCTGGTGTCAGGGTCACTGGGAAGCTCTCTGGAACTACTCTCAGGTTTCTGTTCTGCTGAAATGTGAAAGCCTAGAGTTACTGTTCCCTTGCCCATTTAGTTATTGAAAGTCCACAGTGCCTCAGATGCTCTCTCAGCTCTCCCACCCTGCCCCCCACCTTTAGAAGGCAACTGCATCCCACTTGGGTAAGATCTCTCATGCCTCATGGGGGAATCTGTCTCAGTTCTCTGCCCCCCACCTTCAGCACATTGTCCATTAACTTGGTGAAAACCTATATTAAAAAGTTGAAGGGTGGGAACAGATTCACTTTGTGGCTGGGCCTCTTTGGCATTCTAATTTTTCACATTGTCTCAAACCCACTGCAATTTCTTACAAGTTTGGTAGATTTCTCTCTACCATGTAGAGTATCTTTCTCCTCTTCCCATTGATTCACCTTTTTTGGTTGTTATGGTAAGAGTGGCAGCCTCTTTTTACTTTCTACATCAGAATCAGAAACAGAGGTACCCTAAACCTTTCTCTTATTATGCCATTTTATAGAAAATGAAATGAGTCACTTTCTCACAGAAGTTTAGTTTTCTTGTCATAGAGGAAATTCCATTTTCCATTGAGTTTGCCTAACTTTCATGAGGGCTGGGAGGGCTGGGACAGAGAACTGGGATTTTGAGATTTGGAAGGAAATGTAGGGACCATCCTGCCTAATTCCCTGCTGATGCTACTTACTTGGGAACTCTCCCACCAACATAGTTTTGTGTGGGTGTTTTTTATTGTCTATGTGTCTATGTGTGATTGTCTCTGGCTGAAGTTGACACAGCAATTCCCACTGTACAGTGGCTTATTTCTTCTCTCTGAATTTTGAACATTAAGCCAAATAAACATCCAGAAAACTTTCCATGTGCTCAATCAGCTTTGTCTGGTCTGGCTTACACTCTGGACTTGGATTGGGCCATCTTTTTTTTTTTTTTTTTCCAGAATAGATGGATCCATATGCATCTAGTATTTCTGTGCTCATTTGATTACTAAGTTGCCTCATTGGGACTGGGGAGGGCAGTTGCTTGTTTGTTTTGTTTTTGAACACATATCCATTAGTTTTTGTTTTGTTTTGTTTTTGACTTGGTGGTCTGTTGTGGAAATAAAAGTTTAGAAGAAGCCCAGCTCATGGTAACAGACAAACACTCTTTAATAATGACTTTTTATATGTTTAAAAACAGGACCTATAAATCCTGAATGATTTGTCATTTTATTGGCCAAGTGGAAATGTACTATGGTTAATGTAGTTATACAAAATTATGTTACTTGTTTCCTCACAGTGGCAGTAAGTACTAATAGGAAACATGTGACTTTACTCACTTATAAGGCACAAATTAGCACATCCTGTGACCGCTGCAGAATTTGGCCATGATAAGAGAATGCTAGTGTATCATCGTAAAGTGAAAGCCTCTTCTCTGATCTTAGCAGATCCATATCCTGTTGACCATTTTGAGCTTCAAAAAAAAAAAGAAACAATTAAAATTTACCAAAAGTTGATATTACCTGGAAGCAATAATAAGCTTCAAGTATAAATGAAGTACCTATCATCATGATTGCCAGGCACTGCATAAGGTCCTTCACATACATGATCTCATTTAAATCTCCTTCCATCCTTGATTAGTAGCCTCTAAATTAAAACTTCAATTTGACTGATGAGGAAGCTGGGAGCATTTCAAGGTCATAAAGCTAGTGAGTGAGGATCCAAAATCAGGTCTGCCTAACCCCAGAGTGTGTTTTCTCTGAGACCATACTGCCTTCCACCCCATGGGCAGATTTTTCTCATCCATCTTCTCTTCTCCTCTGCACACTTCCCTCCTTAATCAGCAAGATCTCCCTCCCATCCTGGTTAATCAGAATCCAGCTGAGTACCTTCCATGGGCAGAGCAGTAATAGTACCATTCTCCTCTTTCAGTTCCCTATCGTTCCCCTTTATTATCTCAGCCATCTTGGGGCGCCTGGGTGGCTCAGTCGGTTGAGCATCTGACTTCGGCTCAGGTCATGATCTCACAGCTCACGAGTTCAAGCCCCACATCAGGCTCTGGTGCTGACAGCTCAGAGCCTGGAGCCTGCTTCGGATCCTGTGTCTCCTCTCTCTGCCCCTAACCCACTCGCATTCTGTCTCTGTCTCTCTCAAAAATAATCATTTAAAAACAATTATTATCTCAGCCATCCACTTTCCTATCACCCTGCCCACACCTAGTATATTCGAGCAAATGCAGACCTGGCAGAGAAGGGGCCAAGTCAAGGTTCAGGTCTACGATGAAACATGAAAGCTCCACCATTAGGGTCACTGCTTGGGTAGACAGGGGACAATAGGAACAGAAATCAGAACAGTGATCACCTTTGACATGGGAGAGAGACTACAAAGATCATTTCTGGGGTGGTGGAAATGTTTTAAATCTTTTTCAATGCTGTTTGCAAGAGTATATACATTAGGGAAAACTACACAAATCTACACATAAGAGGTAGCTATTTTAAGTATAAAATTATACCCCAGTAAAAAATTTTTAAATAGTATTAAAAAAAAAAAAAGCAAGTGTTATGGCCTGGATGGCTACCTTTTATTTATTTTTAAAATTTTATTTAAGTAGTCTTCACACCCAAGTGGAGAGCTCAGTGTGGGACTGGAATTCACAACCCTGAGATCAAGACCTGTGCGGAGACCAAGAGTTGTACACTTAACTGACTGAGCCACCAGGTGCCCCTGGATGGCTACATTTTAAATGGTGTGGCTTTGGCTTTGAGGGCCTGCTCCAGTCCTCACCCATGTGCTTAATTATGCTCTAGTTATGCCCTTGAACTAGCTAGTTGACCCTTGGTCCCCATCAGAAGACTTGACTTCCACCAGTTTACCCCATATGTTTACCTTCCCACAATTTACTGCTCCTATAAGCCCAACCCGCTTTCCCTTTGTCTTGTCACTTCCCCACAATTTACTGCCCTTTGTTAAAATGGTACATAAGCATTCCAAGTTTAACCACTTCTTTGGGAGTTCATTTCTTTTCTGTGAAGTCCTCAATGCACATAAACTTTAAAATATTATCATCAAATAAAATCTGTAGGCCTTTTCTTAATCTATTGTGGGTTTTTGTTTTTGTTTTTGTTTTTTGTTTGTTTGTTTTGGTCAGTCTAATGTGCGGGCTCTAGCTGAGGGATTTAAGAGGGTAGAGAAAAACTTTTCCTCCTGAGGTTCGAGGACACCAGGTGAAGAAGAATCCATGTGCCGTAAGTAGCACCTAAGGTTTTAAAAGGAAAGGGAGGCAGAGTGCAGAGTCATGGATGTGGCACCAAAGCAGGTGACCCTCTGTAAAAGGTGCTCTGGTTCCGGGCATTATCCAAGAGAGGACAGACCAGCCCTGCTTGTGCTTTTCTAGAAACTCTCACAGCCAAGGGCAAGGGCTGTGGACTGGCAGCCTTCCCCAGTAAGTTAATGCCCCCACTGCCCCTGCTTCCTTCCTTCCTTGGGAAATGCTGGTTCTCAAACCTCAAAGGCCCCCGGCCCTTGGAAGGAGTAAGTGAACAGCTTCCTGAGGCATCAGACAAAGGCAACCCCTTAACCCTAGCAAGAGTGGCTCAGGGCAAGCCAGGGCTTTGGCTTCTAAAGAACTGATGAGCATCACCGTGCCATTGCAGGCCCAACCCTGCCATGGAGCAGTAGAAATGCCAGAACTACCCTGTCCCCTCTCTTCCTCTCCCCACTCCCTCTCTTTGTCATCTTCCAACTGGCTGGCCTTTGATCTCAGCACAGAAAACTCAGGCCCATTATAAACCTGTTTACACTCTAATGACAAGAATACAGACACAAGTAATTAGAGATGAAAATTAAATGGCCTAGCCCAACTCCCCAGAAGAACCAGGAAGGGCGGTCTGGATGAGTCAACCAGCTCAGGCAACAGGAGTTTGCTTCAGGCAATCTAGGATGTGGCTTTATTTTTCCCCAGATCCTTTCTTTGTAGCAAAATAACTCAGTGAGGGCCACTTCAACAAATCTGTGAAGCCCTCTACCTGTGTCCAGTCTCCCCCTTGAACAACAATCTCTGAACAGCTCCACAAAGCTCTTGTCCCATTTCAGGTGCCCGGTGAGCTCCAGACTTCTCCCTCCCTGTCTGATTTCGGGAATAAACGCTGGTATCAGTCATGTACACCTTAGTGAGAATTCCTTAAAATTTTGTTTTAAAGTCTAGTGTGTGACAACCACTCTGAGTTGACAGAACTGAACTAAAACAATCACCCCTGATATCAACATCGAGGAGAAAGGCAGCACGTACCAAATCCATTTTAAACTGTCTTGCTGGGTAACAGCTGCAAAAGTCATGTTCTGGAAAGTGCAAAACACCAATTTCACTTACACACTAGGCCAGGAGTAATTGGTTTCTGTCTGCAGGCATTGCATTGAACTAGTGTGCTCTAACAGGAAGGCTGCACCCATGTTTGAGTCCTTTTTGCACAATAACCTGTTATTTTGTAATTGGTATAATATTCTCTTAGGGCTCTGATTCTATGTTTAAAAAGAAGTACTGAAAACAAGGAGTTTTTTCTTTCTTTCTTCTTCTTCTTCTTTTTTTTTTTTTTAATGACCGAATCCAACACTATTACCAACCATCCCAAACTGAGTCGCTTTCAGTTACCAGGAAAGAGATTAAGGGTCTATACCAACTTTGCAGCTCTTTGCTCGGAAGCATGAACCAATATCAGGGTCAAGAGCATAGGCAGCATCTTTCATTACTGTGAGGCAAGCCTCCAGTCAAACCATCAGAGTGGAGCCTTCTGGTCTCCAGAAAGTCATTATGTACTTGGGATTATCATTAATTTTCTCTCCCTCAAGTGCTTCTGATGAATGTGAGGGCTGTGGGCTAAAGCCGGTCTATGCATTCACTGATAAAAGGTTCTGTGTTCAATTTTCTCAAAGTGCCCTTAGAGAATCCCCAATTTCCTGCCTCTTCCTAAGAAGAAACTGAATTCACCCTGCCTTCAAAAAGGGAGAATTGAATCCTCTTGGTGTACAGGCTTCCTGGAGTTTTGGCAGGACAGGCTACTGGGGTATTTCGAGACTTGGAACCTTTGCAGGCCAGTCTCTTTTGGGGAATGGCAGTGTAGATAAGGCTGTTATTATTTATTGCAGACTGCAGAACTACATAATGTCCATTTGACTTCTGTTTCTCCATTCCATTTTCTCTTAGCCCAGCCTCGACCTACCTCCCGTGAATCTTATGCAAGCTCCTACAAGCCCTGCCGAGCCCACTTTTAGCTTTCTCTGCTGGAGTCCACACTGCCCAGGGCTCCCCTGACTCAGCCCATCCTTTTGGCCACGTCTTCAGATGTCACGTTTGATGGAAGGCATCAGCTCCCTCAGACACACGGGGGATGCAGCTGGTGCATTACTGCAAGAATACACCCCATCCGCTGGGCTCCTTTTTGTTAGGCAAGGGAGGCAAGGACACAGAAGCTCCCAGTAGAAGTGGCTTTGAGCAAACAATGGGTTCACACATAAAGCCCTGTGGTATCATCTTTTATGAAGCCATAGGGATTTGGGGGCACTAGTTGTCAAGCTTTATATTGTTTAATTAAGTTATTGTCATGAGCTAAGATGAGCCGTAGATGTGTCCAGGGTATTGAAACAATGCCTTTTGTGTGGGGCCCGTGTGAAAGAACACTCTGGGGCTTTGTGCACAACGACTTCCCGTCTCCCAGGGCCCCGGTGTGTTGTTCCTCCACCACTGTCTAGGCTACTGCTGCGTCCAGGGTGTTCCTTGTGGTGTTTCAGCCACTGCTATTAACATCTGCCGAAGAGGCCATGCGTTTCCTCCTTGTCGTGTAAATAAAGGCCACCTCATGGAAGCCAGCGTTGTCCGACACCTGCTGAAACTCCACGCTCACAGCTGCAAAGAGCAGTACGAACAAGTTGCACGTTCAAGCAGAAGAGCTCTGCCCACAGACAGCGAAGCCCCAGAATTTCCATAAAAGCTCTGATTAGTCCAAACGTATCCACCATATAACAGACCTAGCAGGGTCTTGGTTTGCTTTTGTTTCATTATCCAAATATATGATTACAGCTTGGACACCAGACTGTAGCATCTAGATCTCAACCCAGTAGTCTGGACATCAGGGTCAGGGAAGAAAGTCAGCTCCATAGAGAAACTCTGCCCTCAGGCCTCCGGGAACTTCAACAGTATTCCCGGGCACTTCCTGAGTAAGGAGTTTCCCCGAGTGGCTCAGATGAGCCATCCTGGTCTTGGACAGAATCAAGGCATTTCTTCAAGAGAGCTAGGAGTCAAACGGTTATAAATTCTGTGCCAGGTGACAGGAGACATAGGCACAATTCGGACCCTCATGGGCTCCCGGATCTTGGTAAAGTATCCTCCGAGTTTGAAGTTTGTATTATTAGAGGTTTTTGGACAGTCCTCTGGAGAATTGTTGGTTTTTTTTTTTTGTTTGTTTGGTTTTTTTTTGGAAGAACCTCAAGGATATAGGAATCAAGAGAGAAGCCTGGGTGAGCCTCTCTACCTGCCCTCTGTATCACCCTGAGCATCCCTGGCCTGACCTCTCTTGTAGATGGTGGCTGAGCAGGATTTGTTTCGAATAAAGATTTTTGCTGTGTACAAAATACTACCATAGGACAGCTTGAAAGCTTCTGGACACTGTCGAAGGCCTCACCCATTCTAACATTCGAAGATCGGGGGACTTTATGGCTATATTGACGTGTGGACCCCGTAGCTTAAATTCTCACTGAGGGACAGGTGAGTACATCCTGTGGTCATGGTTAGGGGGAGGCAGAGGCTGCAAGGATGCACCGGCCAGGCCTGGGTCTTGGGAAGTGATGCACCAAGCCAGCCTTGTTTGGGAGCAGATCATAGCAGAGCTTAAAGAAGACTGTTGTTAATGAGGCAAGAAATTTCATTAGACCCCATTGCCTTACAGAGAAGAAAAAAGTTGGAGATTTCTGTAGGTGTAGATAAGGAGTCTTTTCAGATCCCTGTCTTCCACTCCTCCACCTTCACAACCCCCAAGCCTTGCTGAGGTAACTGTCAAAGACATTCAGTAGGCTTGGGACACTCTGTAGGAAGTCGTTGTAGCGTGTGAGTCAACAATTTTTGTCCTGGATTCTCTAACAAGTTCAGGTAATCTCTTACTATTTCTTTTTCCTAACTGCCCCTACCTCCAGCCCATTAAACTGCTATCCCCTTACTAACCTGGACAAAACATCTAGTCCACAACTCCAGAATGTCAGCGCCTCAGGAAGAACATGACATGGCAGTAGCATTTACAATACAAAAAGCCAGTCTGTCATTTAAAAGATTAGTCAGTTTAAGAAAGGTCTTTGGCACATAAAACATCAAACAACTGATTCATTGGCCTGAAAATTTTTTTTCAATAAATTCTTTTGAAGTTAGGTAGACATAACGTATGCGTGGCAATGCAAACCAAAAATGCTATGTCATTGAGGCATTGTGTATTCAGTATTGGTTACCGCACATACAAATTTCAGACACAGTAGGAAATCTGATGTGCCCTTTCAAAAAGGAACTTGTAGAATTAAGCCTTTCATCTGCCTTGTGATGTGATTTGCATATTGTTTCTATATTATTGTATATTCAGTCATGAATGCTTCGTGAAAGAATAACTGTTTCATTACTGTAACTGTACTCAAATTCAAGACTCGGGGCCAGAAAAATGTGACATTAAACTTGTTTTAAGATAAAGACATCCTATTGACCAGGGGAAAGGTCCATGAGTCAGATGACATAGATTCTAGTCCTGGATATTACTGTGTATCTGCAGAGAGAATTTCTCTGCTTCTCTTCGTTGAAAGCCTTGCTCAGGCTTAGTTAGGAGCTTGAGTGTGGAATCAAAGAAACCTAGGTTTGCATCATTTATAAGCTGAGTGATATTGGACAGGTTACTCAACCGCTCCAAGTCTCAGTTTTATCACCTATAAAATGGGCATAATAATCATACCTATTTCATGAGGGTAGGGTAAAGATTAAAGACCATACAGAAAATGTTCAGTAAGTGGTCATTGTTATTATTGACCTTGATTTCCTTCATAGTGCTGATTTTGTGTAAGACTGCCTCCAAGATTCTTTTCATTTTTAAAATGCTATGATCCTCAGGCTTGTCAAATTTAGCCTTCTTCCCTAGGGTTCAAGACATATAGTTGGTCCCAGGAGTCCTGTTGTGGATAGCCCAATTCTTGCTGGGGTGACCATGGTGAGGTTCTAATGCACCTGCCTTCAGGCACTCAGAATAGGCTGGGACAAAGCGTTTGGCAAAGAAGATGAAGGCTGTATTGGAGATTCCTCAGTAAGACACTGAAGGTGCCAAACTAGAGGTATGGGCTATAGACCATAAATCAGGCAAGAGAGATTCAGCCCAGACTAGGTTGGCAGGGAGGATATAAGGTCAAGGAGGGACAAGAAGTGGGGATTAAAGTGAGGAACTCAGGGGAACCTGGGTGGCTCAGTTGGTTGAACATCTGACTTCGACTCAGGTCATGATCTCGTGGTTCATGGGATCGAGCCCCACGTTGGGCTTTAAGCTGGTGGTGCAGAGCCTGCTTCGGATTCTCTGTCCCCCCTCTCTCTCTGTCCCTTCACCACTCGTACTGTCACTCTCTCTGTCTCTAAAAGAAATAAACATTAAAAAAAAAAAAGTCAGGTACTCAGCCAAGAGTTCCTAGCTCGAGAGAAGCACATGTAGACGAGACTCATGCAAAGGAGGAGGTCCTTGGTGACAGCTTAAAGTGTTTGCTTTTCAGTCTGGAAGGAGCTATTGCTGGTGTCCTGCTACCCAAAGTGTGTGTCCTGTGGACCAGTAGCATCTGATTGCCTCAGACTTGGTTAGAAATGGAGACTCTCATGCCTTAATCCAGATCTACAGAACTAGAAAGTGCATTTTGACAGGACTCCAAGCTGGAGGGGTAGATGAGTGATGCTCAACCTGTCACTTTAATCAATTCCTTTGAGATAGAGATAACTATATTAAGATTTTTTTTTACAAAATCCAAACAAGAAACATTTTCTAAGGAATAGGGAAGCATTCAGCCAAGAAATGTAAACAGGGAAACCTATTTTTAGGTTTGTTTTTCCAAGAAGCAAAGTTTAAAAGGTGTCTTATAAATATGTTTTTCTTATGTGGTACAATAAGCCACCATCAACGAGTGGGGATTGCAGAATACAGCCAATACCAAGTTGTCTGTGAGCTTATGGAGACTTGCCAC
The DNA here is from genome assembly GCF_007474595.2 of Lynx canadensis. NCBI lineage: Eukaryota > Metazoa > Chordata > Mammalia > Carnivora > Felidae > Lynx > Lynx canadensis. The sequence continues at coordinate 26,715,875 of NC_044309.1, read as the reverse complement.
CGATCAAAGGGATGGAGTTGCCCCACCGAGAAAATCCAGATGGAATTCTGTCAAATGATCCCATGACTCTCTGCTTTCTTAGTATGAAGGACCTTTCTGTAGGACATCAAAAGTCAGATTCTCCCCATGAGAGGCTAATAACCTTTGGTGTCAGGACACCCTGATGGGGCCCATCAAGACCTCACTCCAGGCAAAACTGTGAGATATGCAAGTTTGACCTTCTATGTCTTGCCATCTCTCTCACTTTGCTCTCTGGCTCATGACACTCACTTGTTTTATGGTTAAGGAATCTAAGGTTAGGTAATTCACCCAATGTGACAACTCTTGTGGTTCCCAGAACTCAAATTTGAATGGGGATCTCTGTTTCCTCAAAGCTTTGGGTCTTGCCTTTTTGCTGTGTTGCGTCTTATGCTGTTGGCGCATTTGGGGTTAGATGAGGTGGCTGTCCTCAAAAAGCTTACAGTTCTTGATTCGATCGCTCCAATTTTAATAGAGTGAACATTTGTTTCAGCCCAATTCAGCCAGATCCTGCAACCCACATGCGGAGACATGCAATAACCAACCACAAAGCCCTTAAAAAGTCTTATTCAGCTTAAACTCAGAGACAGAGAGTTCCTTTGAGGTAGAGATGCTTATATTAATACAGAAAACCAGTCAACTCGGATACATTTTCCCAGTAAAGGGAAAGCACTCGGACACGAATTTTAAAACCAGCATCATCTAAAAAGACCCTCCCATCCTAACGGCTCAGGAAGATTTCATTTTCCTCCCTGGGATATCACTAATGAGAAACATGTCCTCCACAAGATTCTGGGTTGTATCCGTTTGTGCAACATCAGTCAGGGGCACAGAGTCTCCAGATAAATGAAACTTTTAGGGTCTTGGTCCTCAAAGCATAGTCCGTGACCAATACCGTGACCCAGAAGCTTGCCAGAAATGCAGAATCCGTGAGTTCGAGCCCCGCGTCGGGCTCTGTGCTGACGGCTCAGAGCCTGGAGCCTGTTTCCGATTCTGTGTCTCCCTCTCTCTCTGACCCTCCCCCGCTCATGCTCTGTCTCTATCTCAAAAATAAATAAACGTTAAAAAAAATTAAAAAATAAAAAAAAATTAAAAAAAAAAATAAAGGGGGGCAGGAGAGTGGTTTCAGAAAATAATTAGGCTACTGTATTCGGTGTGTCACATATGATGCCAATTTTCGAAAACCCTACACGAAAATGATCTTCCAAACAAAAGTTATGTTCACAATTGAAGATTTGATGGGCATTGGAGACTGCCCAGACCTTGCCGGAGATCAAAGTCACCTTATGAGCGTCAGCTTTCTTTGTAGGGAAGACGTAAGAGGTGTCAACCAGCGGAACATACCAGCTGCCAGAGCTCCCAGGCAGGGCAGCTTGGCAAAGTGCAGTGAGAGAGCGGGGTGGGTGAGGGGCAGTCCTGAGGGTGCCATATGTCCCAACCGGCAGGGAGACTGTAGGAAAGAATGAGGGCATTCTCTACACTGACAGGGCTGGTTTTAGGTAAATCAGGATTTATGGCCACCAGGAATTGAATATAATTAGGGCCAAGCCTCTGAATAGGAATGCCTTTACAATTGGATTCTGCCTGCAGGCTGGGGTTAGGGCTGGGATGGCAAAAAAAAAAAAAAAAAAAAAAAAGGTAGATTCCATCTATGCACTTAACCCTCTTAGTCTGGTCTGAATTCTGCCGGGCGCCCATGCCGTGGTCCCTTTGGTTGTTTTCCTCCCATTCCTCTGGACGTAAAGATTTGGAAATTGCCTAGACTTTCCCAGCCCACCTGGCTCAGAATTCCGAGTCCAGCTCCCTTCTGCCCTGTGACCTATAATCACACAGAATGACTATAAAGCTGTAGACTGCGCACTTTCCCTGCCTGAGATTACCTCCTGCCGCCACTGCTTGTTAGCTGGGAAAGTGACTCACCCTTTCTGCGCCCGGATTTTCCTGTGAATGGAGCTTATCGTAATATGCCCTTGAGAAATGGCCCTGGAGAAACGGCCCTGAGGATCCACGCGTTAACGTGTGTTAATATGTCGTTGCCCCGTGCTCAGGACAGCACCTGGCCCATAATAGAGGTAGCTGTCATCTTAGGACGTCGGATCTGGAAACTGAATCCAAGGACTTTCTTCCCCCCCCCCCCAGGAGAAAAAGAAGTGTTAAAGGGTAAACGGAGGCACATCAAAATTTGAAGAGTTTATTTGGGCAAAAATCAATCGGAATTGGGCAACGCCAAACCAGAAGCGGCTGGGGAGAGACATCCACCAACTAGAGCTTCGGGAGAGACGTTCACAGAGAAAAGGCAAAAGCAAGGCTAGGAAATTATTGACCGGTTACGGCTTAAAGCCTAGTTGGCTGTTTGCGATTGGTTGTCTGTAGGTTTCAATTTCCTGACCTTGAGGCAGTTAGAGGCTTAGATTTGGGTTTGCTTATGTAGGGCACCAGGGCATTAGAATCACCTCTGTCTGATGGCCTCCTTGTCTAATTAACAGCAGAATAAGACTCCCATTAGCTGTTAGTAAATTGAGGTCGTTCTCCTATCTGCCTGGATCCCAAGGTTCTGGGGGCCCAAGAGGAGAAGGAGCCACTCCTGGTCAGTACAGACCGGGAGTTTGGGGGTACCCGACACACCCTGAACGTAGAACGACACAGCTTGACCGCCACCCTCCCCCAAGCCAGAAGTCTGGAGACCACAGCATTACCTTATTTATTTATTTATTTATTTATTTTTAATTATTATTTTTTTTATTTTTTTAATGTTTATTTTTGAGAGAGAGAGAGAGAGAGAGAAACAGAGCTCGAGAGGGGAAGGGCCAGAGAGAGAGGGAGACACAGAATCTGAAGCAGGCTCCAGGCTCCGAGCTGTCAGCACAGAGCCTGATGCGGGGCTCGAACTCACGAACCGTGAGATCATGACCTGAGCTGAAGTCGGACGCTTAACCGACTGAGCCACCCAGGCGCCCCAGCATTACCTTATTTATAAACAATCAGGAAGTTCTCTTGGGAACAGGCGATAGGTTTGTTTAGGTGGCTCCTGCTTGGCTGGGAAGGTCGATGCTTGATAGAGCTGCTCGGCTTCGTTCTCTGCAGCCTGGCAAAGCGGAGTTCAGCCTGAGGTCAAGCTCTGTTGAAGTTGGCAATGTGACATAATGCGGCCACAGGGCTTGTGATAACCCTGGGCTTCCCTTGGAATTTGCCGCTGTCCTGCTCTCCCAACTGGCATTCAACCTCAGAGGTTTATCTTGGGGCTGGACTGGACCAGCACCAACAATTCCATGAAGATAACACAGGCAGGAACTTTTGGGCTAGAGAGCTGTTTTAGCGGAAGGGTAAGCCAGTCCGCCACCTTGACGGCAGAAGCTCAGGGATATACGATTCTGTGGTCCCAATCTATGCAGATGACCCCTTCTGGTAGTTTCTGCTTCTTGCTCACACTAAGCTGTTTCTTTTGGTGCTATCAGGAGCCAGACACACATTAACCCTTAGCAGACTGTGTTTGTCCATTTGGGTTTTTTTGGTTTGGTTTGGGGATACTATTATTGAAATGTACGTTGCAAACTGAGAAAAACAAAGAAACCGAGAATTGCCCATCTCAGCCAGTTCATGAAACTTCACATAATGAGACACAATATTTGCAACAATCTGGCAGAAGCACCATCACTAGGAATCCAAACAAAAACAAAAACAAAATGCTGCATTTATTTTGGGAATGGGTTCCGGCCATTCCACAAAGTAATAGTAAAGTTGTTTTACAATAGGAACAAAAATCAGCAGGTACTGTTCTTTTATCTTTAGAAAATTAAGGACAGGCCGGCTTACACTTGTGGCCCACAAAAAGCAGCAGATAAACAAATAACGTCTCACTACAGACATGCGTGTTGAATAATTATTCATGAGTAGAAAACTCCTCAGTCAGGCCAATATAAGGATTTCAATAAAGGTCTGAAGATGTGGAAACTTGAGTAATAAGAAAGTTCCTGGAGAGTCAGAAGTGAAAACAAAGTGAAAAAGTCTCACATAGGCGCCTGGTTAGCTCAGTTGGTTAAGGGTCTGACTTCGACCCAGATCATGATCTCAAGGTTCCTGAGTCCTGAGTTCGAGCTTTGCACTGACAGCCCCAGATCCTGCTTCGGATCCTCTGTCTCCCTTTCTCTCTGCCCCTCCTATGCATGCGCACACTCTCTCTCTCTCAAAAAAAAAAAAAAAAAAAAAAAAAAGTCTTGCAGAAGAATGAAGAGACATACTGGAAAAATATATAGGAACAAATTTATTATACCTTGCCCCAGGGTGTGTGTGTGTGTGTGTGTGTGTGTGTGAATGCCTTTGTCAAAACCAACTTGGGAAAACCATAAATGTCTTTGAATGATAAACTTTGATTTAATCTTGTCTTAGATCTGTAATTTTGGTGTAATGGTATTTATTTTGGTCAATTCATAGGTAGTCTGGTTGAAACTGACAAAGGTCAAATAGAAAGCCAATAAAACCCAATGTGTTGGCAAACTGTTCTTGCTGGGGTCACATAAAAATAATTAGAATCCTGGGTGGCTCAGTCGGTTAAGCAGCTGACTCTTGATTTCAGCTCAGGTCTTGATCTCAGGGTCATGAGTTGAAGCCCTGCATTGGGGCTTTAAATAAACCAACCAACCAACCAACAAACAAATAAATGAAATCTAGATCTAAGGTTGTCTTTAACCTAGTTTGGTAAGGGCAGAATTGTAGATAAATTCTTAAAGGAAAATCTTGGAAAATGAAGGGAAATCAGAGTTTACTAAGAATGTGCCACATCTAACCACTATCAATTTCCACTTCGGGCAAGCTTATTGAACGGGCCTCTAGGGGTAAACACTGGGCACACTTGATCTTCCCCAAGGCAGGTGACAACATATTTCATGTTATTTTGTAGACAAGATAGGAGCCTATGTATTGAAAGCTAAAATAATTAGGTGCATTAGTAGCTGGTGGAGAACCAAGGGTAAAAGGATGCTGAATGATGTCCCCTTGCAGAATAGTCTTTTCAGAGAGATAGTTCCCAGCCCAATCTTATTTAGCTCTGCTATCAGTGACCCAGGTGAATACGTGGAAATACCCTCACTACACTTACAGGCAACATGAAGCTTGGAAGGATGGGAAGTATGCTGAATGATAGATACAGAGTGCAAATAGTTTTTGGTTGTCTGCTTTCAAAAAAAATCTAGGGGCGCCTGGGTGGCTCAGTCGGTTGAGCAACTGACTTCAGCTCAGGTCATGATTTCACGGTCTGTGAGTTCGAGACCCACGTCAGGCTCTGTGCTGACAGCTCAAAGCCTGGAGCCTGCTTCAGATTCTCTCTCTCTCTCTCTCTCTCTCTCTCTCTCACAAATAAACATCAAAAAATTTTTTAATCTAATAATTTCTCTGATATTTCTAAAAATGTAATGAGACTCTTATTCAAGGAGCAAGAGGCTTTCATGAGGAGTTACTCTTATATTTTCTAATTTTATGGATAAGTCCACCTTAAAGCTGAGATCACTCGTATCTCTCACTCACCTCTAGCTAGCCCTTTATCCTCAGGGGCTTCTACAGTCTGGCCAAGTTCTAGGAGTTGACTATGACAGCTCCTACAAAACCTATACTTTAATTCTACCCCAGGAATCAAGACCAACTGGGTTAAACTCTAGATAGATGAGATGCTTTCAAGTAGCGTAAACCATTTGAGTTCGGATCCCTTATTATTTTCACCTTAATGATTAAAAACTCTTTTAGATTCATTGCATGCATAGCTATCTACTAGGGGAAGAAAAATGCCTTTCCGTGGGCTGATGAAACATTTTACGAAGCTAGACCTGGAGTGATCTTTAAGGTGACTTGGTTACTGCCTGAAATAATGGCGTAATGCTGATTATGACACAGTGAAAATTACTATCTTGTATGCATATCCTCCAAATGCCATCACTTCAGCACTGTCAGCTGCCAGAGGTATATATTGCAGTCAAAACACTCAGGCAAGGATAGCACAAGGCCGTGATGCTCAGAATCAGACATTCCGAAGAACTGTCTGAGCCCCACTCCCACCCCATCCCACACCAAGGCTAGTGTGGGCTGTTGGCTGCAGCTCTAGTTCACTGCAAGTACCTGTCCTTGCACCTCCCTCATCGGGATTTCCTTTGTCACATATTTGTATATTTTGTTTTTATTCAACAACATAGTGTGCAAACATGCAAGTGGGGACCAGCAGAGGGAGAAGGAGAGAGAGAATCCCAAGCAGGCTCCACACCCAGTACAGAGCCAGATGTGGGGATCAATCTCACAACCATGGTATCATGACCTAAGCTGAAATCAAGAGTTGGTCGCTTAACCGACTAAGCCACCCAGCTGCCCCAAATTTATACATTTTTGTAAGCCATATTTAACTGTATTAAAAGTGGGCTAAAGATACAATTGCTTTTGAGAAAAAACAAAAAAGAAGAGATCCAAGTCTGCACCTTCTCTGCCAAAACCCAAAATGTGAATGCATGAGAGGATCCAACTGAATAGTTGTATACGTTCTGAAAATTATATAAAGTTGTCTTTTATGAAATACTTGCAGAAACCTCTGTGTGAGATGGTAGGCAGTGCTTCTGGGGAGAAAATCACAAGCTAAGCAATTTAACCCACTAGCAGAATAATATGTCATCGGGGCATATGATGCCCAGTTAGAATGGTCCATCATCAAACACCAAAATGGGATTCTCATCCAGGTATAAAAAGGTGGAGTCGGTCTGCTGGTCAGCACTCATCAAAGTCTGCGTGTAAAACTGATCCCATGTCACCCTTTCTGTTTAAAACCATTGCTTTGAGGATGAAGATTAAAGCTCCCCATATGTCTGCACAACCTTGCCTCTGTGTTCTCCCCTCGCCCCTGCCCTTTGCCTTTTCTACCTTTCTCCAACATATCACACTCCTCTCACCTCTAAGCTTTTGCACGTGACATTCCCTCTCCCTGATGCTGTTCCTCTGTTATGTAGGCATCCTTTAAAATTCAGCTCAAAGTCTGTGTCCTCCAGAAAGAATTCCTAGAATTTCCAATAGAGCTGTTTCCTACTGAATACACTCAAGGTTGCCTGCACCTGTTTCGTGGCATTTATCACTGCTTGCAATCATACACTTGTGTGCCCAGTGTCAGTTTGCTTACTCATCATGTGTTCCCAGCACATAAATGTCTGTCATAGAGCTGTCATTCAATAACCACATGGAAAGGGAAGACTATTTGGGCACGTTATTTGTCCACTCCTGGAAGGATTCTAAATTCTTTCCGGGATCAAATCAGAGCATCCCAGGAGTGCTCTGGAGGAGGATGTCCTTGGCTTTTATTGGAGGTAACTCTGAGAAACTTTGCAGGGAGAACACTTTTGTATTTGCATACGGAGGGAGCTTCACTAGTATGGTAATCACCTGTCTAGGAAAGGAGGAGCTGGTTTTACTGCTGAGTTTCAGACAAGGAACTGGGTATGTGCAGCCCAGTCCTTTCTCTGCCCTTTCTCTTGGAAGTGAGCAGACATTCCCCACTGTTCCTGTGGGTGCCTCATAGCAGCCGGTCTGCGCAGGCTAGGTCTGGGGTAGACCGGTACTATCTGTGACTGGCTGGATAAACCTCTTGGGTTTTGGGATTCAGTACGAGGGACTCAACTTGTTTGCATATGAAAGCCACATTTTCCCAGTATTCCATTTATCAGTAACAAAGGTAATATTTTGGTCTCTCTGAAACTCTGAACTGCTATTCCACACCATCATGAACTTGAAAGAAGTTTGGGGCAGTCATTTGGAGAACGAAGACACAGAGTGTTATGTTACTAGCTCGGCTTTGTCATTTTTTAAGTGTCAAAATAGTCTGAGGCAATGACTCCCTCAAACGATCAGAATCCAGAATTTAGAATCGATTTGATGTGAAAGGAGACCCATCGAATGGACTTAATCAGAACAGAATCTGTGAGTTCCGGAGGTGTGTACAGAGGCAGCCGAGGCTCTACATTTCCTCAGACTTGGAACTGGCAATACATTTGGCATGCTAGTTACTACTTAAGTGCAGGGGACAGAGCAGGGGACAACACAGACTGGGGCCCTGCCCTTATATGCAAGAGGTGAGATACAATGGAGGAGGGGAAGAAAGGCAGATAATATAACAAGCGAACATACAGTGTGTCAGTCTACAAGCTCTAGGTTAGAAAAGCAAACTCAAAGAAGAGATGGGACAGAGTAGGCAAGGAGTAAGGGGTGCCATTTATGTAGATTGGTTAGGGAGGATGACATGGAAGCAGAGCACTGACGGAAGCGAATGGGAAATGAGCCAAGAAAGAACATTCTAGATAAAGGGAACAGCAAATGTAAAAAGGCTCTGAAGAGGGCTTGGTATTTTCAGGGACCAGCAGAGAGTGGCAGGAGATGCGCTGTGGGAGGGGGTGAGGGGACCAGACCGTGTGACAACTTAGAGGTCATTGGACGGACATTGAAAGCCATAGGAGCTGATGGGTGGTGATCTGACCTCTTAAAGGGACCGCTCTGGTTGCAGTGTCGGGAATAGTGTTGAGGGGTGGGGGTGAGAGTGTAGCAGAGACCCCACCCCCACCCCCACGCCCGGAGCCAACCACAACAGGCATGTCACAGTGGAAGGGCCAGAGCGGTCACTCCAGCAGAGGCTGGGGTCGCTGTTTGGTGGTGGGCACAGCGGCGGGAGAAACAGAAAAGGTGGGTGGGGATCACGATTCGGTTCCAGGCACGGAAACCAAGTGGAAGTGTCAGGCAGGCACTGAATGAATGAGTCTGGAGCTTGACCGATTTCATGAGGATCTATGTTGTGAAAGATGACCTACAATCCTGCGCAAATAAAGATGAACTCCAGTCGTGAACACGATGCACGGTTATCTTCGCAGGCAAGTCTCTCAGTAGGAAAACCTAAAGCTTGAATCTAAAGCTTTGGCGGCTGAACCCAGTGAGCCCCCTGAGGGCGAGGACTTTGTCCTGCTCATCCTTGTTTTCCACCAGGGCCGCACAATTCCTGCGCATAGGATATGCCTCTATAAACATCTATGGGTCTAAAGGGACTGAAGAAGAATTTGTGTTTAAACCCTGATTCACGGTAAATCCAATCAACCAAAACCCTACAATTTTCTTCTTTGTAAACTCACTTAAAGTTCATCTCTTGCCCAGTTCAGCTCCTTTTTTCCCGGGGCATTTTTCCGGATTTCCAAAACCGTATGGTAACTTGGATAGCAAGCTTTTGTTAACAGAGAGAAGGAGGACACTTTCTGAGCTTAAAAAAGAGAACAACTACACAGCAGTGAAGTAATACGCTCATTTTCTTTTCTTTCGGCAGGTTTTGTTTTCAGAGTGTACTAGAGTTTAGACACAGCCGCACCATAAGAGACTACAAATATAAATTAAAAAACTGATCTCTGCCCTCAGGAGCCTCTATAATCTAATAATAGACCTAGTTAAATAAATGTGACTACACCAGAGCACAATGCATTCCTCAGTGTGGCTCCTTCCATGGTTCCCCTTAACCACATCTTACGTCACTTTCCGGGTGTCTGAAAGAGAATGCATCAGACAGCAAGAAAGGAGCCCCCAAGAAGAAATCAAAAACGGGAAGGGCGCCTTTAGGAGGAAAACAACCCATTTGTGACAAATGTTCTTATTCATCTTTGAGACAGAGTGCGAGCGGGGGAGAATCCAAAGCAGGCTCCAGGCTCCGAGCTGTCAGCACAGAGCCCACGTGGGGCTCGAACTCACCGAGTGCGAGATCTAGACCTGAGCCAGAGTCAGACACTCAACCGACTGAGCCACCCAGGCACCCTGGCAACCCATTTAAAAATACATCAGACCTTGTTGGCGAGATCTGTTGCTGTTCATGACTAGAGAGCGCTAGCTTTTTGATTTATTTTCTTTCAATCCCAGGAATTTTCAGACACCAGGGGTCCTGGGGAGAATTCCCTTGTCCCTGAAGATGCTTTTCATCTGAAGACTTTTGGATCAAGCTTCGGCTGTCCATCTCTACTTCCTGCTGTCTCTGTGCCCAGGACACATCCTTGGAAAGAGAGGATCTGTGGGCAGGGTCCTAAACGGGCCATCATTTCTAAATTGTGTGCTTCTTCTCTTTAAAGGATAAAACCTTTCTTAAGATGATGCAAGAGATGATATTCCTATATCAAGAACTATGGACATGCTCAACAAAATCTTCCTGTTTGTGACAAACAGGGCCAGCCACTGAGTGTGCGTCCCAAACACATCAGGCTAGCTCAAGGCAGTTATGCGTCCTTTCCCCAGAGGCTCTGCGGAGAAGAAGTCATCAGCCGGACGACGTAGGGCTCAGACACGGCACTCTGTGCTGGCTTCACGCTGCTGCATCCCCGTTCTGCCTGCAGACAGGAAATTACATGCATCCTGCAGCCTGAAGCAATGGGATTCCTGTCATAAGACGGCGTCCCTTGCCAATCACTGGCAACTGTACCTGGAAACATCGTGAAGTGGCCTCTTTCACTGGAGTGCCTTGAGGACCAGACACGTTTGTGTCTTTTCAGGAGTGCCTGATCCCAAGAATAGAAATCACAGCCAACGTTTGTTGAACAAAAACGCTTTACAGCAAGCCTTGAACATGATTCTCCCAGGCAGGTAGCTGTAACTAAACCAGAGAGAGCCCTGGATTAGGATCCCAGTGACCAGGGTCTTAGCCTGTGTTGCCCCAGACTCTCTGCCTGACGTTGGGTAAAGTCACTTACAGTTCTAGGTCAGACTAGATAACCCCACAGGCCCTGTGGGACGTGGTACCTGTGATTCCACACAAGAGGTGCATGGAAGGGCTGTCGGGTGCAGGTAAACTGCCTGGGGGCAGAGCCCAGCCCCACCAGGAGGATCAGGACTTGTTATCCAGTTATGTGGAATCTTTTTGCTTTGTTTTGTTACTTTTAAGCCCCAAAAAATAGCACATGCCCAGTGTGAAAAATTGGGAAAAGTCAGGAGAATTAAAGATGCAGATAAACACCTGAAAAGCCATGATCTCAAACAAACTACTGATACGATATGGGCGCCTACCCTTCCAATCTTCATGCTACACTCATGCTTTGTTCCTGAGACTGTGTCGTATGTGCTAGCTTCACGACCCGCTTCCTAAGCTCAATACTGCATTCCTTAAATAAAGGTGCACTGAAGGTCATCTGGGCACCTGACCTGAGCTAGACTCTGGGAAACACAGCGACCAAGGTGAGTGCTGCTTTAGGGAGTTCATGATCCAGCCTTTCCATGCCATTAAGAACTTTCCATAAGCCGTGATTTTTAACAGCTATGTCTTACTCCTAAAACAATGTGTGCTTGTTGTCATTTATCTTGTGTTGCACAAGAGTCGAGGATCCAGCTCATGCGAGAGCAAATGAGGAGGGGCGGGGGAAGCTAATGGAGTGAAAATACAAGGCAAAGCAAGAAAACGAGATGGAAGACAGAAGGAAAGCCAGAAAGGTACAAACAAAGTGTAGAAGCAGAAACAGACAGTCAGTGGGTTTAAGAACCACCTCTCTGAGCCCAGGAAATCACCTGGTGATTTTGCACATGGAGTGAAGACCACAGGATCTAGAGCCCAGTGGGTGACTTAACACTTCTATGCCCCAGATTCCTGGTGTGGAAAACGGGGATAATAACACTCACCTTCTAAGGCGATAGTAAGGATTGAATGAGATATTATACATAGAACACTAAGTACCTAAATACTCAACACATGATATGGTTAGCCCTTATTAATTACCTTCATATTTCAATATTGCATAATACATGGGACCGAGGTATGGAAGGAAGGAACCAGATGAATGAGAAGTCTGGTTTACTGATTTTGTAAGTACAGCCATCCTGCCTGATTGACACAGCTCTGCGTGTGTCTGGGAAAGATGTCACTGAAAAGTGGTAACTGCAAAGACTTTGAGAGAAGAATTTTATCCAGAGCCATGGCAGAGAAACCAACCAGGGGCAATGAAGCACCACTGACTCGACCAACGCTGGGAAGTCACTGTCTCTTCCCAGCCTAAATAGCAAGGATAAAAAGGGTTTCAGAAAGTAACAAGCGCTCTAGGATCACAAAATAAATGCTGTGGCTTTCTGTGGGGGACTGTAGCCCCCAGCTGATCTGCTGAGAGGTGCTGCCATTGGCTGAACCCACAGGAAGTCATGAGGCAATGGATGCCCCACCCAAGGGCTTCTGCAGAGGTCAGTTTCCAGGGCACAGAGGAGAGCAGAGAAACACAGAAAGAGGATCTGGACAGGAAATGGAGAAACAGCAGCACACCATTGGCTTCTAGCACATAAAACTCTGGTTATCCCTTGGCATTTATGAGTTTACCCATCAAACGCCATTTGTAAATATGCTGACCATACTTATGGCGACCATGCACCCATAGATCCTCCCTCATCGCTGGGCACCTGCACCCTCACCCCTGTGCATGCCTATCTATGCAGGGTGCAAGGTTCAGGGACCCAGGACCGCCATGTTAGGAGCTGCCCGTCCCCAGGAAGACCGCACATCCTCAAAACCAGTGGAACCTAATGTTCAATTCAAACAGTAAAGTATGTGTTTACTAGCATTTTACGCCTCTGCTTATCATGAAAGGAATTGCATTTTTGGCAGACAGTTTGCTTAGATCTATAGTGAAGAGCATGTTTCGTGCTTAACACCCCGGGGGAAAAGCAGAAGAGACCGATCGAAAGAAGCCGAAGATTTAGCATTTATTATTATTGAATAATGTGATACAAACTGGCACCTGGTAACTTACTGTTCTTCCCAGATGCCCTCTGTGCAAAGGCGACGGTGGTCTGATCGGAGACAGCATGGTCAGGCAGAGAAACAGCCAAATGAAATTCCCTTTCAGGCACAGAAAGCAGCTGTTCCGGGGCACGTGGGTGGCTCAGTCCGTTAAGCGTCTGACTGTGGCTCAGGTCATGATCTCACCGTTGGTGAGCTCGAGCCCCGCGTCGGGCTCTGTGCTGATGGCTCGGAGCCTGGAGCCTGCTTCGGATTCTGTGTCTCCCTCTCTGTCTGCTCTTCCCCCACTTGTACTCTGTCTCTCAAAAATAAATAAATGTAAAGAAAAAAAAAAACCATTTTTTTTTTTAAAGAAAGCAGCCGTTCCTCTCCTCCCTGTGCCAGGTGACAAGCTTTCCAGCACTTTCTAAAGGGCAAAGAGAAATCATGGCTGTAGATCACAATAAAAACACCATCAAGCAGGGCAGTTCCTGTTGGCCTAGCGATGGTTTAGTGTCATAAGAACATGGCATTGTGTTTGAAAAGTACTTAGCTCATATATTTAAATATTCTTTACAGCAGACGAAGTGTTCTTATTCTAAAAAAGGAATATTAGACTATATTGAGGTTTTTTTTTTTAAAAAAGAAACCCAAACATCTGGCAAGTTACCTTTAAATTATGTTGTCTATTTAGGGAGGGTTGAGTGGAGCCGAGCGTTTCGGGAGCTTGTTTTCATGTGTTATCCTTGCTTCCGTTTTTATTGATGTATTTCTTCCCAACATCAGTAGCCCTCCACCAGTCTGGGAGGCCCTGCTTCTTAATTTCCAGTTTGGAGAGAAGCAAAAGGCGACAGGTTTGGTAGAAAGCACAAATTGTGGAAGGTAAGGCACGTTAATCTCTCCCTTCTCCCACAGCCTGCCTACGCTCCCGGGCATCAGATACCATCAGATCTGTGGGTTTAGGTGTTGTGTTCAGAGATAAGGCCCAGGCCAAGAGCTCTGCATGGATGCAGGAATGAGTGGAATTTAACCATTTTATTTATCACCGGGATTTCAAATCACTCTGCTCCAGGTTGATTAAATTTCCCAAACGTTCTTTAAGTCATACTGAACACGAACGGGTTTTTATCTGAGGCTCTCTGATTGGTTACCAATTCCACAAAGTCCTAGGTGACCTTTCTTAATTTTTTCCCAGGCTCCGTGTTCTAAAGAAGGATTCACTGACGACATTTTTTTAAAGGAAGTGTAGGGCTTCAGCATTAGATTCCCTCACAACCCATAAGATCTTTTTAGAAGGCATTATTTGCCACACAATGACCAGGAATTTACAACCCCCTCCCTCCCCCCCCCCCCATGTGTCTCGCTGGTCTGAGGATGTGATTCAGAGGTGGGCAAACTGATTTAATTTAAATACTTTTGCAGATTCTTCTCTTCTTTCCCAGGCCATTACCCATAATTGAAATGCAAATGTTTATTTTTAAAGCTTTAGAGCAATTTGGTTGGCTTTCTTGGACTGTATTTTTTAGCCCTTTGGAATTTGTAATATCAGATATTCGAGTACTAATATCATTACCGGAAAGGCAGACTGGACAACATTTTAAACCTCTCCAGGAGCCAGCCAGAATTAGCATCTCTTGGTGAAGGTGCAGATAAAAGCCCTTGGTCTGGTTTGTCATTCCCAGAACCCCTTGCATCAAGGCAAGGATTCCTACAAGGTGCTAGTCCGGTGCAAGGAACGCCACTGTTACTTGGGAATATTTTAGGGAGAAAAAAAAAATGACACTTGGGTGGCGTTTTTTCTGCTCTTCATGCCAGGAACAAGCTTAGCAGAGAATCAAATCAAAAGTAGATTTTCATCAAGAAGTCAAATTCCAAATGGCCTCTCCACTTTTCCCAGTGTGGTGTTTTAGGGACCGAGATCTCCCAACTGAGTAAGGATTTGTGACTGACCTGTGGATTTTCATCTAAAATAACCCGTACATTCCGATGTAATTGGGATTTTGTTCTGTTTTGTTTTAAAGAATAAGTTACAGTCTTCCTTCTTTCAGAAAATATCTTAGGCAGTTTTGAATAAAATGTGCATTCACAAATACGGCCCGCCCGTTAAAAATAGAAAATCAGCATACAAAAGGGGAAGATTTAAAATAGTTACTGTAACTTAACATTAAATTTAATTCCGAGCTTCCTGGCAGTTTAGGGAAAGAGGAAACACAATGGGTTACATTGTTTTCAGCATCTGATGAAAGGGAGCATTTCACTGCTTCGGAAGATGCATGCGTTTCCTGTTACTAAATTTTAAGAGGGTTGTATCCAATGGGCCCTTATGCGTTTTACAGAAAATAGAAAATAAAAAAATAGGGAGAGAAAGAAGAAAGAAGAAAGAAAAAAGGCTTTTTACACCCCAAACAAAATTCGGGAGGGCAACACTAAAAATACATCCAGAGAAAATAAAGTCAGCCACCAGATGGGGTGGAATTGAGGAGATTAAGTGACTTAAAAATTGTCTAGGGGCACCTGGGTGGCTCAGTCCGTTAGGTGCCGGACTTCAGCTCAGGTCAGGTTCGTGAGTTCGAGCCCTGCGTTGGACTCCATGCTGACAGCTTGGAGCCTGCATCGGATTTTGTGTCTCCCTCCCTCTCTGCCCCTCACCCGCTCACATTCTATCTCTCTCTCTCTCTCAAAAATTAATAAACATTAAAAAAGAAATTAAAAATTGTCTCAATGAGCCAGGCAGCATATATTCCAGACTTAGACTTTCCTACAAGATAAAACATTGTTAACACTGGCTTTTTAAAAAAGAAATTATTGATTGATTGACTGATCGATTGATTGATTTATACAGCACGTGCACGGGTGCGAGGGGCCCAGTGAAGCCCGACTTGAGGTTTAATCCCTGGGATCGTAGTCTGAGCTGAAATCACAAGTTTAACGCTCAACCAACTGAGCCACACAGGTGCCCCTTAACATTGCTTTGTAAATGTGTTAAGTATTGATTTTCGTTTGCTTTGAATAAAAAAATAATAACAAACATAAGGGCGTTCGCTTCCCGAACTGGTATGTTTTTAGCAATTCTGAGAGGACTAAGAATTCTAAAATAAGGTATACACGCGTACTTATGATAGCATGTCCTAAAATGTGAGTTTCCCAAGTGGGCTTAATTTAATATGGAAATAAGTTGTCTCTTGCATTATTATAGCTTGTCACTGGAGCTACTTTTCGTTTGTCCTCCTTTGTGATTAGAAAATGTACTGAAATAATGAAAATCACTCTCCAGGATTTGCTGACATAGAAAAGGGAAGTGCTAAATTTATGAGTGGTCAGAGGAGTTGGGTGACCTCAGCAGTGCTCCCTGTCACAGGAGATCCACAGTTTCCAACTCAGGAGGGATGTAGGATATCTAGGATCGAGATGCTTTCCAGCAGGCTCACGCTAAGCCCTTGGGGGAAAAAGTGACTGAGACCTCCAAATTTAACTTAATTGGGTATTGTGGGAAAACTTCCTTTCCACATATCAGCCCACACTGTGTACTTCGTGTAAACCGAGGACGGTTATTGACAGAGATAAAGACGGGGCATGGTTTCCAGAGTTTCCATGATCACCATCTTGTGTAACGAAGTCACTCAGCAAAAGTGAGCTCAGCAACGTTATAGCAGGACGGAGCTCCTAAGGAAAACACATATTCATAAAAAGAGGGATGTGTTAGCTTTTAATTGCGCGCGGATTTAAATGATTCCATTGTTTTCCTCCTTGGGTGGTTCTGTCTTCATTCAGAGCTGCCTTAGTCTAATATTTCTTTGCCTAAACTCCAAGAACAGTCTTTCTCGTAGTTCTCTAGGTAATCTCTTACTGCATTATGACTTCCTGACATTCACAGCACTTTGCAAATAATAGGAAGCTTTATTAAACATTTATTCTTTCAAGTATTTATTAAGGAAGCTTTTAAAAATATCTAACCGAAACTAATTTCTGTAGACTTTGCTACCTTTTCTTTTCTTCCGCCTCATCCTATGGCCATTGATAATTTTCCTTGATCTCCCTTAGCTGAGCTTGGTGTGTTTTAATGTGATTTCATGTTTTCCTTCACTGAATTTCACTCATTATTTTGCTAGTTTACTTGCTAAGCCATGAAACTAAGGACTGAAGCTTTCTCAACATTATGGCTCCTTATTCATTAGCACTGACTTACTCACTCTCCACATATTTATTAAATATCTATTACGTGTGGAGCATATTTATGTGCTAAGTGAATTTTAGATTTTAAAAACAGTCATTTGAGGGGCGCCCGGGTGGCTCGGTCGGATGGGCGTCCGACTTCGGCTCAGGTCATGATCTCACGGTTCATGCGTTCGGGCCCCGGGTCGGGCTCTGTGCGGACAGCTCAGAGCCTGGAACCTGCTTCAGATTCTGTGTCTCCCTCTCTCTCTGCCCCTCCCCTGCTCGTGCTCTGTCTCACTCTGTCTCTCAAAAATCAATAAATGTAAAAAAACAAAAACAACACCAAAACCAAAAAACTGTCATTCGAAATGAAGCTAAATCCAAAGGCATATCCATCACATGAACATTGCCAACAAACCCCAGTGCTTACATTGAGTCACCTGTGCCTTAGCTCTGATTCTCCAAGGCAGCAGGACAGAGAGACGGGATCACCGGCTAGAGAGACTCAGGTTGGCTTGTGTTTAATTTTGGTGTAGTAAGGACAGGGGAGAATGCTTGTTTTTATAAAAGGGAACAGTAGAATTGTTGCAAAGAGAAATGTCATGGTGTATGAAAATATTTTGATGGCCCCTCTGGATGTTGAAAAGAGACCCCACCAGGTGAAGATATGGCTGCCGTGGTCCAGGGCAAGAGAGAGGGGGACCTGATTGCTGTGCATAAAGCTGGTTGGTGGAATATTCATTTCTAACAGTAGCCAGAAGAGGGGGGGGGGTGGGGGGTGGAAAGAAAGCTATAGGGAGTCAGAGACCAAGAGGACAATGGCAGGAGAGCCTGTGGTTCATGTTGGGAGCAAATGACCAGTGAGAAATTCCCAGGGACTGAAATGGCTTAGGTACTTTTAAAAACAGTGTTTCCTAGT
Organism: Lynx canadensis; assembly: GCF_007474595.2. Lineage (NCBI taxonomy): Eukaryota > Metazoa > Chordata > Mammalia > Carnivora > Felidae > Lynx > Lynx canadensis. The sequence continues at coordinate 26,698,056 of NC_044309.1, read as the reverse complement.
ATTCACTTAAAAGTTATTTCCCCGCCAAGTGGGATGTGACCTCCCCACTCCCTTCAAACCTTCAGAACAACCCAGATATATTCAAAATAACTTTGTAGTGACAAGAGTTGGATGGAATCAGTAGAAAGGGGTCTGGGGTTCACATTTAGGGTGAAGGCAGTTGTGAAAAGATGTGACCAGTAAGTGGAGACAAGACCTGACCAAGAATTAGGTAGAAATGGGAAATTAGAACAAGGGAGAGACATAAGTCTTCAAGAGTCTGCAGAGGGTGATGGAGTCCTCTTACACATGGGGCCAGAGAGGGGCCAGAGTGATTTGAATTTAAGTGTTAAAAGAATGACACTGAATGTTTGCAGGATGTGGAGGTAACAAGGATGTTGATATTTGGAAACCACTTTGGGCCTCTTTGAGGCTTGGCTTCCTCATCTGTAAAATGGGTATAATGCATTCAGGTAATTAAGAGGATTAAATGAACCATTATAGGCAAACTGCCTACCATGATTACTTTGGGCACGGTGGCCTACCAATAAATATTCCTTTGCTCCTCCCTTAAAATACATTCTAAGATCTTCACATGTAGGTGTAAGAAAAGCCAAATGATGACTTATATCTATCGTAGTTGTCTAATATTAATATCTATTGACAAATTTGGATGATGCCTGGAGGGAAAAACAGTTCCGTGTGTAGTCTGTTACAATGACATCAGCAATTCAGCCAACATTAATGTGTTTGGACGATTTTAAAGTTTACTGTGGTGGGTTAAAACTTGACCCCCAAATCTTGGGTACTCCTTCCATCGAGAGATAGGGTCACTATTCTCCCCCTTTGAATCAAGGTGGGCTCTGTAGCTGTGTCAACAAACAAAATATGGTAGGCTCTAGTAGAAACGAAACACGGACCCCACTTCTGGCTCTTGGCCTTAACAGACTGGTAGCTTTCACTTCCTGTTCCTTGGAACACTTGCTTTTGAGGCTCTGAGCTACCATTTAAGGAGTCCAACTAGCCTCAGAGAGAGACAGAGACAGAGAGACCGAGACAGAGTCTCTGTCTATTCGGTCCTTAGTCTCTCTGCTCTCCAGCCATTCAGGTCTTCCCAGCTGAGGCCCCAGACGTCATGGAGAAAACCAGGGTCATGTCTGCTGTGCTCTGCCTGAATTTATGACTCACAGAATCCGGATTACGACAAGAATAAATTGTTATTCTTAAGCCACTCTACTTTGGGATGATTTGTTATGCAGCAATGGATAACCAGAACATTAGTGTTTGAAATTTAATTCCCAATATTGCTTCTAGTTAGATTCAGAATTAGGTGGTTCCTAATAGAACTTTAACATACATTGCAATGTAAACATTCACGTCGAGTCACTTGGGTTCAAGGATGTTAGGCTGCGAGTTCAGGTGAGAGAACGTGGCGGGACTATAGAAGCAGATCCACTTGGTGTTAAGTCCCAGCTCACCTAGTTATTAATCATGTAAACCTGGACGTTTGAAAAGATATTTAAAATACCTGATCTAGAGCAGGTCCTGAACGAATGCCAAGGGCTCTGCCCCTTCATCCTCTGTTCCCTTTCCTTTTATAGGTCAATGCGATTTAAAAAAAATTTTTTTTTAACATTTATTCATTTTTGAGACAGAGAGAGAGACAGCGCATGAATGGGGGAAGGTCAGAGAGAGAGCGAGACACAGAATCTGAAACAGGCTCCAGGCCCTGAGCTGTCAGCACAGAGCCCGACGTGGGGCTCGAACTCACGGACCGCGAGATCATGACCTGAGCCGAAGTCAGACGCCCAACCGACTGAGCCACGCAGGCGCCCCTAGGTCAATGCGATTTTAAAGACAAGAGGTGTGGATTAGTGTGGATTTTGGAGTCAAAGAGACATGGAATTCAACTCTCTGCATTATGTATGTGGTCTTAGAAAAATTATGTAAAACCTGAGCCTCAATTTTTTCGGAGGGATTACTGAGAAGATTAAATGAAGTAATTATGTCAAAGGGCCAGAATAAGTGCTCCACGAGAACTTACTACTGTCATCATTATTATGACTCATGTCAAACACAAATATTTATAAGATAATATTATGAGGTTCATCTTAGGTTTAATCGTGTTTTGGGGGAGCAGCACAGGACATTTCAATCACTTCATATCTTTCCTGTCGTGTGTTTCTCTTCCTCCTAAAAATAAAAAGGAGGTTAATGTATGCTCCCGTGAATTCAGCTAAATGGAAACCACCATCTCTTAGGAAGCAACGGCCTAAAAAGTCCATAATGTGAACATGGCTCTGGGGTTTCTCTCTTGTGTGAGTCAACTGTTAAGAAAAAAAAAAAAAAAGCATTCCCACTTTTGTGAGCTCTTTTATTCCTATCTCTATCTGTTGTAACTACACCATCCCTCCTTATTACAGCATCTTAGCTCAATCCTGCAAATGTGTGGGGTTTTTTTTAATTTTTTTAGCGTTTATTTATTTTTGAGAGACAGAGAGAGACACAGCGCAAGCAGGGGAGGGGCAGAGAGAGGCAGACACAGATTCCAAAGCAGGCTCGAGGCTCTTAGATGTTGGCACAGAGCCTGATGCGGGGCTCAAACCCACAAGCCATGAGATCATGGCCTGAGCCGACGTCAGATGCTTGACCCACTGAGCCATCCAGGGGTCCCCAAACATGTTTCTTTTTAAAATCAGGGCAGTCGAGAGACTTCTAGAACACATATCTCTGCAGAGAGCTCTCTCTCCTCTCCATCAGAACCAAGGGAATTGAATCAGGATGACCTAATACAGACCACGTGGGATTCTGGAATCTTTGGGGGCACAGAGCACCCACTTACTACCAACACAGCCTTTTGAACACAGCCAACTGCTCTGTTTTCAAAAAGCTTTTGCAACCTTGCCATTGGCAGAAAGAAAGAAAGAAAGAAAGAAAGAAAGAAAGAAAGAAAGAAAAGAAAAATCTTTCTCCTAGGTCCTTGCCTTTTTCCTTACTCATCATTCTATATGCATCTTTCTCAAACCTGTGTGCTTGGTGGATGAGGACAATCTTCTCCAGGGAAAAGGGTAGATGTTTTTCTAAGGACGTTTCTTCAGGTCTTTTGCTAGAACATTCCAACAAAGTCCATCAGACCGCACACACACACAAAATGGCAGCCTTAGTAAAGGGAGTATTACGGGATACGGCACGCAGTCGATGAGTTCTTAGTAACTGGTGGCTCTCTTCCCTACCGACTATGAGATCTCCCCTATACATCTTTGACTCCGAGACCTCACGCTGAATCTGAGTTGTGTCTGGGGAATCTGTTCCCTACTGACATAGCAGCCGGGCCCAACTGTCTCCCTATCAACCAGCTGATATAGAGAGCCCTCCCTACCGTGCAGCAAGAACCTTAGAACTGATACTCAGTTCTGCTTTATTCTTTTTCACTCCCTTCCCTAAGCAACTCCATGCTACCTCCCTGCTTACTGATGCGATCCCGGTTTGCCAGCTTGGAGGAAGGATGCTCTAGCCTGAAGGCAGAATGGTACGCTCTGGGATACTACCTCTCTTCCCGGGCTTCTGAGGAAATTTAACAAGATCGGTAAGAAAGAAGCAAACGAACATAAGACAGAAGTAGTCAGACTTTGCGACAGCCCAGGCTGGCTTGGGGGAGCCTGATTTACAGGAGGTTTTGATCGGGTGAACACAAAACGGCTCACTCTGAATTCCTATCAAATGCTTTTTTGAAAGCAACAAGGGGACAGGTTTAGAAATACATGAGTTAGAAACATCCGGATTACATTTTCAGGGAATTAGCCAGGGATTTAAAAATCTGGAGGAAAAGAGTCTTGGCAACCGGCGTTCTGGGTTTCACAAAACGCTTTCTGACCAATTATACCATGGGCCTTGAGATACCTCATTAAATAGGATGAGCAGAACCAGGTGATAGGGTCCTAATGGCTTATAGTTATAATGTACTGTCTGGGGCTTCATCTCTACTGTTGGTCAGCGTGAGAAGATGGGAAGAGAGTCGTGTTGGAGCCACATCCACCCCCTCCCCCCCTCCTTTCTCTGAGAGGCCGTGCAGAGTTTCATTAGGCTTGAGTGTAGGACCACCAGTTCCCTGAAGGCATCTTTTGTTGATCTTGCTGTTTAAAGACAAAATTATCTTGGAACAAAACTTCTCCTATTTTTAGGCCCATGGTTGATTGTGAAACTGGACTCTTCAGGGCTCATTTCATAAACACACCCGAGACCGTCTCAAGAGACAGACAGATTAATGTTCTTGCCATGGGCAGTTTATGGTGAGCTCAAATGGATCTTGAAAAAAACCTGACATCCAGGGGGTTGGAATTTGGAGGGGGAGAGGAGCAGAGTGTAGAACCAACCGGGGAAACTTAGGGCTCTGTGAGTGTCCCTGCTCTTTACTTTCAGTTCTCCAGGAAGATTCAGGGCTGCAGTAGGTACAAAGCCTGAGCACCTTCTTGGTATGGATGAAGAAGTCTATACACAAGGCTCTGGCTTCTCCCTTTGCTGGCTCCAGAAGTCCTTCTGCTTCCAGAAGTCCTTGAAGAGATCTAAGCTGCCTGACCAGCCGCCCTGTCCCAAGGCTGAAAGGAGAAGGCCAAACAAGATGGTACTTTGAAATACGAGAGAGTGGGAAAGACCAAACGGGCCTCTCCAGATCGCTAATTCACGTCTCTCTTAAAATGTTCTTTAATCTTCAGCTTCATTTATTCCATGCTGGCCCAGCCCGTTTGTTTCCATGATTCAGGAGAAGCAGCAAGGAGCTCGTCTGTCATCTAAGCACAGGCTGAGCTGCGGTGGCCCTGGGAGGAAGCCCCAGCTAGGCTCCTGCGCTGTAGGGGCCTTGGCTTGGGGCCCAAGCCAACCATGGCCACCTCGACTGCTTGCCAAGCCCTGTGAGTTCAGACCTCTTACCGTAATTTACAGGCAGAGTTCCTGCCTGCTGTCCATATCCTGAAGCTCAAACTTGACTCCCCCCCCCCCCAATTCCATGTACCAGAATGAAAAAGCTGAAACCACTGGAAGACTCCAACCGGGAAGATTCAGCCCTCACCCTGATATCCCAACGCGATGGGCATTAGAAGAAGGGGAAATATCCACCAGTCCGGAAATCCTTTCTTTAGCAATCACCGTGCGTGGCAGGAACAGGCTGTCCAGATGACCTGGACTGCGTTGCGGTAACACAACGCTTTATGGAAGAAAACTCTAGCTTGCCACGGGGTTCTCTGTTCTACTCACACAGCCAGTTGCCTTTGGAGATGAAACATCTAAGCTTTCAGGCAAATCCGCGAGTTCAAGCATGATTAAAACTCTGAATAAGACCTGGAGATGACAACTCTAATTACGAGGAGGCTGTGTCAATTTTACATTCAACAGTACTCAAATGCAATTACAACAAACGAGCTTGCAGCACTTTCCTTTAAAGCCTTTTGCACACATTCGCAAACGAACCATCTTATAACCTCATCAGAAGAAGGGAGGGGCCTTCCTCCAGGTAGCCGGGCCCTGGTCTCACTCCGTCCAATGCCGCGCAGCCCCCTGGGTAGGTAGCCAGGACCCGTGCAGTTAGCCGGTGGCGTCCAACAGTCTTTCCTGGTGCTGGACATCGGTAAAACCAGGAAGATGGTGTCTTCCAAAATCTGCTAATCACGTTCAAAAAGCTCACGGTGCCTGGCGTACCTGGCCCGGAATGGTAGTGCTTAATACATAATCGCAGGCATGGAAGGAGAAAGAATATAACCCTCCCCTCCCCCACCCCCGCGTTGAGCACCCGGTGCACTTTTTCATCTTAGCCAGAGGATAAGAGGGGACCGTGGATGGAGGGTTTGGAAGGGGGCGGGGGGGGGGGGCAGTAGTGATTTTGGCTACATTTCTTTTTTAGGGTAAGGAGTAGGCCACCAATGTTTGCCTAAAGCAGATAAGACTTCGTTTTCATTCTCCTCCACTTTTGCCAGTGCAGTTTCTTTGTAGATGCACCGCTCTTGTACAGTAACTGGTTCTAGGATTAAAACTGATTAGAGAAATACTGAACCATGGAATGCGACGAGCCTGATTCTACCCCTAAGAATATCCCACTTTGGATATTTGGAGCAGGTCCTCTTTTTGCCCCCTAGGGGTCCGCTGGGGAACTGTCCCTTGAAGCGGGAAGAGAATTTAGTCAAATGGCCCCTAGTGGTCGGAAGGAGTTACTGCAGTGTGCTAAAATACATCCGTTATTGGTCTCCGAAAACTCAATAGATCCTTCTCAGTATGTGTTTGGTAAGGGTAACGGACCTGTTAGGCGACAAAAACAACAAAAACAAACGCAGCTGGAATTAGTGCACCGCATTGATTTGGCAGTATCGCTAGGAGGAGCCCTTGGTTTTTAATAATAGTTACAAAACCACTGGTTGCCGACCTCAAGAGTAACTTCAGGTTTAAAAAAAAAAATGTAAAAATTAATTTTGAACAGTTATCAAAACAACAAGGTCATATTCTTGCCTGATCTAGGAAGATTTTAGGCCCATGAGGGGAATAGGTAAATTATAGAAAGCTAGAAGAAGGTGATGTAGAAAAACAAAAGGAAATAAATTAGAGCTCTGAATGAGATTAATCTCTCGCTCTCATTTGCGCACGAAATGGCAAGGTAAACTGATGCTTTGGCATTTCTCTTCTCTCTAACTCCTGTCTTCCATATTTTATGTGTCAACACACAGCACATCAGATGTGAAGCCAAAAGCACACTGTGTTTGGGCACCAGCCCTGGAAACAGCAGACAGTCCGAGGCAGATTCTCTTTGGCCAGAGGTCTGTCGTCAGGACGGCACCCTCCACCCATCTCTACCGTAGGAGGCCGAGCCACCTGTGTCTCAAAGCATTTGGGAAGAGTCAACTTTCTTTTATTAATTTGCCGTGAATAAGTCATGGTTTTTGAACCCAATACATTTTTGAGAAGGTGGTCAAACCAATAAACTTTACTGCTTCTATTGCACTGAACAGAATGACAGGCTGGTAAAAACAAAACAAAACAAAACAAAACAAGTACTTATATGTCAAGCTAGGTCACATGGTGTGCATAAAAACTTTGCTCCAGTATCTAAAAACATTATCTGTCTATTAGAATTCAAACCCTATGTCTCTCTAAGTCCATCTGAAAGGCAGACAAAATCAATTAGCAACCCTTTCACCCTCTGGCAAAAGGAGGAATTTCTACAAGAATGCCTTCCAGAAGCTATTGGTTGTTTGGCTATTGGCTGTTTGGCTGATGTGAAGGCAGAGACACAACTTTCAGGCTTCCCCAGGGGACAGGAACTGGCTCCGTCCTGTCTCTCCTCCACCTTTGTCGGCTCAGCTCTCAACCCCCAAGGGGAGGACCACGGCATGTCCCAATTTGGGGTCAGCTGTCAGGAGACAGATCTGTTTAATATTTAGCTTTGAAGGGAATTGGCTGAATCAAAGATGAAAGGGATCAGCTTCATGTGATGGAGAAAAACAAAAACAAGTCTCAATCGTTTCAATATTTCCATAGAAAAATAAAAAAGATAATGTCAGTGCAGGTAAAGGGGAGGGAGAAGGAAAGGAATGGAGGGAGGGGGGATGGGGAGAGAGAGAGAGTTGAGGCAGGGAGGAAAGAAAGAAGGAAGGAAGAAAGGCAAGAAGGAAGGGAGGAAGGGAGGAAGAAAAAGAAGGAGGGAGAAAAAGAGGGAAGGAGGAAGAAAGAGATCTCTGAAAGTTCCAAATACTCACCATGTCCATCTGCCAGCTTGGTCCGGATGCATATATACCATCGAGAGATACAAGTAACCCTCTGCTCTCAGCGATGGTCCCAGAACAGACCTTCTCAACCTTAATGCGCATACCAGCCACCTGGGACTCTTGTTAAAAATGCAGAATTTGATTCAGTAGGTCTAGGATGGCACCTGCAAGATCCCAGTTACCGCTGATGCTGTCCCCAGGAAACAGTCTAGGGCACAATGGCTTTCCCCCATAGCAAAGGTATTTACAGAGCACAACTTGCAGAAGGTACCTGTTTTTTAAAGCCGTCCATATAAAGAAGTGAAGACATAGGCTAATACAATGAGAAAGAAAAGACTTCTTAAAACTACTCACTATTAAAATCGATTTCTTAAAATCCAGAAGTTTAGTGGAAGGAGAAAGGACACATTCAGCATGATTTTCACTCATCCAGCCTACTGATTTTTCAGTTTGGGTGGATTTTTATTTTATTTTTCAGATTTGCCAGGATGTTGCTTGAGTGCTCACTATTACCCACACCAATAGGAACAAAACTGTAGCATTTTAAATAAAGTGGGTTGACTTTTCAGAATAAGCAGCAATATAAATACCAATTTGCAAGAAAGAAAATAAGAATCCCGGGGGAAAATAGGCATGGCCTTATAGACCTGAACAATGCATAATTAATGTATGATTTTCAAAGGACAAGGAGAAATGTAAGTCCAAACCTTTATCTTGAAATGAACGCAAGAAAAGCTTCTTGAAATTGCAAAATGACTTACGTCATTTTGTACTAAAGTATAATGAAATTACGGAAATGAACTGCATATCCCTCAACCACCACTCTTTCCCTTCTTAGCCCACACGTGCCACAGTTCCTTGAGGACCCGGAGACCGTCTTGGCCAACTCTGGAAGCTTCTTGATCCTAGAGGCCAGGCTGGGGTTCCTTCCACTCTCCGTACTCTGTGGGCATACAATCCTCAAGAAACTAAAAGTTGAATAGATTCCTGAGATCACCTAGGCTAATGTTTTCATTCAGTTTACTAATTAAAACTTAAATGACCGAAATAACTCTTCACTATATTCCTGATGTAAACACAACTCCTTTATTGTGTATTTGCTAGATTTCGCCTTGTCTTGTGCACAATCTGACTTATTTGTCCCAGAAGAACGATAGCTCTCAGGGAACAGACGCCACAGCTGTTTGTGTCTGCAGCCCATGTGGTGTCCAGCGCAGAGCCACATACGTGGTGGCCCCTGGCTAGAGAGCCATTGACGTGACTTGACTGGGTGCTTCCCGTGGGCTTTGTGCCTTCTCTAGCTTACCTCCCACACTTTGACACAGATGAAATGTGATTCAGATGAACATTGAGAGAAGACTTGAAAGGAACACAAAGGAAAGCTTTTCACACAGGGACGGCTGTGGTAAGTAGTCTTGAAAATGGCCCCAGTGATCCCTGTCCCCTGGTATCCATACCCTTGTGTGGTCTTACCCCACACGGCACCAGGGTTATTCAGTGACACAAATACAATACTGTAGCAGTACTGTGGCATAACACATGCAAGATTAGGTTATAAAACTACTTCGGCTTCCTTCTAAGTTTCTCTGTCTCTCACTCCTGAGCCACTTGCTCTATGGGAAGCAAGCTGCCATGTTGTGAGTAGTCGTATGGAGAGGCCTATTTGCTAACGAACTGGACCTTCTGGCCTCCAACCTTATGAGGGATCTTGGAAGAAGATCCTCTTGCGTCATGCTCTCAGCTGGGACTGTAACCCCAGCCAATGGCTTAAGTGCAACCTCCTATAAGACCTTGGGCCACCCAGCTAAACCTATCCTTAGTTACTGGCCCCCAGAAACTGCAAGATAATAAGTGTTTGTTGTTTTAAGCTACCAAGTTTGGGGGAGCATTCTTCTACGCAGCGCTTGGAAAGGAAATACAATATCTTAAAGGTATTTTGAGATAGTGGGACAAAGAGAGGACTCATGTTAACTAGGTAATCTGTCCCTGTCCCAGAGACATCTGCTAGGTGATGGAAGTTTATATGACTCTGACCCTAGGAGGGTGACCTGCCTTCCTAGATCCTTCTCATTTTGCCTGCTGTCTCCCTGAACAATGGCCCATCCCCTGGCATCTTGTTCCCGTGACGTTTTAGTGCCCGTATTTGAACTGCAGTGCCAGATTTTCTGATTCTCAGCTCTGTTATTCCCAACAGGTTATTTTCCTGGTAAACAACCATGCGCTGGAAAAACAGGAAGAGGCAACATTTGTACCATACGTGATTATTTATCTTCCAAATGTTTATTTGGAAATTACTAAGTCTTTGGAGAGAACTGAGGTCTTGGCTAAGGTCATTCACTAAGGAAAAGAGAGATTTGAAAAAACACCAGGTACCTAGACTCTGAAGACTGCTTTGGAAATGATAAAATAAATGATTCATGGTTAGGAATAAATAATACTGTTTGATTAAATCAGTATTTATTAAAATCGGTTTAGCTGAAATTATAGGGAAAATTCGAAGTGAAGCTCATTTTTTGTTCTAAGAAAAGTTATCATTTGGGTACTAACTAATTTAAAATGCCCCACCTGGGATATGTGAAATTTGGAGCAAATCTGACTTCGTGTCCAAAGGAATTCTGGATTGCCTATGTCCTCGTTTTTCATCCCATCCACCCTCAACCCTTTTCTCAAACCAACGATAGCACATATTGTAAGTCAGGCTATTTCCTGAGCGCTTTACATTTAATAACATTTGGCGCTCACTACAATTCTATGAGGTTGATACAATGCTTATCCCCCATTTTGCACACAGAGACACTGAAGCTCAAAGACGTTAATTAACTCATCTCCTTATCAGTGATCTCTCGCCACGTAAGAAACCACCCTGATTTAAGTGGCTTAAAACAATTGCAGTTGCTTAGTTTTTTTCACTGATCTGCTATGTTTTTAAGGATCAGCAGGAATGACTTGTCTTTGCTCTAGACGGTGTCACGTAGGACAGCTCACTGGGGGGCTGGAGGATCCACTTTCAAGATGACTCATATGGCTGGCAAGTCACGGGGGAGATCAGCCAGGGCTGTGAACCAGGGGCCACAGTTCCCTTCTGTGTCGGTCTGTCTATGGGTTGCTTGGGCTTCCTCAGGGTATGATGGCTAGATTCCCAGAGTGAGTGTCCCCAGAGGACCAGGTAGAAATGCACAAGACTTATACGAGTTTGTCTCAGAAGTCACAAAGCATGACTTTGGTTACGTTCCGTTGGTTGAAGCAGCCCGCCCGGATTCAAGAGGAGGAGAAACTGCCTCCTCCATGTCTTGCTGGGGCAATGTCAGCGTTTGGAAGATTCTAGAACAGCACGTGAGATGGGAGATGCTGCTGTGGCCAGCTTTGGAAAATACAGGCTGCCACACACTGCTAATTGGGATAGAGTGTATTCAAACCCAAGCAGTCCAGCTTCGGATCCCATGCTCCCAAACACACTGTCATACTATCTTCCTTTCGCTCCTTTGATGCTCCTCCCTGGAAAGAAGAGAAGATATTTACCGTTTCTCTTGTCCATAGCAGAAGGCTTTTCTATATAGAATTGCAGAGATTTTGATCTCTGACTGAGGTAGCAGTGATGGTTTTATCTCATCCACTCAAAGTCTACCAAGTACAATTTTTCAAAGTGCTTTTGAAAATGTAAACTGCGTCAGGTTCTCACTCAGTAGCATTCATCACCATGATCTGAGAAGCCTATGGGAAACAGAGGTGGCAATTCCCCTGCAGAGATTCCAACTCATTGGGTTTGGCCATAGGACCCAGAAATCTTCATTTTCATCAGCACCCTGAGATATGAGGATGTAGATGTTAAGTATCACACGTGGAAAAATGACTTGGGCATTTTCCATTCCTTTTGATAGCCAGTACATTTAAACATTCATCTTGTACTTGGGAATTCCCTATCTTATGAGTCAGTGCCTCCCAGACTTGCTCCTTCAGCCTTCCGTGCAGGCAAAAACATGCTTTTTCAGCCTCTTTGGCAGCCAGGGCACAGGGGATGTGAGCTAGACTCAACCAACCAGACGCGGTCACATAGGACTATATCAGGAAGAAATGCTGTCCAGAACCCACAGACAAAGCAGAAAGCTTCAGGCTTCCGGACATGATAGAAGCAGCATTTCTGCTTGTAGAGGCCAGAACTCAGTATCAAAAGGACAATTTGCAGTGTCTATACCTTGGACTCCTTTTATTTTTATTTATTGAAAAATTTTGAATTTTACTGTGGTAAGAGCACCTAACATAAAACCTACCCTCTTAATTTTTTTAAATGTGCCATGCACCCTTGTTGGCCATAGGTACAATGTTGTACAGATTTCTAGAGCTTATTCATCTTGCTTAACTGCAATTGTATGCCCTGTAATTCGAGGGCCATCGCATTTTTCACCACAGTGGTTCTAGTGTGTGATTTGGGCACTGTTCCTGGATGTATTGCCTCCAAGACTGTTGCCGTGGCCCTTTCAGAGTAGCTGTGCCCTGTTAAATATTTTATCATAAATTCTGTGTCTACTTACACTTACTGAAGAAGATGTCTATTGTTTGCAACTGGAGAAATCTGATTAACTGGTTGCTGGTACCAAGCAACGTCATGTCTTGATGTCTTTCTTAGTATCATGATTTTTAACAGATAGCAAAGTCTATATTTCATTGATATAATGAATGCTCTGCTTTGGTCTTGGTTGATGCCGGTTGCTCTATATTGGTAAACATATCAGGATATTAAGCTGCATAGATGTTAGTTCTCATGTTGATTTTTGGGGGTATAAATTTCAGCTCTCATCTCTTCAGCTGATTTGGAAAAAACCCAGAGCATTCCACCATATATAAATAACTCATTTATTACAAAACAAACATGGATGTTTCAATGAGTCTCAGGGTAACATAAGGATTTGGGAAACCTAATTAAGATAGTTGATTAGCAAGAAACATCACTAGAGATAACAAATTCCACAATAATAAAAATAACTTAAACCCCACTGCAGAGTGCACTGTAATGAAATGTGACTTTTAACACGATGTGAGCCAGTCCTTTTATGGTGGCAAAGAAAGGAAGGGACGGAGAAATGCAGCAAACTAAAGCAGAAGGAAGCTTATTTGTTTACAAGTAACCAGATTAATCACAGGTCACTCGAGGAAAGACTCCCTTGGAATCTGTCTGTATTTAGGCAGAAGCTCATGTTAGAGTGTATGAATCACAGAGACCCTTCGGAGACTCGGTACAATAAACTGATGTTTCAAATGTTGCTAGCTTGGGGATATAGGGGCAAGAATTGTTTTCTAATGGTATATTATAGTACAGCGAATGAGTGTTGTACAAGCTAAGGTATGGTAATTTTTTAAAACTTATTTATTATGAGAGAGAGAGAGAGAGCTCACACTAGTAAGGGAGGGGCAGAGAGAGAGAGACAGAGAGAGAGGGAGAGAGAGGGAGAGAGAGAGAGAGAGAGAGAGAGAGAGAATCCCAAGCAGTCTCCATGCAGTCAACACAGAGCCAGACATGGGCTCAATCCCGTGCACCATGAGATCATGACCTGAGCTGATATCAAGAGTTGGTTGCTCAAATGACTGAGCCACCCAGGCAGCCCAAGATAATTTATTAAATAGCAAAATATAGAAAGGTTGAAAACAGGAATAAAAAACAAGCTTTTGCTTCTTAAAGTGGTTACCTTGTCAATTATTGCTCTGGAAGTTTGACTTCTTTTGCTATGTATTAGGGCACCCATGTTTTACGTAGACATACTGTGTCCAGGTAAAGCAACATAAACACCTGGAGCATAAACACAGGTTATTATTTAAAATTCCAATAATCCACAGCGACAGCATAACAAAATAAACCAGAGCCACTACAGGTTGATAAGACGGCGTACTGGTTATTAAAATATTGTCTGTCCAGTTTAAACCTATCCTTTTATAATTGGCTTTGTGATGCTGGGGCAGGGTTTCTCCTTTGCCTGCAGGTTCTGTGTGAGGCTCTGCCAGCTGGGGGCAGTAGAGAGAAGCCGTAAGGCTGGATGAGAGAGAAGAGACTGGCTCCTTTTTGTGTGTGTCTTTCCCTGGACAGAAGCGGTTTGTTCCTGTAGCGGCCATTGATTCTAGTTGGCAGTTCTTCAGCACTCCTAGAACCAGCCTGATTGTGCTCCCTAGCAACCCCTGACTAGCCAACAGGGACTCTCCTCAAGGCTGAGTCCTAGTCCCCGGAGATTTTTCTCAAAGTTCCTGAGACGTGAGCCACCAGCAGTTCCTCTGCGCAGAGGTCTGAGTTTTGCCTCCACAGACCCTTCTTCCAAGCTTCTATGCTTCAGGAATTCCGGCCTCTTTTCTTTGATCCTCCAGCTCTAAGGGAGGTACCTGCAACAAAGCAGTTAGTGACTTCAAGCTTGGTTTTTTGCCTTTAGAATTCCCCAGTCCCTGGCCAACAATCACTTACACTTGATTTTCTCTTCTAAAAAACTGGAGTGGTTGCTACCATACAAGTGGATCTTGATGACACAGATAGGCTTCAGGCTTCCTACATCCTTAGATAAACGAATGATGAGGGGCAACTGGGTGGCTCAGTCGGTTAAGCAACTGAATCTTGATTTCAGCTCAGGTCATAACCTCACGGTGGTGGGATCCAGCACCGTGTCAGGCTCTTTGCTGACCACCTGGAGCCTGTTTAGGATTCTCTGCCTCTCTCTCTCTGCCCCTCACCTGCTCTCTTTCTCTCTCTCCCTTTCTCAAAATAAATAAATGAACTTAAAAAAAAAAAAGAATGTTGAAATCAGTCACTAGCTTTAATATTAAGAAACATTTTCCTAAAAAACATACTGGGATTAGAATAATGCAAACATATTTGATACTTTTAGTTTAAACTTCTACAAGTTTAAGAACTCTGTTCTTAATGTATTCTACTTTTCTCTTTGGAAAGTCCTAAACCAAGAAGTCATAAAATTTTGGACTTTGAAGGAACATTAAACATCATCTAATTAAATTTCCTGACGTAAAAGAGAAATAGAATCCAAAAAACTAAGATTATTTCCCCAAGTTCATACTGTTTATTAGCAGTAAAGACAGGACTTGTGTATAGATCTTTCAGCCATCCCATTTACAGCACCCCAGTAAAATGTTTCAGTGGAAGGAGTAACAAATAATAGTACCCTTGGGACAATTTGAACAAATTCTCTTGCTGAAGACAATCAGAAAATCTGAAAAACTATTTAAAACATCTTCTTGAAGGTATCAAAAAGCTAATCAAAATAAGATTTAATCAAACCAAATCAAGAATAGGACAGAAGCCTCAAGGGGATGGAGGAACAAATAAAAGATGTCCAAGGCTTACCATGTGTTGGAGGCACTGAAAAACCCTTCAATCTTGAAGACCTAGGAAGGAGAAATACCAAGAGAAAGGTAAATTAGTCCTCAAATGGATGTAGCTCAGCTTCAAATAATCTGGGTGGCACAGAAAATCCTAGACCCTGAAATTGGATTAAGATGATCCAATACATCTAGTGTACCCAGATGCCTGGAAAAAAGAAAAAATCTTTGCTGTAAGAAAAGCTCTCATTTAATTTTTATAGATTTTTCAAATACAATATCCAGTACAAAAATAGAAGATATCAAAGCAAAAAAAGACTAGACAACATAAATGAAAACTGCAAGGAACAATGCAAAGGAGACATAAATGCAGAGGTACTCCAGATGGTGAAATTACCAGAAATATTCCTTAAGGTAACTTTATTTGTGTGTTCAAGGGGGAAAAAAGACCAAAAACTCAAAAACTTTAGAAAAAAATTAGAAAGTGTGAAAGATGATGAAAAAATATTTGAAAAGGAAGCAAATAGAAACTCTAGAACTGAAAAATATAAAGTCAAAATTATGAGCATAATAAATGGGTATAAGAGAGTTTAGACACAGCTGAAGAAAGTATTAGTGAAGTGGAAGATAAACCAGAAGAAAATATATACAATGAAGAACAGAGAGTCAAATGAATAGAAAATATAGAAGTGAGGATTAGAAAGAAAATAATCTTAAATAGAAGGTTGGAGATATAGGAAACAATGGAAAACAATGAGCATGGTAAATATGTGGGCAAATCTAAAGTAAAATAGACTGTACAGAACAATACTGCTACTGTTTGGTATACTTAAAAAAAATTTTTTTATGTTTTTACTTTATTTGTGAGAGAGAGAGAGAGAGAATGTGATGGGGTGGAGGGCAGGGAAGGCAGAGAGAGAGAGGGAGACACAGAATCTGAAGCAGGCTCCAGGCTCCGAGCTGTCAGCAAGAGCCCGATGCAGGGCTCAAACCCACAGACCATGAGATCGTGACCTGAGCCGAAGTCGGTTGCTTAACCAGCTGAGCCCCCCAGGCGCCCCTGTTTGGTACACTTTAAAATATGTATAGAATTACAATTCCCACCTCCTTCCTCTCTAAGAAGAGGAGGAGAGGGAAGGAGAAGGAGGAGGAGGAGGAGGAAGAGGAGGAAGAGGAGGGGGAGGAGGAGAAGGAAGTGTGTTTAAAACATGACTCAATAAGACATTCCATCAGGTTCTGTCTTCCATGGAGAGAGCTATGCCTTTCCTTTTTCATATTGCAGTCCCTCTTCAGCAGAATCTGAGATTGGGTTTCATAAAATGAAAAAAAAAAATACACAGGAAGGCAGAGAATAGAGATACAGATCTTTTCTTGTTCCTTGAGAATAATAAAAAGACTTATTATGAAGTGCTTACTATATTCCAGGAACTGTTGTGCTTTACAAATATTAACTCATTTAACTCTCATAACAGTATGATGAGGGAGGCCTATTTTCATGGTCTGTTTTATAGATGAAGAAACTGAGGCAAATAAAGAGCCAGCAAATTACCAAAGGGACTCTGCTAGAGTAGGGGTGAGGATAGAATTTGAGGTTCTTCTCACAAATCCCCACAAATCCCCTTCCAGTCACAAACCACCCCCCCCACTCCTCCACCCTGCCACACACACACACACACACACACACACACACACACACCATTCCTTACCTCGAGCTGGATAGCTCCATTGTACCTATTAAAGGAAGATTCTTTTTTTTTTTTTAATTTTTTTTTTTTCAACGTTTATTTATTTTTGGGACAGAGAGAGACAGAGCATGAACGGGGGAGGGGCAGAGAGAGAGGGAGACATAGAATCGGAAACAGGCTCCAGGCTCTGAGCCATCAGCCCAGAGCCCGACGCGGGGCTCGAACTCACGGACCGCGAGATCGTGACCTGGCTGAAGTCAGACGCTTAACCGACTGCGCCACCCAGGCGCCCCTAAAGGAAGATTCTTATATGGGTTCTTACCTGCCATGGATTCTGATCACATGAGTTTTTACATCAGGGAACCCTGTGTGGATTGTTAACGTTGAGCAGTGGGGGTGTTGCCTGCATTTATTTGGTTGATGGTTGTCAGGCTAGGGGCAGAGAAGTGAATCCTAAGGCCTCTGAAAGAGGCCATGGTGCTCAGAGTGCCATTTGTCTCATGCTAGATGCCGTGGGACCTCAACAGCAGAATGGAGCCACTGTGTTCTCCTCTCATGTGACAATGAAAGCCAGAGAGAGAGAGACCAAGATCCATAGGTTTTTAGAGTAGAGGATGAAGGCTGCTCATTTTTACTAACTACAGAGGTTACTCCCTGGAGTTAATTCTGTTGGCCTCTCCTTGGAGACAAGACCTAGACTAGTCATGTGTTCTTTCCTCTGTTTTGCATTCAAGTGTCTAGAGAACAACGTACACAATTTGGTGTGATACTGGGAGCCATTTATTCACACATTTGCTAATAGTTTATATCTGACTCGAACTGAACATTATTGAAAATTGGATGAAAGGAGGAAGGAATAGGATATAAAAAGTGACTGTTTGGTGGGAGCCCCTTTCCTATTTCCATCATTTAATTTGGTTGCTTGATGTGTATGTGGTTTTGCTTGAAGATGCACAGTTGCTGTGCTCTGCCCCTGGCCACCCAGAAACTTCCTGATTCTTCCCTGTGACACGTTCTGTTTTATTTGGAGAGGGACTCCCCCTGCCCAGGGTGTGGCCAGCCCCTCTGTCTCAGTACCTTTGCAAAATAGGAGGCCTCAAAGAGATAGGTGAAGTTTTTAGACTTGGGGCCACTGATGAAAAAACTGTATTTTGTTGGCTGTTTTGAGATGCATTTTATTATGAATGAACATCCAGAAAGTCCTTTCTCCAGATAGCTGCATGGCTGTTCCTCTCCACTTATATCTCTGTCAAATGCCACCTCCTCTGTGAGGCCTGCCCCAACCATCATTTTTAAAATTTCAAGTCTTCGTTGGCCCCTAGAATTCTCTACATCTCTCTGTGGTTTTGTTTTCTCCTTAAATTTATTACTGAATGTCATATGAAGTACCATAATTGACGATTTGTTTATTCCCCTCTCCTGCCTCCCTGAGGGAAAAATTTTTGTTTTGGCCACTGTCGTATCCTCACAGCACAGAACAGTGCTTGGAACTTAGTAGGCATTCAGTAATTATTTGTTGAATGAATGATTGTATACCATGCAGAAACTGACCCAATATTATTTTCATTGATACACACATATACGTATACATTTTGAAGTACAAGGACTTTTGTCCCTTAGCATAATCCTTACTTCCTGCACAAAGATATTTTCCGGTCTTCTGAGAGCCCTGAAATACTAAGGGTTATGCTTGTAGCTACTGAACCTCATCCAGAGTCGTCTCACCTTCTTAGAACAAGTTGATCCCTCTCTCCTTGGCCATGAGCCCTAAGGGAAGTATACACACTGTCCCTTCATCTTTCATCCCACAACTGTTTTTGCCACCTTGACATGTGAAGTCCTTGACCTCTTACTTTCTTGACCAAGGAACCATTTCAGAGAGACCCGGAGAGGCTAGGTGCGGTGGGGGAAGGGCATCACTGGCTCTCAGTCTGGAAGATGTGACCAGAGCTGAACCTGAAGGCAGCTCAGGAAGCAGGGAGGACTGGGATTATGCCAGGAACTCTGCATGAGACTGGACTTCAGTCCAAATGCCCTCCACATTAGTCTGACCGCAATTCGAGCCAAGGCTTTGAGGATCCACTTCTGTATTCACAGATCAGTCTTGTTTAGAAGACAGTTCACGGTTTGACAAAAGTTGTTCTTCCCCCCAGAGAGGAGCTTTGGGCACGAACCGCCAAGTTTGGCAGTGTGAGCCTCCCCGAGCGATAAGTGTCTGAAACACAAACAGATGACAGCAATAAAACATGCAGCTCTCTTTTGGGAGAGAGCCAGAGAGCAAAAGGACAAGTTTAGAACCGGTCAGCTATTTGCTGGGCCCAGTTTTGGCCCAACAAACACGTCAGCCCTTCAGCTGTTGCCCTACCTTTCCCTTCAACATCTTACATAGCGGGGACAGAAATGAGCCCTCCCTTAATGAGACGCCCTCCAGTTTCGAACGTAGCTAATGAGGAAACACCACTCTCCTCCCACATACATATTTTGCCCTAATCCTAGAAACGGCACATCATGCCCAAATGGGGCAAATGTACTTCTTCCCCGCTACTGTTAGCGTGCCGCATATCTGGGAGCTCTATCTTCAAAGCATCCTTACAGGCAGCCCAAACAGGGCTACCTGGAGACTCTGGGGCATGCACTTTGTCTGGGGTTTATGGTTCAACAAGCAGAAGTGATTCACTGACGTTAGAAAGTGGCACAAATCCGACAGGGGTGCAATCGGTAGGGATATTTTTGGCCCTTCTTCACGCTTCAGCAAATGCTCCGGATGCCCGTTATCTTCCTCTTTGTTCACCCTCATTGTCCCGACAACCCCACAATAGAAACTACATACCCTTCAGATCCAATCTCGGTTTCATAAGCCCCCGCCCCCTCCCCTGCTAGACCCCAGAGAAGTGTGTGCACTGACACAGAAAGGCCTGTCTGTTAAGCTCCATGATAGAAGGAGGGAGTGCAAAAAAACCACCAAGCCATTTTGCTTATTATCTCCTTTTGCTCCTGTTTCTCCGGGCACCCTCGGGGCAATCTCAGCCCAAATCTGGCTTCAGAGTTACTTGAACCAGGCTCCGCTTCCTCCTGGCGGCACATTCCTGAGGGCCCTGCCCCCGTGGCAGTCAAACACTGGAGGGGTTGTGGCATCTCTCATCTCGGCCAGAGGGCTTTGGTGGCCAAAGATTTGTTCTGATTCGGATCTTTATGTGTGTGTGTTCTCTCCCCTCCCCCTTCACACATGGCTGTCTTTTGCAGGCACAGAGAGGGAGAGAGACAAAAAAATAGTTTCAGGATATTGTAAAATGTAATTTAACTTTATACTCAATACTTGTTTCTCCCTGCCACACTTTCTTTTCCGCTATTTCTGTCCTTCCGTCTATGGTTTTGTTCCCAGCACAGAGAATGTTCTGCGCTTTTGGGAGTGTCCATTCTTGATGATGTGAACCTGAACCCGCATCTCCTGAATATCGTTCTACTCTCCCCACCTGCAGAGCCCTTTGAACTTCTCCTTGGCTTAGATCACATCCTTCCTCATAATTTTGTGATTCTGGACACATGCCTTATCTCCTCTTCTAAATTGTAAATTCCCTGATGGCTTTTCTTTATCTTTGTGTCTCCCAAGTACCTAGTAAAATGCCTTGCTCAATAAACGGTTTTACTGGGGTGCCTGAGTGGCTCAGTTGGTTGAGCCTCCCTCTGCCTCTCGATTTTGGCTCAGGCCATGATCCCAGGGTCGTGGGATCGAGCCCCACATGGTGCTGGGTGTGGAGCCTGTTTGGGATTCTCTCTCCCTCTGCCCCCTCTCCCCATCTCATGCTCTCTCTCTCTCAAAAAAAAAAAAAAAAAAAAAAAAGTTTAATTGAATGACTGAATGAGGATCTACACTGAGAAAGGATCTACCCTCTTTTTTCTTCCTCCTTTATTTACTCTTTGTTGTTCTTAGCACCACAGAGAGGAACAGGACACGAGATTATCTGTGGTAGTTAAGTATAAATGCAGCAGCATTTCTGGCTAAACATACTGGTCTTGAACATTGTATCTGGTGGGTTCATCAATATGATGGTCAGAGCTGACCTTGATGAGAGTAGCATGTGGAGGCCTATGAGGCCATGAAGTGACTGTGAGACTATCTGAGCTGGTTCAAATCCTGGCTTTCTGACTTGCCACCTACATGGCCTACATGGCTCTTCTCTAACCTCAGGTTTTTTGGGTTTTTTATTTGTAAAATGGACATAATAATATTTACCTTACAGATGTGAAGGTTAGCCTGATAGATGTAAAGCACATAGCATGGCCCTTGGCACAAAGTATGCCCTTCATAATTCAAATATATTTTTAGTTTACTTATTTGTGCTGTCTTCTCCCCCATGACCAGGGGCAATTATAGTGCTAGCAATGAAAGAAAGAAAGAAAGAAAGAAAGAAAGAAAGAAAGAAAGAGGAAGGAAGGAAGGAAGGAAGGAAGGAAGGAAGGAAGGAAGGAAGGAAGGAAGGAAGAGAAAGGAAGGAAGGAAGGAAGGAAGGAAGGAAGGAAGGAAGGGAAAGGAAAGAAGGAAGGAAGGAAGGAAGGAAGGAAGGAAGGAAGGAAGGAAAAACAAGAAGTAGAGTTATGCAAGCAAAACTTCTTGCTTGCCTCCATTTGGCCACAGACATCCTGGTTCTGTTAATAGAAAGAAAATGTTGACTTTTCCAAAAATTAGGCTTAAAGTTGCATCTCATAATTTCCATATAGAGTCACATGTGGGGGGGGATTCAGCCACCAAAAAATATGCAGAAATAATAAGTATTTTGAGTGACTTCAAAAAAGAAAGCAGGTATGTCCCCTAGGGGCCCCTAGTTTTGATGAGTTGATAGCATGTTGCCAAAAGGCCTCTTCATTTCCTGAGCAATTATGATCCAGCTCATGTACTTGCATTCAATGGTACCTTCCCTTCAGGTAGTTTCCTGATCACAGATCAGGGCCCAGGCCAGGGCTCTATCGGGTACTTACTATATATATATTCAGACCACTGGGTTTACATCATGCAAGGTAGGGTAAAGGCCAGAGTTCCTTCCCATCTCCCACCAGAGAGCAGGAAGCTGATACATCCATGGCACAGTAGAGGGGAATAAAAAAGAAAGAGAAAAGAATAGGAAACAGGAAATAAAGGGACCCAAAATGCAAGTTCTTTGTTCAAAAATCTATTAGCCACCTACTATGTTGTGGAATCTTCTCTGGGGAACACCAGGGAGATAAAAGAAAAAATAAAGAGAACTTGGCATCAAAGAAAGCCAAGGAGACAAAGTCTTCTAGGGAGAAAGGACTTTTAATTATGGTGAACGCCAATGAGAAGACAAGTCAGATACAAACTAAAGCAACTGTTGGGTTGGATGGGAAGACAGGCATTGCTTTCCTTAGGGAGAAGAGTTTCAGTGGCATGGTGGTAGCTAAGACAAAACTGTGATTGGATGAGGAGCAGGTCGAAGACGAGGAAATGGAGACACTTGGTTTGGATAGCTCTTTAAGAATCTTGACTGAGAGGAAAATCAGGGTCAAAAAACAGTGACTGCAAGGAAACATGGGGTCAAAGAATGGGTTTGTTTGCTGCTCTTCAGGTGGAAGACATCTGAACACATACAAATGCAAGTGAGAAAGAGCCAGGTGAATGGGAGACACTGCAAATATAGGAGGAGGAAGGATGGGTTGAAACTCCTGTAAGTGGGGAAGGGTTGAGTCTTGAGCAACAAAACGGTTGGCGATGGCCATGGTCAAGAGGAAGAACTTACATCTTACGGAAACTTGAAAGAAGGAACAAGTTCAGGCAGAGTGCGAGAAAATGTACAGGTCAGAGAGAGGGGGTGGGTTAGACTTTGAGGGAGACCCTGCCCGATGGCTTTTCTTTTCATCACGGTGAAGCACAAGTTCATTAGTCAAGAGTATTGGGGGGAGGTGGTTAAATAGACATTAAGAAGAGAGGAAAGGTTTTCAAGGTGGAGAATGGCAGGGAGCTAGCTGAAGAAACACAGAAGTTCTGCAAGGCCAGACTGACGTTGGAGACCATGAAAATATAGTTATGTGACTTTCTCCAGCAGCATCTGACAGTCGAGGGGCAGGAGTCACTCGACAGGGGAGGTACGGGATTTGAGAAGGTGGATGGATTGATTCAGGGTTGGTGTTTTCTTGAGTGCATCTGACCTCCATACAACAGCAAAAATTGGCATCTTACAAAAGAAGAGCAGGGCCAGAATAGCAAAGGAGGCAAGAAGAAGAAAGCCAAGGGGGGAGAAAGTTTTCACAATGGCTTGCATCATTGTTCCATGATAACCTGACCTTCACCTTGCCTCCCAGAGGTAAAAAGTTTTCTGGACGATCTGAACAGCAGTCAGGACAGCTGCTTAGATTTCCTACCTATCTCGTCCTCCCTTCCTAGCAAACTGCCCACCAGGTCATAGCACTGAGGGTAGGAGACTCCGTGCTAACTACCGGTCTAGATTCACAAATACGGTGAAGTAAAGCTTACGTACACTTTGGGCCCCTTCGGTACCAGGTTTGGACCATAAGGAAAGCGATCTCCCTCCAGGGCTAAGCCTACCATGCCACCAAAAAGCCGCAGAGAGACCTGCTCCTGGAACATTTTTCCATCAAAAGCACATTCTCCGCCTAAATTATTCAACCTCGCGGAGCCTTCATTCGTGTCTTGTGCAAAAGTGTTGAAAATACGTTCTCCACTTTGAAGAGAACTTGCCATTCCAACTTTTAAGACTTGTTCGATTTAGGAAGAGCAGAGGGAATTAGCACAAGCTGCAGGAAAAGCAAGAGCAAGAAAGAGAAAGGCAGCAGGAGGTGGGAAGAGTTATTCGGAGCCAAGCAGGTAGCACGGAAAGATTGTCCCCCGCTTTGATAATTTAGTGCTTCTGTGGCGTGTGAATGAGGCCCTACAGGCCGGGGACTGCACTCCAGCTTTGGTTTTTGATCTCTGTCAGTAATGAGATGCCAGCAGCCCCTACTTCAAAGCTTTAACTGATACCGATAATCTCTTGAAAGGCCCCCAGAATCTCAAGTGATCTCTCAGACTAAAGTGTGGAGGGTACTCAGACAACAGAATGGATGATAGAAACGGTATGGCTGGTTTGATATTTGCTCTTTGATTTCTTTGACATGCCCTTGTTTTCAGTTTCCAAAGGGGCAACTCCGTAGCTTCCACACCGTTGACACCAAAGATTAGCATTGTCAGATTACGGGGAGGACCCTGGGGCATCCATAAATTTTATCTTTCTTTCTCTTTTTCTTTCTTTCCTTCTTCTTTTTTTTTTTTTTTTTTTTTTTCATCCAGACTCTCTGTAAAAACACTGGCAGTCCGGATTCAGTGACAAATGGGGTGCAGGGTAACAGTATCCAGCCTGCTGTGGAGACAGGGTTTTCCTGACAAATCCATCGCCGCTCAGAGATTACACCCAGATTCTTTTGAGGTTTAATCTCTTCTCTGAAACAGTTGTGCGCTTAAGAAGGGGGAGGAAGGTGGGAGGAAAGGCCACAGGCTATGAGAAACATGTTATAAAACAGCATGAACATTAGTTTCTTGTATCCAATTATGCCTTGAGTTGAAAGCATATAATTTTCGAGGCGTGTTGTACCAGGAAACGTATCTGGAGTATTTTATGTTGGACGACCTCACACTCTGGAAGCAACACAAGCAGGGCAAGGTCATTCCTTATTGACCTCGTCTTTGGTTATTCCCCAGGCGCGAAAAAAAAAAAGAGTAACGTTTCAGGGCTCCAAGAAAACACCTGAGATCCAAAGGTTAGAAGCAATCTGCTTAAATTAATCTGCTTGAAGAAAGGGGGAAATACTCGATGTTCTCTTAACACGCATACAATTTACTGTAAAAGATTCTTCAAGATGAGGATACCAAGGAAGCCACGCGATACATTATAGTCTCTTCTGAGGACGCAGTGCCTCTCCGTCAGGACAGAGACCGCGGCTGGATTCCCAGACCCACCCAGATCAGATGCTTGCTGACCAGTTGCCCGATGTGACTGAGGCGCCAGGTGACTGAAGTGCTTCCAGGTGACAAAGAAGCATGCAGGCCTCCAGCATAGAAGTCCTCGCTTCACCCAGGAGGTCGAAGCTGCAGTCATAGCCACGGTGTCCAGTATTCAGAGCACTTTGGTGACTTGATTGCTACGACCTTGCTAGTACGGCAGGGATTGCCGACACGGCCTTTGAGATGTGGGGAATGTGCTACAGCCCTCAGTCTGCCCTGACTCATGCAGATAGTAAGAGTCAGGGCTGTCATTGGAACCCAGCCCCGTGTCACTCTAAATCTGAGTGTGTCAAGGCGGTACATTGAGAATACAAATGCAGAAACTCGATCAACCGGAACTTCTCCAGCTACCTTCTCCAGGCTCTGTCCGAGCTGGGAACCTCTTGTCCTTGTTCCCGTTGCTCCCCGGACACAAATTTTCTCTAGCGATTGCCACATAATAGGGGTAGAATGGGTGTTTGATCCAGCCGTCAATCCACAGAGGCAACATAAATCTAGCAACCAGTAGTCGCTCATTTAGTGTTTGTTTATCCAAACGAAACAAAAAGGGATCTTCTTGTTCCTGGTGTTTTCAGCCTCCCGCGGTAACGCAGGCAACGTCAACGAAAATAAGACAAAAGGAAAAAATAAGGCAAAGGAAAAGTAAAACACAAAGAAAACAAAACACTTTGTGTTCAATTCCACGCCCTCGAAAGCGTCAGTAAAAGGCATCCACGTACAAGTGCGGTTCCGTGACAGTTAAATGTTTCTGGGGGCTCAGGATATTAACCAAGCCGAGCTGTGTTCGGCTCCAAAGTCCGGGGTTACCTGGCAGCGATGTGGAATGTACAGGGCTCCACCTGAGTTAGAACCTGTCAAGAATAAATGACCCGAGGAAGAAGCAAGGTGACGCCGAAGCCTAGCATAGGCTACTGCTATACGTGTAGAAGGAGGAGGAAATGTGTTCCATTTGTCTGGACTCGGTGGCAGGACTCAAGGGCCTGGTCACAGAACAAAGAGGAGCAGGGAGCAGTGTGTCCTCTCCTCGGCAGCTGCCCTTGGGGAAAGGCCCGTCGTGTAAATTCAGGCCTCTGGGAGTCCCGTCTCCTTCTCCGGCATCGCAAACGAAACGCGGGTCCACGACATGCCTCCATCCCATCCCGTGAGATGTCTAGCTCACTTGTGACCTCGTGTACAGCATTCTGGAGCCAGGGGTAGAATGGCACAGTGGGTGGGGACAGTCCTCACAGCAGTGTGACCCGTGTGACAGGCACACCGTGGTTTGCATCGCATCTCATGCCCATCTCAGAATATCACCAGGTAGGATGTGGGAAGACCGCTGTTCTTTCCGTCGAACACGTATAAGGCAGCACAGATCTCCATCGGTCCTCCGCTGCAGAGGATCTACGGCTTTGGTTTCAAGTTGAGAAAAGAATTTTTATAAAGCTTGGCCGTGATTGCCCAATTGCCTGTGCTCTTCTAACAGCGATGTCAGAAATGAAACAGATTTTTTTTCTTCCTCTTCCTTCTTTGTCTCTTCCCTTGTCCCTTGCCTGCCCCATACCTGTCCAGTTAATAAAGCGTGAGTGACTCACGATCTCAGGAGATCGAGCCCCACGTGGGGCTCTGGGCCGACAGCGCAGAGCCTGCTTGGGGTTCTCTTTCTCCTTCTCTCTCTGCCCCTCCCCCACGCATACCCTTGCTCTCTCAAAATAAATAAATAAACATTAAAAAAAAAAAAAAAGCCAGCTGATAGTCACCGTGCTCTGAACACTGAGGGAAAATCTGCTACTGGATGCAGTTCAGGGCATCACGTGGTTTCACGGGCAACTAACAAACGGAGGGCCAGCCACGTGATGCACACACACACACACACACACACACACACACACACAGGAATAAGCAGTCAGTATCTAGGAGGAACATGCTGTTGTTGTTAAGTTTATTTTTGGGAGAGGGAGAGAGACAGAGACAGAGAGCAGGGGAGGGGCAGAGAGAGAAGGAGACAGAGAATCCCAAGCAGGCTCTGTCAGCACGGAGCCCAAAGCAGGACTCGGACCCACAAAGTGTGAGATCATGACCTGGGCAGAAACCAAGAGTCGGACGCTTGGTGCCCCCAGGCGCCCCCAGGAGGAACACGTTTGAACCACTGACACCAGTGTTTGATACTCATGGGTGAAAGGAGCATGGTTAATTAAAATCCCTAGATAATCCAGGCACATAATCTTCTGCATTTCTGTTGCACCTTTAGTTTCTACTACTCACGGGGTTGTTCTAAGGATGAAACGAATTAATCTATGTAAAGCAGTTTGAACAGTGCCTGGAATGTGGTAAGTACTACGTGTTTCCTATTTTTACAGGTTGTATTCAAAATGGAGTACAGATTCTGGAACGATTCATAGCTGCTTTGACGGTTATGCTCGCGAAGGGGTACTTCAGGGGCAAACTTGCGAAGGCAGTAAAGATCTTCTAGGATCTTCCAATATCCCTCCTGTCTTGGCTTTGCCCCTCCCTCCCCATCTGCAGCGTGCCTCTCGCTCCTCCCAAGGCCTCCAGAATGACTCTCCACTACAGTGGCATCCACCCTGGGGCCCTGCGATCCAAAATACCTCCTTCTAATTCCAAGCAAACAGCAACAACATCTCCTCACACAGGTGACTGCGGCTATTTCTATAATCGAGGTGGATAAACGCACAAATGTTTACCTGAGTTATGGATTTAAAATGTTGACCTTTTTGGGATGGGGCCTTCTAGATGCCGACTGCAGTGTTTTGAAACTTGTGCGGTGGAAGAGGCATTCAATTTGATGTCAAATCTCACCACGTTTTCATTTAAGCAATAGTCACTGACCGCCTAGTATGGATCTGCACTGTTGGGCACTGGGGATGCGTAAAATCAACCTTCCTGGAATTTGCATTCTGTAAGGGAGGCAGACAATAAAGAAACACATGAATAGAATTTGAGGTAGTCATTTAGGGTCTTACGTGCTGCTCTTGACCCAGTTCCATTCTCTTTCCGGCAGCTTCTCAGGCTGAAAGAGTTGGTCCCGAGCTGCTGTAGAAAGTTCGTTTGAGAATAGGTTGTGTGTTCAAAGAAATGGCCAGGGGGCGCCTGGGTGGCTCGGTCGGTTAAGCGTCCGACTGCGACTCAGGTCATGATCTCGCGGTCCGTGGGTTCGAGCCCCGCATCGGGCTCTGTGCTGACAGCTCAGAGCCTGGTGCCTGTTTCAGATTCTATGTCTCCCTCTTTCTCTGACCCTCCCCTGTTCATGCTCTCTCTCTCTGTCTCAAAAATAAATAAATGTTAAAAAAAAGAAAGAAATGGCCAGGCAGAGGCAGAAAAAGAGAGATGCTTTCTGATGCATCATACACAGGGTGTCCAATTCTGATTTCCTTTGGCCTTGCCCCTTCCTGCCATTGGTCCTGTGTGAGGCTCCAAGCACACCAGGTTCCACACTGGCCAGTCGTACTGCAGCCTATAAAATATTTACAAACTGACTTTTCAAATATATACATTATTTACTTTAGATTCTATGAAATATTTACATGTCGTGCTAAGTCTACGCAGTATTTATATGGCACTGGGTTTTTCCTGCTACAAGCCAGGGAGACTGTTTTGGATTGTTCCCATAATCATGAGGAAGGAAGGTGTCAAGGGAGAGTCTAGGGTGGGCACATCAGGAGACTGAAGCCAGTCTTCCTGACTACAGTCCAGGAAAGGCGCTCCTTAGGGAGAAGCAGGACACTGAAAACACGTCCAGGAGAAAAGTGCACATCTGGTGTCCTCCCTAGTTTTCCCTACTGTTATGGACTGAATTGTGTCCCCCCCGAAATTCATGGGCTGAAAGACAGGGCCTTTAAGGAGGCAAGTAAGTTAAAATGAGCCCATTAGGATGAGCCCTCATCCAACCAACTGGCGTCCTTATGGTAAGAAAAGATTAGGGCGCACAGAGCGAAGACTACAGAAATGATACAGCAAAAAAGTGGCCATCTGCAGGCCAAAGAGAGAGTCCTCAGAAAGAACCGTACCTGCTGACACCTCGATCTTGGATTCAGACCTCCAGAACCATGAAAATATAAATTTCCGTTGTTAAGCCAGCCATGTATTTTGTTAGAATGGTGACAGTGGATGGTGGACGATGGCCAACGGTGGACACTGCTCAGTCAGCGCACAAATGTGCTACTTTTTCAGAATCGGTAATGTGCCAGGCTCTGGAACATCCTCCTCCAATGTGTAGAGGAGCATGAGGCCCTCACCTCATCGGTGTTACTGTTCTAATTGCCTCTTGCTGCATCCAGGGTTATGAGGGGAAACACTGATGGAAGCCTATGTCGGTGAACACAGTCAGGATGTCTATGGTTTTAATAAATTAAATAATGGTTGTAGCCAGCTTTCCCTATAAAGATAAGTGCCCAGAGTCTTGGCACAGACAAAGAGAGCTGCGTCAGCTTCCCTGCCCTCTGGGTTTACTTTATGTGTCAAGCCCACTCATACGTCCAACCTATATTCCTGGAATTTCCATCATGCACACGGTGCTGTGCTTCTAGGGATGTGGCAGGAGCCCCACGGATGTTTCGCCGATACCAGCAGGGCTGGTGCTGGGCAAGCTTACCCCAGAGTCAAAGGCAGAGGTTCCTTCCCTTTTGTCCCCTTTTCTTTTATTTGCATATCTGTCTTTTCCATTACCAGTCTGTGAGTTCCTCTGTTAAAAATCAAGACTGTAGTCGTCTCACTATCTGGTAAAGATACTGTCCTAGAAACCAAATAATCTACGTGCTGTAACAATGACTGACTCTTTGCATTTTCTCCACATTTAAAAAATTGGGATGGGTGCTTAGGAAGTTAGCAGCTTCTTCTTTCCTACAGAATTCAAGCCATCCTCACACGGACAACGCGTTCCTGGTGGCACTGCTAAATTGTGCTTGCCCAAACCAGGTTGGCCAAACATGAGACAGGAGAGGCCTGTGTGCCTTCTGGTGTCTCCCCACTGTGATCCTTAACCAGCTCTCCTTTCTTGAGCTCTGCTGTCCAGGTGACCTAGGACCCCCCCCTTCCCAGCGACTTGGCCAGGTACTGACTCAACCAGTCAGGTGTTGACTGGTGTTCTATGTGTCTCTGGGAATTCGGCTCTGGACGGAAAACTCTGAAAGACTAAAACACCGAAGACCAAGCAAAAACAAATCTCAAGGAGTGGTTGACTGCCAGACGTGGTGACAAAGTAGAAGGACGTGTCTGGGCTCAACCAGCCTGGCCAGCCACCCCGCGCCCTGCTGGTGCCCCAGTCTGGTGAAGGCCTTCATCAGTGCGTTGATTGGAAAGCAGAACTTGATTCCTCCCTGGACTCCAGCCAAGGCTTTCTGATCTGCTAAAGAATGGCACCATTAACGGGTTACAGAGGCTGTCTGCCTTCAGCGTGGGGGTGGGAGGGGGTGGTGCCTGAGCCTTTCAGATTGGGGCAGGGATCGGAGAGAGGGAAGCATAAAAAAAGCAGATGCTGTCAAAATAGTTTATTGGCCTGATTCATTAGGTTCAGCAGCTGCCTCCAAGAAAGCAGATTCCTGGAGATCTACTAGCCAGAAAGCATTGCTCTTTCAAGGGAGCCTGATGGAGAGCAAAGATAAGGCTTTGCTTTTAAGGTATCATGCTTACCTTCACGGGATTTCTTTCAAAGACGGGCCCGTGTGTGTGTGTGTGTGTGTGTGTGTGTGTGTGTGTCTGTGTGTGTAAAGTGGAAAGGAGGCAGGGATATGACAATACCGGGAACACTATTGTACAATGCCCGGCTGCTGTGCATTCTTCTTTTCCCAAAGTAACACCACCAGCAACTCCGCTAGGGGTTGTGATTAAACAGAGCTTTTCTGTGTCAGTCTCGTCTATGCTCAGCAATTTAATTCCAGAGATAAGGGTCGGGGGGCACGCAACACAAAGCTTCTGGAAACTGCCCAGGCCCCCGCCACCCCCCCTCCCGGCGGCTCCCACCCCAGCCTGGGGTTATTGGGCTACCGCATTCTGATTGCAGGCTGAAAAGGGTTTCGATGTCTGTGGAGGGGATGCCAACTAAATCGGCTGCTCTTAGAACCACTCAAGTGTTTTAACTGTTTCAATTCTTTTATTTATTTATTTATTTATTTATTTATTTCTGAGCTAAATCAAGAGTGTATAGAACATAATGTATTGTTTAAAGGCTAACTACAAAGCAACTCCTTTGTAACCACAAGTCAGGTCAAGACAGAGAACCTGGCCAGCTTCTGGAAAGGTCCCCCACCCCGTGGTGGTCTCACAGCCCCTCGCACCAACCCCCAGGGGACGGTCTGCCCCACTGTGGTCTCACAGCCTTCCCCCACCCCAAGGGTACCTTCTGACCGTGTGGTGGCATTCTTAAGTAGTGTCTCCAAAGTGTAGTCCACATAGAGCGGGGCGGTGTTTGAAGTGAGTTTTGTAGGTGCAAGGGTTGACATTTTGAATTTGAATTATACATTCGTATTAGCATATATGAGGGAGAAATAACGCCTCAGAACAGTGATTTTACCCATAATGGGCTAAAGAAGGTTTCTTTTAACGTAGGATAATTTCAAGACAAACAGGAAACTTGTCAGTTTGTATACATGAAGCACACAAACGTGGCAACAAACACAAAGGTGGCCCACGGTGAATGACCTCTGTTCCAAAGCTCCATGTTAAGGCACCTGAGCTGCTAGAAGAGGCTTGCAAGTCGTCGAAACCAGTGTTCCCCACACTGCCCTGATCAGATGTGCTTCTTGTCTGCAGGCTCCACCCCGGCCCCTGAACCCAAACCTGACCTGCAAGGATTTCAGGTGATTCGTGACCAGTAGAGATGAGGAGATCCAGCTCCCACACCCTCAGAAAATCCCAATGCTTATTCGCCGGGAGACGGCACCAGCTCTCTGAGCCTGGTATCCGGCCCAGGGCCAGGACCAAGGTCTCCTGCATCCCAGCCCAGGTGAAGGGAACCCCTGCCCCGGCCTTTACCCTCTAGAAGGTTAGGGCAGGAGAAGTTGGGGACGGTATTTGCGCCCGAGGCTGACAGAAGCAGGGACTGCAAGAGGCGCGAAGCAGGGATGGTATAAAGACCAGAGGGCACAGATCTGGAACAGAGAATGGGCAAGCTTCTATCCTCTCTCCTTGATCGTGGCAATGGGGAGGTCTGTGGGGCTTTCCAGGGGCTCGGGCTTCTGGCCTCCTCTCTCTCTGTCTAGCTGGAGGGACTTTTAAAGCAAGAAAGTCAGGGCTCAGAGAGACAAGCCTCTGCTCTTATCACAGGACAAGGTAGCAGATGCTATTAATCTATCAACGAATTTTCATTAAATTCCTACTACGCTCAGCCCAGAGTGCTAGGGATGGAAGGGTGAAAAGCAGGAGCGTGGGCCCTTTCTCAAAGGGCTCACTGTCGATCAGGGCCCAAAATGATATAAACATGACACAAAACAGCCAGCTTCCGACGTGGGTGCCTCCTTCCCATGCTGTGATCATAAAGCAAGATAAGCGCAGGCCACGGTGTCTGGGAAAGATTTCAAGGGGGGAGCTGAGGAAGATTTCAATAAGAGGGGAAGGCTAGCATCTTTACGGGCGATTGAGAAAAGCTGGCTATAACAGCCTGGGTTTCTGTCCTTGCCCTCCTTCTCGCCTCCTAAAACGCACACACAAACAGACACACACACACACACACACACACACATTCATACACACACAGAAAGTTGAGTTACGGTAAATATCAAGAGATGTCCTGGCAGGTGGAGGAAGTGATTAAAAGGTAGCCAGAAAAAGTGATATCAACGCAGTGGGGATTTAAAGACTGAGTGAAGGAGATTGTGTGTGTGTGTGTGTGCGCCCGCGCGTGCCCGCGCACGTTTTTTGAAAGATATCAGCCATTTCTAGGGTTACTCCATTGAGAGAGCCACCATCACGTTGGAGCAGATCTTCTCTGTCCAGAGAAGAATCATCAAAGTGTCATGACTATAAGGAGGGAAGGTGTCCATTTCCCTGGGAGGTAGTGATAACTAGAATTGTTTTATGGCTTAGAAGAGGCTTTCCCTCCCAGGAAGCCAGGAAAAGGGGGGTGATTTCCCTAAAAGCAGTTCCAAAAGAACAATTAGGATAAAGACACGGTCTTTCAAGAACTTTGCTTCAGAAATGACAGAAAGAAAGACGAGGGAGACATAGAACTGAGGAAGCCTTCTTCTTATTTGTTTAACGTGGGTAAGACCACACCATGTTGTATACTCAGGGGCAATAGAAAGCACATAGCTGAAGGAGGAAATATTCGTTAGAGAAAGGCCTTGAAGAGTGGAAGGGAGTGGGATACAGGGCAGAGACTGCTGCATTAGGTATGAGGAAAAAAAGTGGGTAGAAGATATTGGCGAGAAACACTACCACCACCACCGTGCTCCGAACGGCACAGTTTATTTCGCATTATTATTTGTTGGTCATTTGCATTCAGTATGGATCTCATTCAACCTTGAACAAATCTATGAAACAGATAATATTGTCGTCCCCATCTTCAGATGAAAACAGAGTAACTCAGACAGGTTAAACAACTCGTTTCAAGTTATACAGCTGTAAGTAGTGTTATCCATATTCAAATCGGTACTATCTGACCGCAGAGCCCCCACTAAGTGGCAGACAATGGATGGGATGTATAACAAAATAAAATGAATTTCTGTAGCACGTATGGTGCCAGAGAGATTGGATATCTTTTTTTTTTTTTTAAGTTTATTTAGTTTGAGAGTGACACAGAGCATGTGAGCTGGGACCGGGCAGAGAGAGGGAGAAAGAGAGAATCCCAAGCAGGCTCCACACTGCCAGCGCAGAGCCTGATGCAGGGATCAAACCCATGAGCTGTGAGAAGAAGTCAAGAGACAGACACTTATCCCCAGTAAGCCACCTAGTCACCCCCGAGTTTGGATATCTTGATAGGATCAAAGAAGAAAGTGTGAAGGTCAGCAAAGGAGGAGACCAGAAGCACAAGGGGATTGATCAGATGGCCAGGGGACAACTGGAGTTTAAGGTGTCAATGGCAGATAGTCCCAAGTAGCTGTGGGTGGTGTCAGCTGAATTAGAGGGAAGACTGAAGCAGCCCAGGTCAAAGATCTGTGATCTGACTTGATCTTTGTTAGGTACTCCCGACATACCCAGATCTGCTGGGTAAATTACCAAGGCACAAATGGTACAAGAGAAAACAATGCACGTGACGTGATAAAGAGTTTGATGACTGTGAGTGAGCAAATGACTAAGAAGTCCAAAGATTACAGCTGTGAGGGATTAAGAGGAGTGCTGTGGGTGGATGACAAGAGTTTCAAAGGAATGGTGATTTTTACATGATGACAGATGAGTGATGGTTATAGGAGCAGATCCGGAGAGCAAGAAGAGACCTACTGGCCTCTGGGCTCTCAGGAGAATGAGTACTTTTCTGCAAGCGGTTTGCTGGGCAAGTGGGTCCTTAGGAAAGAGCCAACCAAGTTTTCTGAGATACAAGAGGAGTGGAACACTTTAAAACATTTGTTTGGTACAAGAAAACAAGGTGCTCCACCCACCTGTGCCCTCTGAGACCACTGCTAGATGGTGATGCAGTGATCTAAACTAAATGTATAGTTCCTGCTCTCATGGGTTTATAGTCTAAGAAAAGCATTCATGAAGCTAAAAAAAAAAAAAAATGACCAAAGCAGCTATTTAATTAGAGTTGGGACAAGTTCTATGAGAAAAACTCTAATGGGCAGTGTGGTTATATATCTAAACCACGAGAACTTAACCTGGCAGGACAGGTCACAAAAACCTGCCCTCTAACAACCAATAATAATTAAGCTGAGAGAAGCAAGATGAGTTACTCTGGGGAGAGAAGAGCCTTCCAGACGCAACAGGTATATGGGAAGAGGCTAAGGATAAGAGTTTGTCTAGCATGGGACGTAGGTCTACAAAGAAGACAGATAAAGGAAGTGAGGTGGAGGGAGGTTGGGGCATAGGAGAGGAAGAACAGAATAGTATGAATATAAAGGTACAGGGGAATGGTGTAACAGAAGGAGCTGATGCTCTGCTTGAGTAAGCATGAAAGAAATGTGAGGCTCAAAGGGCATAGCTGGCCTCAAGCTTCCAAGCAAGACTCTGGGATCACATGGCTTCAGGAACTATATGGGCTGACCTCCTCGGTGGTTCCAGAGGCCAGCAGATGCTGAGACCCTGAGTGGAGTCAGTGTTCTGGTCAAAGTTCACCATATCATTCTTGGACCTGCCTATTCCTGCTTGCTGTAGACTATCTCCTGACTCCTGTTGCCGATTTGGGATTTGTACCTATGCTCTCTCTGCACAAAGCCAGAACAATGGATCAAATTACTGAGTGTTTATCTGCTTAGTGCAACTTAATATGACATAATCATTGTGTTTATGTGGTAAGCAGCCTCTAAGATGGCTCCAAATCATTCTTGGCATTCACACCCTTGATAATCCCATCTCCCTGAGTAACTTGCTTCTAACCAATAGAATACAGCACCACTTATGGGCTATAACTTTCATGATGAAGTTACAAAAAACTAATTTCCCTCTTCCTATAAGACTTGGATGAAGCAAGTTGACCTGTTGGAGAGGCTCACATGGCAAAGAATTAAAGACAGCCTCCAGCCAACAGCCAGCAAGGACTGAGGGTCTCAGTTCCCTCAACTCTCCGGGATCTAAACCCCACCAACAGCCAAGTAAATGAACTTGGAAGCAGACCCTTTCTTGGCCGAAACTGCATAGACCTTACTTCTGACTGACACCTTGACTGCAGTCTTGCAAAAGAGCCAGAGGCAGTAGGAGACCCTACTGAGCCATGCCTGGATGGCTAACCCACAGAAACTGGGACATCAAAAATGTGTGTTGCTTTTAGCCACTAAGGTTTGGGACATTTTTGTTCTACAGCAATAGATTACCAATACAGTTAAGTATCTAAAATGCATTTATTATTCTTCTGTGGGGCATTATATGAAAATCACTATATGTACACTCAGTCTCCTAACAACACTCTGATTTTCCTGGGGATGCAGTGCTTGATCGCCCCTTCCTCTCATACCAGCATGTTTCAATAAACTTTGAGATGTAGACTCTAAGGCTGAGAGAAGAAAAAAGAGAAGTGTGGGAGGCCACTTATCATAGTGGCGACCTCCAGACCAGACTGTTCGGGCCATGAGATTGTTCTACTGCCTACTTCTTGTCCCTCTGGAGCTCCTTCGGTTTCTTCAGGCTCCCAATCCTGGTCCCCGGTGCCTGCTAGATTGTGTAGTTAGAGAAAACCTAGATAAGTCATCAAACAGCTTGGTAGTGGGTTCAACAGGACTCAACCAAAAGACCGCCTTCCTTAATCAGAAAATGGTTGCTACAACCCTTCAGAAAAACTACTGCCGGTACAGTCTGCTGAAAATTGAAAAATGCAGTCAACCAAAAGCTTCTTTGGCCTAAAAGATCTCACACAGCCACTTTGAGTAATGCTTTCACTGAGTTGATTGGTGGTTTGAGTGGTCATAGACCCAGCGCCCACCACATCTGCAAGTGCTCCAGAAGATGTCCTTCAATATGAGGGAAAGGTAGACCTCAAGATGGGAAAATGTAGTTTTCAGATCAACCCGAGACACACGGTGTGACTGGTCTCCTTTAGGGATCACATTACACTAATAAAGGCACTCTTTCAGTTTTCCATGAGATCCACGCCCTTTATTCTGATACTTGAGTGGAAAGATGTTTGCTTCTCCTGCCTGAAGTCAAACTTTTCACGGCTTTTCTGTGGCTCTGGCTCCTCTTCTCACTAGTACAAAAAACATTGACTGTTTTCAAGTTATGATTGACAGTCTGGATTGCTAGATGGGGAGTGAGGAAACTGATCTCCATAAAGTCCGACCTGTATTATTGATTACCTTTAAAGATTATTTTCAAAACAATTTCATCAGTCCATTTAGATTGGCATAATAAAGTTTTTGCCAATAAAAATGGCCCTGGAAAATAGGCTTGCTGTAGAGGACCCAGCCAGAATCTCATACCCATACCCCAAAACAAACTCAGAAGGCAGAGAAACACACTCCTAGATGGACATGTTACATAAACAGACATAGCCAATTTGAATCAAATTTTCCTTGTGGAATTTAAATACCCATGGACTGAGTATATGAGCACTGAATAAGGTTTTTGAAAGAAAGATGATTCTAGAATCGCATGGAATAATTTGGAAGCCAATTTCTTGTTTCAAAAAAGAAAGCAGCCACAGGGATCATACTTTGGTTCCCCACAACAGTCTGAATAGAAGAGTCTTGTACTTACTAAACTGAAATCTGGAAAGTTAGTGATCATGAAGGGTAGAGATCATGAATTTCAAGTGAGAGAAGGCAAAATGCTGGTGTTTTCCAGCAGCAGTGTTTAGCTGCATAGGGACAGGCACAAAGTAGGAAAAGAGCTGCACTTAATTATGGTTGTGGTTTAGCCAAGGGAGTGGGGAAAAGTAAGAACTGGCAAAGGATTTGATGTCCTCTCAAACGGAGTGATGGATGATGGAATTTAAACTGAGTGAAAGAGGATGTGGAGATAAGAGGGTGATAAGAGACCCGCCAAAGTGATGGGATCAATGGATTCTTGTTCCTGGTGGAACTAAAAAAAAAAAAAAAATGGTTGGATTAGGAAAGTAGAGGGAGCAAGCCGGAAAACTGGAGATGGTAGTTGGAAAGTGGGATGTTCTCAGCTGAGATAAAGGAGGGGCTGTAGTGATGGGTATGACATGGTTGGGAGACAAGAACTGTTGGGACAAGAGGTAGAACAGGGGGTAAAATGGAGAACAAGGTCATCAGAGAAGATGAAGACATGGAATCTCAGAGAGGCCCCGGTGTTGGAAACAATCAGCCATGGTAAATATTCAGATACATTATCAAAAACTGGGAAATAAGGTAAATGTGGGTGACGTGTTTCTTCAGTGTCATACTGGAACATGTTTTACTAGCTTATCTGCAGATCATTGCATTATCTAGGAGAATGTATCTGTGTTTGAGTTTGCTATTTATTATTTGATTAGAACCCAGACACTGTAAAGTTACACGTTAACTTGTAGATTTTTGTCCAGGAAAGAGATAACCTCAAAGATGATAGTTTTTATGAGTCGGCAGGACATTAACCAGTTTTGTACCTAACCTAGCAATCCTACTTTAACTTTTTCAATGTTTTTTCAAAACATATATAAATGGACAGATCCTCAAAGTGCTCTTAGAATCAGCTTTATCTTGGGGCGCCTGGGTGGCGCAGTCGGTTAAGCGTCCGACTTCAGCCAGGTCACGATCTCGCGGTCCGTGAGTTCGAGCCCCGCATCAGGCTCTGGGCTGATGGCTCAGAGCCTGGAGCCTGTTTCCGATTCTGTGTCTCCGTCTCTCTCTGCCCCTCCCCCGCTCATGCTCTGTCTCTCTCTGTCCCCAAAAAAATAAATAAACGTTCAAAAAAAAAAAATTTAAAAAAAAAGAATCAGCTTTATCATCTTATTGATTTCATTATTGAAATAATACTTTTTAACATGAGTTCATTCTGTATTTTTATGAGAGTTGTGCTTTTAACTTTTTGAAAAATTATAATTGGAAGAATATGAAAATCATCAATAATTGTAATGAGAGTGGTGATGGAAATAGTAGCCATGACTGGATTATCTCCAGACTGGAGATATCTCCAGTAACCATGACTGGATTATCTCCAAAGAGATAATCTAGTTAAAATGAGGTCATTAGGATGGGTCCTAATCCAATATGACTGGAGTTCTCACAAGAAGCAAGGACATTTAGATATAGACACATATACGTACACAGAGGGAGGACCATGTGAAGACACAAGGAGAAGATGGCCATCCACAAGCCAAGGAGAGCAGCTGCAGAAGAAACCAACCCAAAGTTGATCTGGGACTTCTAGCCTCCAGAACCATAAGGGAATAAGTTTCTGTTGTTTAAGCCTCCCAGCCTGTGGTGCTTTGTTATGACCACCCTAGCAGACTAACACAGTCCCCTCCTTTTTCCTTCCTTGGTCAGGATGATCACTGTTTGGGTTTGATCAGGATATTTCTTCTCATGGTGTAAATGTTTTATTGAATGAGCTGAATTCACTAGGTTCAGAAAGGAAAAAACCATTAACGTCATCCTGAAGGCTAGCCTGTTCTTCAATGTGCCTAGATGAAATCTGAAGCAGATCGCATAGCTTTTCCAAGCCCTTTTAGTCCCATAAACAGTCTCATTTCAGCACTTAAAATATTCAGACTTGCATAATAATCAAAACTCCAAACTTCACCTAAAACTAAAGTGTTCCCCCTTGTAAAGCCTGCAGGGAAGGAGGTGGGGGTGGTTGGCTTTCTTTTAGTCCCCGCTGTTGATCTTCCGTTCCTTCTCCATCCCTCAGCCCCAGTTTCTGACCCTTTTCACAACTGGATCAGTAGAAGGTTAGGTCTAGGCCAGCCTCACACGCAGTCATCCTCTGGCATTGGGGCCCCTGAGTAGCCAATGTGTGGAGTCTCTTCTTCCTCTGGCCGGGAGCCCTCATCTCGGGTGCCTTGATTCAGGCCAGCTGCTGGATTTCCTAGATTTCAACACTTCTCTTCCAGGAGAATTCCCTTCCAAGGCAGATTCTTTTCCCATGTCTCTGAGCCATCTCCTTGCCGTGGGTCCAATGGACTCATGGGAAAAACACAGGAGTCTTTGTCATGTTGATGATGGAGTTAAACCCACATCCCAGCAAAACCATTTTGTTGTTGTTGTTATTTATTTGATAGAACCAGACTCCCGAGCTTGGGCGTCAAACCCCAGAGGACACGAGTTCAATGCCAAGGAGTCTATCACTTGCCTTGATTTGAGGGGGAAGTCCTCCTTCCTTTCCCCGTGTTGGGGGATACACATTAGCACACCAGCACTCTCTTCTGTAAAGATCTTTCTCTCTCAGCTCTTCAGGCTGTCTTTCACAGGCTGGTGTTCATCTTTGTCCTGATGCGGTTCTGCAATCTCGTAGGATGTGGGGATGCTTAGTATTAATTCCATTGTCCAGAGCTTTGCGGTCCCTGCAGTAGAGTTTCATTTTAATGCCTATTTACTCTAAGTCTGCACTGTGGGCCTGAGTGTAATTTGAATTATGGCTTCTCACAGTTGACTGGCAGGACCATCAGCTTGGGACATAATTTTTATAACCGGCACCTCCTCAAGTCTCAGGGGTCTGTGGATTGAAGTGGAGAAGCATCAACAGTAATGGCCCACATGTCATTGACTAATGTCTTTCCCTGCCCAAGTAGGAGATCTTCATCCTCTGAAGAGTCTCCTCAAATATTTGAGAGTCTCTGGGAGGTTTGTGTTTGTGGAAGAAGACACACCTGGTCCTGTGGGGACCCCAGCTGCTCTGCTGTCTCACGGTGGGCATCTCCCAATGGGTCACTTTACACCTGGCACACGCCATGCCTGAGACACCTCCAGGGTAACCAGGAGGGACAAGTGCCTCTCTTCCCTTTGGGACAGACATCATGCTCTAATATGTGAATCTAAGCAGCGTAGCTGTGTTCCACGTTTTCATGAAACTTTTGACACTTGTATCCCACCACACGCCCTTGTCAGAGAACTCAGACATGAGTTCGAAATTTCCTTCAACCAACGTAAAGATTGTACGAATGGTGGAACCCTGACTTTCCCCCCCCACTCTTGGCTCAGGCTCCTGACAACCCTGATCAACCCAGCCCCAGTCCCTGCAGAAACCAGTCCCTGAACAAGAGGGGTCTGGGGCAGAAAGCATGAGAGTGACACACAAGACCACTGTGGCCACAGAACCAGCAGGGGACGTCGCGCGCACACACAGCGCTCTGTCCCGCTGGCTCATACCTCACCCACCCTCACCTCAACGCTGCTCTAAGACCCCTCAATGGGCTGCAGGAACCATCCTGCATTGATGAGCTCAAAGAGATGGGAGAGATGCCCGGTGGCTGGCATGGCAAGGCCGGCTGCCAGGCGAGGGTTGGGGCCCTCCGACGGATTCTGAATACAGCTCTGTGCTGGGCGGTCAGCTTTCCTCTCTTCAAACATCAAATCCCAATGTTCTACAGTCAGAGACATCCTGAACCTGTCACAGCATGTAGGCGCAAAGGAAACCACATGAAAAGAAACTCCCTTTGCCCAGGCTGGGCTGGGCTGACTTGTTTGTTTGTTTTGAGTGTTGTTTTCTTTTAATGCTTTTCAGGATCAAAGCCCTTTGCTGGATTTTTTGGTGCAGTGGTGAGAAATGTAGTCTCCAAGCAAAGGTCATTGGACCAGACTTTTGGATTTAGTAACGGGGGAGGCTATAATTTTTCCTGCTGGCAGCACTGGACCCCTGGAGAAAATTATAAAAGAGACATTGTGCCTCACTGGTGCATAGGCTGACACCAAGGAGATAGAATGAATGGAAAGTGACGTTTATCCTACTTAAGAGTCGGAGTTGTTTGCCCAAATGAGGGCAAAACAACTTTCAGGGCCAACTGGACATGAATCAATGGTGCCAGGATTTTGAACCCTTTTGTGGAATGTTTTCTTGTATCTTAAGGCTAAAAATCACCCTACGTTAATGTTTTACACAGAAATGTGCCTCAACCAGTTGGGCAGGGTCACTCTGCAATCTCATGTGCCCTTGAGTGGTGACCGGGACCCTGCCATGGTGATCCTGGCATGCAGACCATCTACATTCCCAGGGCCCTGAGCTGGCCTGGACGCAGCTGGATGGACGCAGCCCAGTTGGGCTGGGCCCAGAAGCCACGGTTGTGGGGGACTGAACAGAGAGGGACATGAGGGGCTGCTCCCCCGTGAGGCGCCCGGGGCCCAAGTAGAGCGAACCACAGAAATAATTGCCCAGGCAAGTGCAGCCGACCTTCCAGGGGCGGGACCCAGCTACGGGCAGCAGTACAGAGCCTGGCCTGGCCTGCTGCCTCCTGACGCAGGCACTGGTGTGGGTTCAGACGTAGAGGAGCAGAGACGCAGCCACGGACGGCAGGGCCTGCGGGACGAAGAACAGTTACCGTGTGTCTCCCGAGGAAGGAGCCTGGGGTGGACACCAGGCACCTGGGGCCCCCTGAGATCTCAGTGGCAGCTCCCGCCATGAGAGGACCATGCAGCGGGTTCTCTGCTACCTGACTGATATGCTAGAAACAGATCTGGTGCCCTCTGGACTGTTGGAACAGCTTTTACCATTGCTGCATAGCCCCCCAGGATCGAATGACTTCCACCTAGGCCGGGCAAATTCTCGTGCCAGCAGCCGGGAAGGGTTTTCAGGGGCTGCCAGCCATCACTGGAGGCCTCTTCTAGGTGCCAAGGAGTCGAAAATTGCCCTCTTTTCCTGGTGGAGTACAGCTTTTCCTCCCATAACCAATTTCGTGCTAGTCCCAGCTCCCCGCTGCTGAAATTGAGGCCATGGGGACTTCACACCCTCACCAAAGTGGCTCCAGTGATACTGTATATTCTGCTGGAAAGAGCGGGAACCTGGAAGCCAGGAGACCCAGGCCCCCATCTTGGCCACAAAGCCGGCACTCCATTCCACAGAATCTTGGGTACGTCCCTTCACCTTGCTCGGCCTGTAGGGTGATGCTGAGCCCTGGACTGAGGAGCTGGGGGAATGGGCTTCGTGCTCCAGCTCACTTACGGCTCCACATCTGGTCATGGGGGTGCAGGAAGGGACCGGACTGACAGCCCTGGAGCTGTCGGGGCTCACACTCCTCACCCCCAGCAACGCCGGGCCCACCCGGCCCACGAATATGGTGGCGGTTGTTTGTTTGCTGCGGCTGGGGGGCCCTGGTTTGGGGTCAAGGGAGAAACCATGTAGGAAAGGGCTCTAACCCTTGAGGGAAATCCCCCCTAGATGGTTGTTATTGGTAACAGCAACAGGCCCAGTGGCCCATCCCCAGGTGCCCCTGGATGCGCCTATGAGGCCTCCCTCCTCACAACCTGCCGGGCGCCCAGCCAAGGGAGGGGAGCGGCCACAGCCCCCTGAGGGCTGGGGCTCATTCAACAGAAAGGGCGGTCAAAACAGCAACGTATCTTGAGCATCGGAGCAGAGTAGGCTCCTTCGCCCTGCTTTGGTCTTTCAGTGACACCCCGCATCTGGAAGGAAGGCACTGGTATGATCCTGTGATCCTCATTTGACAGAAAAGAAAACAAACACCCTGGACTTGTTCAAGGTCACGGGCCAAGCTTTTGGGAAGCCCAGGCTCAAGGCTGACTGCCTGTCACCTGGCTCACAGCACTTTCTCCTCCTCCTCGTGTCCTCCCTCCCCCGTCAATCACAGAGGCTTTGCCAACAGAGCGCCAAACGCGCAGACTTTCCAAAACACCCTACACAGGGAAGAGATTTTTCACTTGCAACTTCACATGCTGGGAAGTGTCACAGCCAGAGAACGAGCATCATCGAGCTTCTAGTCTCTCTTTGGAAACTGAAATACGTGTGTGTGTGTGTGTCCATACACACACATACGTGTTTCTGCATGTGATGAGAAATTTATTTTATTTTTACGTATTTATTTATGTTTTAGTTTTTGGGAAGAGGGCGAGCGGGGCAGAGGCAGAGAGAGGGGGGACGGAGGATGTAAAGCAGGCTCTGTGCTGATAGCACAAAGCCCGACGCGGGGCTTGAACTCGCAAACTGCGAGATCGTGACCTGCGCCGAAGTTGGACGCTCTACCAACTGAGCTACCCAGTTGCCCCCGGGATGTTTATCTTTCATTTAAGTTCAGAATTGAAGCATCTTCTGGACTATATGGACGATAGGTTTTAGGTTCTGATATCCTGATCTTTCTTTCCTAATTAGAGATTTTCTAAAGGTGATCAAGAATGAATGTAATTTAGGGGGAAAAATAGGAAAGGGCACATATCTAAAGGGGTTGTCACCACCTAAAATGTATGAGGTGGGAGGGTCGTGACCTGGTGACTGTCCACCAGCTTCACACGATAACGGCTTCAGATCTGCACAGGTCTGGCCCCAAGGACTGCAGCCTTCCGGAGCAGAAGGGT
Organism: Lynx canadensis; assembly: GCF_007474595.2. Taxonomy (NCBI): domain Eukaryota; kingdom Metazoa; phylum Chordata; class Mammalia; order Carnivora; family Felidae; genus Lynx; species Lynx canadensis. Next base: position 26,654,348 of record NC_044309.1, on the reverse strand, counting down.
TCCTGGGCTTCTCTCTGCACCATTTTTTGTTTGTTTGTTTGTTTGTTTGTTTGTTTTGCATCAGATGGCCCATTCTCCCATAGGCGATCATTTCCAGAGCATTTACGTCGAGAAAGAAAGAAAGAAACTTTCTGCAGAAATTGCTCTTTACATATCCAGAGTCTGGCTTAATAGATGCCGTTGGATGGGTCTCGTTTTCCTGTTTATCTGGAGGTGAAATTCCTCACCGTCTCCTGAGCTGGACAGACAAAAGACACGCAAAGGCGTACCTCACCGTACATGAAGAAATGAGCTCGAGACCTCTTAGGGCTTCTTTTCAGCTTGTCACAATTCAATCCCATTTTCCTGAATGGCTTGTTTCACTTTCGGAGAGTATCAGATGTGCTGCGGTGTAAATAATATTTGAACAAGAGGGAGATTATTAAGTTGCCAACTAAAATGGCATTTTAAAGATACCCCATTACCCTGTTTAAATACCCCTCACATGAGTGAGCTTGGAAAACTCTTCATATTAAGTAATCATTTTAAAACAACACACATTGTTCAGCAGGAGGCACCCCATTCCTGCTTGACATTTAGCACTTAAAGGACTTTAGAGACTCCAGACGGCCTTATCAACTCACAGACAGGGGCACTAAATGTCAGGTGGGTTACTTCTGCCTGGAAACCACAGGCTAGAGCTCAGGATGAATACAGGCTCCAGTTAAGTGCTTAAAGTATTAAGAGAATCTGAAAACAAAGTGCACACCATTAGTCAAATTGGTGCCGGCTTTTGACGAGCCGCAATGTGTTCCTACAGCTTGGTCTTTCTCAAAAGTTTTTTCAAGGCGACGTGGGGTGAGGGTGGGGGCGGAGAAGGACATGTTTATAATTCTTCTGCAGGATACAATAGAATGAGAAGGGCCTATTAGTGAGCCTGAGCCAATGAACCTTCCAAACATCTGATTTTCCCCTTAAACACCATTAGCTGTAAGAGGCCACCAGAAGGGAAAAAAAACAACAGCTCTCATGTAAAGAAATTGCTGGCATGTATTCATCAGACAGTCAGAAAATGCAAATAAAAAGGCACTAGATGAGAAAATAGCTTTTTTCATCTTTAAAACTGCAGAGGCCAACCTTTGATCTCCTGGGAGAATAATGGACAAAAATTTAATTATTTTTGTCTTCAATTAACTTAGAAACTTATTTCCATGGGAGAGAAAATAAGCTTCCGTTGGGTAAGACATGATGTTTTTCAAAGCTCTGTCTTCATTTGTGCCTCATAAGAGCGCCATGAACTGGGTCCAACTGGGTCCATTTTACATGTTAGAAAATAGAGTTGCTCCTTCCGTGCCCTAACGCTCTGCCTGCTCTCTGAATGCTTGATTTCCGACCTGCTTGGGGCTGTGCTATTTACAAGTACGATCTAGAATTAAAACACAGGCCACCTGACTCCTTGTAGATCTGCCAAAATTCAAAACTAAACCAGGACGAACATTCCAGACATTTTACGGAGTTGCTCATTTTATTGTGCATCAAATAATATGGATCCCCCGGTCGTTCTGCTGACCACTTCGGGAGAGAAAGGTCTGGAGTCAGAGAATCTTCATTTAATCCTTACAAGCCTTAGGTGGATGGCACTGACCCTCAGTTACCCCCTCGAGAAACAGAGTCAGCACTGATCTCTATGCATTATCATGAAGATAAATTATGATAAGGCTATAAAAGGCCAGATACACACTATGGGCTTAATAAAAAACTGTTTCTCTTCAGTGCCATGTTGGGAATTGCCTCAGAACAAGCTAATTATGCTGGGTTGTCCTTGGCTCACTTGTATTCCCAGAGAGAGACAGAGACCCGAAAAAGTAATGCCTGGTTTCCTTGTGTTCTAAATCCTATCACTTAGAGGAACCCCATTTTTCTTGGAACGGGCAATCACTCATCCTACTACACCGCCTATGTTCTAACTGGATACCTTACACATGACAGGCCCTGGTTGGCATGGGTTCAGTGCCATAGGAAATAGATTCCCACGATCCTTCGGTGACACTGTACGTCCACCGCAGGGATGTGAGAATTTCGTTCCTAAGTTTATCCTTTATATCACAAATAATCAGATTTAACTAAATGCATTATACTTAAGTTTTATCCCTTATTGGCGAACTAAAGTAATCTTCACTTTAGAAATGAGTTTACCTGGCATCTCTCACTTTTCAGTTTTCCTTTCCAGACATGCTGTTACAGAGGTACACACTATTCTAGAAATACTCTCCTTATGTCCTAACCCAGAGTCAGCCTCTATTGACCATTAATTCAACAAATGTTTATTGAGCACCTATTATGTATGTAGCAGGTAGTCTGCTCCGTATTGGGGATAACATGAAGAAGACTCTCTGAAGTTCCTATTTTCATAGGGCTTGGTTGCACTGTAGAGTGAAAAACCAGAAGATAAATAGTCTCTGATCTGCTATTGAAGGAAAAAATACAGAGTCGAGAGAGCACTAGTTAAGATTCAGTGAGCAGTAAATACATCCTCTGAGGGAGACAGTCAAGTGGAAACATAACAAAACTCCCCCTTTACGTCGTATTCAGAAGAGGATACTCATCAAAACTTCCCTTTTAAACCAAACCTGAGTCTAATATCCCAAAAGGTTGGTTTCTGACATGGTACCCATAACCCAGCAAGGATTTGTTATTTCAACTTTTTGCACACACACGTACAACATACGCTTTTGGATACATGTTATTTCTCTATCAAGTCATGTATCGATGCATCTCTGAGATGATATTTTATAATGCAAAACAAGTGTCAGGGCCCAGGAGGGCCGAACATCAGATTTTTCCAAACCGCCATTTCTGGAAAACATAAATCATCCCATTTGCTTTGGCGATGGACGTTAACATGGCAAGAATTCATTCTTTACCTCATGCTCGATAATCTTCAGCAGCTTCTTCACCGCCTTTACGTTTTCTATAACTCCAGACAGGTTTTCGAGACTCTGGAAAGCCCCCTAAATCGTTGAGATGTTCCTTCCCTGCTTAGGAGTGATTTGTTGAGGATTTCCCCCAAATGGATGGGCCATGAGAATAGGATACTTCCAGCTTGGCCTGGCTCTGAGAAGGGAGCCAGAAAGCAAACCTCCTGAAACTTTTTGTTCTCTGTCAGATTCCATCTGGCTAGGCTGGGTATGGTGGAAGAGGGTGTCCTAGGATTACAGATAAGACCACAGGGCCAAACCCTACAAACAGAGGTTGCCACCAGGAGCTGTGCGGTGAGATTAAGCAGGTATCTTTCTATCAAGTCAGTGAGTGAAGGAAAGAGCCCATAAAAATTATATTACTAGGGCGTCTTCTTGTCTTCTTGCTATTAGCCCATTTATTCCATGGAAATTGTTACCTATGGGGTGATTATGCACACACACTGACATAATGATGGCCACACCTAC